>NC_088888.1:104997008-105297008 GCF_037157495.1 Lathamus discolor
GTGACCGTGCTCTAGCCATCCTGTGCAGACCTTTGCACACAAGTGGTGTAGGTCAGTTTACATTTCTCCCTCATCCTCAAAATGTTCTTGCCTGGGAATGACCTAGGACTGGTTGATATTCAAGGATCACCTGCTACAAGCTCAGGAGTGCTGCATCCCAACTAGAAGGAAGTGCGGCAGAAGGGCCAGGAGACCTCCTTGGATGGATAAGGAGCTGCTGAGGAAAATTCAAAGGAAAAAAGAGGCTTATAAAAAATGAAAGCAAGGACAGGCGGCCTGGGTAGAGTACAGGGATGTTGTCCGGGAAGCTAGGGACCAGGTTAGGAAGGCTAAGGCCCAGTTAGAATTAAACCTAGCCAGGGATGTTAAGGATAATAGGAAGGGATTCTACAGGTACGTAGCAAACAAAAAACAGACTAGGGACAACACGGCCCCCCTGAGGAAGCTTTCGGGAGAACTGGCTACACAGGATTTGGAGAAGGCTGAGGTTCTGAATGACTTCTTCGCCTTGGTCGTCACTGGCAAAGGCTCTGATTGCACCACCCAGTTCTTAGAAGGTAGACACAGGGACTGTGAGAATGAAGACCTTGGGCCCACTGTGGGAGAGGATCTGGTTCAAGACCATCTTCAAAATCTGAATGCGCACAAGTCTGTGGGACCTGATGGAATCCATCCGCGGGTCCTGAAGGAGCTGGCGAATGAAGTTGCTAAGCCACTGGCCATCATATTTGAAAAATCATGGCAGTCAGGTGAAGTTCCCGACGACTGGAAAAAGGGAAATATAACCCCCATTTTCAAGAAGGGGAAAATGGAAGACCTGGGGAATTACAGACCAGTCAGTCTCACCTCTGTGCCTGGCAAAATCTTGAAGCATATTCTCCTGGAAGGCATGCTAAGGCACATGAAAAACAACAAGGTGCTGGGTGACAGCCAGCATGGCTTCACTAAGGGGAAATCCTGCCTGACCAATTTGGTGGCCTTCTATGATGGGGCTACAGAATTGATGAATAAGGGTAGAGCAGTTGATGTCATCTACCTGGACTTGTGCAAAGCGTTTGACACTGTCCCACACGCCATCCTTCTCTCTAAACTGGAGAGATATCAATTTGATGGATGGACCACTTGGTGGATAAAGAACTGGCTGGATGGCCGCATGCAAAGAGTTGTGGTCAATGGCTCAATGTCCAGCTGGAGACCGGTAACGAGTGGTGTCCCTCAGGGATCGGTGTTGGGACCCGTCTTGTTTAACATCTTCGTCGCTGACATGGACAGTGGGATTGAATGCGCCCTCAGCAAGTTTGCCGATGACACCAAGCTGTGTGGTCCGGTTGATATGCTGGAGGGAAGGGATGCCATCCAGAGGGACCTTGACACGCTTGTAAGGTGGGCTGATGCCAACCTTATGAAGTTCAACCACGACAAGTGCAAGGTCCTACACCTGGGTCGGAGCAATCCCAGGCACAGCCGCAGGCTGGGCAAAGAAGAGATTCAGAGCGGCCCTGCAGAGAAGGACTTGGGGGTGCTGGTCGATGAGAAAATGAACATGAGCCGGCTTCAGTGTGCGCTCGCAGCCCAGAAAGACAACCATATCCTTGGCCGCATCAAAAGGATTGTGACCAGCAGGTCGAAGGAGGTGATCCTGCCCCTCTACTCTGCTCTTGTGAGACCTCACCTGGAGCATTGTGTGCAGTTCTGGTGTCCTCATCATAAAAAGGACATGGAACTGTTGGAACAAGTCCAGAGGAGGGCCACGAGGATGATCAGGGGACTGGAGCACCTCCTGTATGAAGACAGGCTGAGAAAGTTTGGGCTGTTCAGCCTGGAGAAGAGAAGGCTGCGTGGAGACCTCATAGCAGCCTTCCAGTACCTGAAGGGGGCCTATAGGGATGCTGGGGAGGGACTCTTCGTCAGGGACTGTAGTGACAGGACAAGGGGTAACGGGTTAAAACTTAAACAGGGGAAGTTTAGATTGGATATAAGGAGGAAGTTCTTTACTGTAATGGTGGTGAGGCACTGGACTGGGTTGCCCAGGGAGGTTGTGAGTGCTCCATCCCTGGCGGTGTTCAAGGCGAGGTTGGATGAAGCCTTGTGTGGGATGGTTTAGTGTGAGTTGTCCCTGCCCATGGCAGGGGGTTGGAACTAGATGATCTTGAGGTCCTTTCCAACCCTAACTATTCTATGATTCTATGATTCTATGACTATTCCCTGCCCCTTGGATTCCTGCCTAGATGTCTGCATAGGGAAATGCCTGGATGTTTGGGTTTTTTTTCCCCGCCTATGTTACACTCATTCAGGCAGTGTGTGGCCCTGTTTGCTGCAGAAAGTCAGTCTTCTTACTTCTGTCTCTGCAGCATGCTCTGGAGTTTGTTAGTAAAAGATATGAGCAAAAGAAAGCCCAATAATTAGCTATCCCAACCCTAATTCCCTGGGCAGAAGTTCACTTTTCAGTAACTGAAACTGGCTTAATCCTAATCCCCTGCAAATCCCCTTTCCTAAAAGTCTTTGTGAGACTCTCCCTTATTGGTGAGAGCTTCCAACAAGACCAGTGCTTCTGTTAAGGTGAATTTTCCTAAAGCCTGTGGATGTTGTATCTGCAATGTGATGTAATACAAGGAGAGTGAATCTCTAAAGCCACAAAACCCTTTAACGTGTGGGTGGGGTTATTAATGTGCAAAACAAACTGTCAGAAGAGCTCTAGTGTTGCAGGCAAAAGTCTTCTCCCCTCTGTTATTAATATAAGCCTCATTTCATGCCTCTCACATAATCTGGCCATTTTCTGCAACAAGCCTTTCTCTAAAACAGCTTCCACTGCCTTTCTACTTTGTTGACTGACAGTGCTGGCGATGAGGGGGTGCACTGGGATCACTTGTCGTTACTGCCTCATTTAGCTGGTGGAGAGAAATTGCCACAACTGATACATTTAGATCATAGAATCACAGCATGGTTTGGGTTGGAAGGGACCTTAAAGATCATCCAGTTCCAACCCCCCTGCATAGGCAGGGACACCTTCCGTTAGGCCAGGTTGCTCAAAGCCCTGTCAAACCTGGCCTTGAACACTCCAGGGATAGAGCATTTATAACTTCTCTGGGCAACCTGTACTAGTGCCACACCACCCTCACAGTAAAGAACTTCTTCCTTATATCTACCCTAATTCTCCCCTCTTTCAATTTGAACACATTACGTATTGTCCTATCACTACAAGTCCCCTGGTGTACTTGTAGTTCCCCCTTTAGTTACTGGAAGGATGCTTCTCCATCATCACTTCCCTTTGCCCTTTTTACCCCTATGGATTTAAAGAATAGTCTCTTTTACTTGCTTCCTTCATAAACCTTTGGATTGATTAGCTTGGATTACTTACCATCTAAAAAAAGAATAAAGACAAAAAGGAGATAAACGAGCCTTGAATGTATATTTTGACTGTTGCTGTTTTTCTTCTTTTTTAAAATTGCAGACTGGATCTATCTCCTTTTCACTATGCATTGCTAATGAAGTGTCAAGGGTCTGAGATCACCTTGCTGAATCTTCACAGAATCATAGAATAGTTAGGGTTGGAAAGGACCTTAAGATTATTTAGTTCCAGCCCCGCCTGCCATGGGCAGGGACACCTCACACCAAACCATGTCACCTGGGACTGTCAACATGGCTTTGAGCACTGCCAAGGATGAAGCATTCACAACTTCCTTGGGCAACCCATTCCAGTGCCTCACCACCCTCACAGTAAAGAACTTCGTATCCAATCTAAACTTTCGCTGTTTAATTTTGAACCTGTTACCTATTATTTCATCCTTGCTTTGGAATTCCCCATGCCTTGTGTGACCATGTTGTTTGGTAATTGCTTTTACTCCTTCATAAGCTACCCCTCACTCCAGTTCAGCACATACAACTCAAAGGAGCAGGGACATAGTGGCTTGTCTGGAGTTAGGTCCTAGATCAGTGGCAGCATCTTAGGAATACTTGGATGAGATTCAAAAAAGTCACAGCTCAGATCTGTAAAGCTGTCATTCAAACACTAAGATGTTGTTTCTTATCTTTAGAGGGACTTATATCTGTCAAAGGTTTAAACAGCACTAAGGGAAGTAATCTGCTGTATTCCTATGAGTAAAAGATGTCTGTGTTTGGCACATATATATGTGGCTTGGGCCCACGCTGTGATCTGCTGAGGGAGCCAGGTACCTCAAGGCCATTTTTTATCTCAGGCTATCTGAATTGCCCTACTTGAGCATCTCTCTGTCTCCATGGATGGCAGAGGGATCATGGGATATTGGTAGTCCTACATAGCACAGTAAATTGGTGACATGAGGTAGGTGACCTTGAATGTATTTGCTATAGCCAAGCAAGGACTGCAGTGCTGCTTTTGGAGATGCTACATAATTGCCTTAAACGTGCCTCTCCTTAACCTGAAGTGAGCATTAAATCCCAGACTGAAAACTGTCTGGGCCACTGTCTGGTGCATTCCTCTGACTTGCTTGCTGAAGAGAAGGCCGTAGTCTCTAGGCATGGCATTGCTACTTCCTCCCTTTGTTGCCGAGCTGCTTCTCCTAGGGGGACCAAATGTGGGCATCAGGATGTGTTCGGAGCCTGAACTAATCCAAATAGCTCAGCTGAGTGAAAAGAGAGGGACCCAGGTAATACTGGCTTTGGTATCCTTGAGGACTTTCTAGATTACTGGCTTTTGATAATCTAGCTAAATCTACCAGCCTTTACTCTTCTGCAAAGTGTGCTTTGGTAAGGGTCGGACTACCGTAAAGTGAGGGAGTCCTGATGTTAGCTTTAATGAGGGAATTGACTTCAGTGTACTCATGTGGAAACAAAGGCTTCTTGAGAGGACCCGCATTTCTGAATATAATCCTCTGTGCTTCACTGCTTCAGAGACCCACTTGTCTCAGGGACTTGGAGGGCTGTATAACGTCATGCTTAATTTTAGGAGCCAAGAAATGCCCTTCCCCAGCCTCCAGGCTGAATGGAACTTATACCAGCCTCTCCTTGTGTTCATGGGCCATTTACATTTTCATGGTTAAGGGACAGCATAGCTCAGATCACAGTGCTTTTCAGAGAAAGGTGATAGTTCCACTATCAGCTGAGATTTAATACTTCCACAGCAGGCAAAGCCTGTCATACCAATTTGTTCGTCTGGCCCATTCCCAGGCAACATGCCATTCCCCAGTACAAAAGCACCTATTGTTGCCACTGAGCCAGTTCCAATGTAACATGCTATATGTCTCCTCCATTAAAGAAGTGCAAGGTGCAATATGAAATACAATTTTAAGGATTACAGGTTAAAACTAATTCTCACCAGTTCAAAAGAGCAGACTATGATAATTATGAAGGTCTTATGAGCCTGCTGAAGATGAGCAGTAGATAGATATTACAAGTTTAATCCTCCAAATTATTGAAAACACGTTTAATGAAACAGTCTGTCTTTTGGCAAGAGAAACTTTGATTAAAATTATTTGGGGGAAGCGAAGGAAAAGGAACAGGTCCCTGACTCACGAAATCATACCTGTCCTGTAGATAACAGCTGTACTATGTGGCTATACACTAGAAAATGAAACACTTTCAAGGGACACCAAGGGGCTGGAATTCAATCACAGAATCATAAATGGATTTAGGGTAGAAGGGACTATTGGAGGTCTTCTAGTTCAAACCCCTGCTTAAAGTAAGGTGGACCTCAGTTGTGTTAGGGTGCTTGTGATGTGCCCAATTGAGCCTGATAATATGCTAAGTATAAGGCTTCTACAGGCTCTCTGGGCAAGCTGTTCTAGGATTTAACCTCTCTGGTGGTGAAAATCATGTCAGAATACACATTCAAGGTTCATTTATCTCATAACTCTTTGTTCCTTTTTCAGGAGATAAGTCGTCCAAGCTAATTTGGCTTTGGTTGTTGGAACAGACACTCCTCAGGGAGCCAGCTCTCTTTTGGTGTAATTTTAATCGTGTGGGTAACTGTTATTATTTGTTCAACATCTGTTGTCTTCAAGTGAATATTTTTCTGTCTTTGCAAGATTGAGTGTGGTAGTTATTGGGAGGAAGACCACTACTGGTTATCATTTTGCTACTTTTGTCTCTCTTAAGCAGGTGCTTGAATGAGATATCCCCCTATCAGAAGCTCAGGGATCTGAAATATCAATACTGTTAAGACCACTCTGTGTTAAGAGGAGGGATTTTGTTAATGCCATTCATCTCTCTTTCCCTTGATTCCCATTGGTTCTGGTGGAAAAAAGAGTCACTATTACTCTTTTCAGTGATGGGTGTATTAGTTCAGCACTTCAAGCTTTTGGAAGGCTTGCTGTGTATCACCTACCTCCAGCATTCTTTGAGAAGAATGTGCTTTTTGATCTTCCCTTGTGTTTTTGGTTGAGAACAAGGTGAGGGGGTGAGGGATTGAGGGATTGGCGTGACCATGAGAACCTCATGACAGCCATGTGTCCTGCCTGCATGTGAGCTATGCTGAGACTGCCGAGAACTACTTGTACCTAAATGTCAGTGATCCTGTCCTCCTCCATCTCATCTGAAAAACATCTTGATACCCAGGCTGGGTCAAGCATGAACAAAGTATAATTCTAAGGCAATGTTGTTAGGTCTGGTGTCTTGACATGAAGAAACAGATATAGAAATCCTTCTAACCAGCCCTTCTGCATGGGTTTGGACAGGATGAAGAAAAACTTTTCAAATTACGGTTGATTTTGGAAATCCTGGATCAATGAGCTCAATGTATATGACGATGCGAGTAGCAGATCAGACTCTTTTAGCCATTGGTCCCAAATGAGCCTCTCATTTTTACCTTTTCCTGTGGGGAACAAGAAGTGCTGGGAGGAATTATTTCAGTCTCATCTGATCTTACAGTCATTAAGCTCTGGAAGCTGCTCTTTGGGATTGTTAGTTTGTTTTTGGCAGTTGTTCTTTGCTGCCCTACTCTTTCCAGTCCTGAGGAAGGTTTCCATCGCACTTAAATGCTCTGTTTTTCTTTGGAGAATGATTCTGCTTGACC
This sequence comes from Lathamus discolor, assembly GCF_037157495.1. Classification (NCBI taxonomy): domain Eukaryota; kingdom Metazoa; phylum Chordata; class Aves; order Psittaciformes; family Psittacidae; genus Lathamus; species Lathamus discolor. Next base: position 105,003,997 of record NC_088888.1, read on the forward strand.
CCTATAACTTTAAAAACAATACGTAGGAGGGTTTTGGGGCTATTTCCCACTCCTTAGCCAAGATGTAACAGTTCTGTTGTTTCTCAGTGCAGGGAAAGTAATGTCTACGCTGAAACCTTATCCAAGAAGTTTCTCTCCTTGGTAAGGTGCAGGCTGAGGAAACCCAAGCTGTGTGCCCTTGGTTTGTCCTCTGGGAGGGACAGTTCTGCTCCACAGAACCTGAGGCATTCTGCCAACTCCCCACTGTTGTTTTTATCCCCTGACCTTTCTCCTGGCTTACTCCCCTCCCACCCCAAGGGTCAGAGACAGTGAGGGGAAAATGGAATTACAACTTACTAGACATTTGGCTGCTTTGTCTTTTGTACATCACTTTGGCTGACAGGACTTTTTTTTATTTTTTTGAGAACATACCTTGCATGCTAATCTCTGTGCATTAGCTGGTCACAGCATAAATGCTTGTCCATTAATCCAGTGCCTTCCTGTGTGTCTTTCATCTCCATGCTCTCCAGCATTCTACTGTTTCACTTTTCTCCCTCCTTTGTCTTTAACTCTGCTTAATACAATCCACCTCAGTACCACTGCTCCAGGCTATGGAAACGGGGACAGATACTGTAAGCAGATTGATAGACCCTGTTACTAAACTTGCCACCCAATGCTGAAGGTTATGCTCTTCTGCAGAGAGCAATCTCTATGCAACTTTGACAGACATGTTCCCTTCCACTATTTCTTTATCTGCTAAGAGTACCCTACTGACTTTTCTGCTGTGCCAACATGTTACCTAATACACTACAGCTTATTTCCAGAGAATTCAACTGTTATTATTTGTCCTTTTTTTACCTTCTGATAGATAGGGTAGGCTTGAGAGGAAAACTCAGTACAATTAGGGCTGGGATTTCTCTGTCCTAACTTCTTCTGAATCTACCATGCAGACTTCCGTATTTGAGATACTCATTCTTCATTCCCTGTATAGGCACTGCAAAGATGTAGGCACCTCAAACATCATGCAGGAGCAGCTAAACTAGCTTGAACCAAAAGGCTGCCCATAACCACTCTGGGCAACCTGTTCTAGTGTTTGATCGCTCTCACTGCTCAATAACAAATCAAGATTTGTGTGTGAGTACTTGATGGGGTTTTCTTCCATTCATTGATGCTATGGTGTTTTTACTCCATGTAAACATTTGGGACCTGCAGAAGGGCAGTGGCAGTAAGTGCCACAGCTCAGTTTCACAGAAGATAAGGAAATGCCTCCTTTTGTTTTCCTCATTTGATGCCCCTACACCAACATTTTTATTTTATTTTATTTTAATTGAAAGAAACAACACTTTCAATGAGTGTTGAATTCCTTTTCCTCCCTCTCAGTTTCTGTGTAGTCTGCTGCACCTCTCATATGTGCTTTTACAGGTAGAGGAGGACTAGTTACAACTTACCTTTCTCTTAGCTGTCTGTAAGTCCATTGCATGTGTGGAGGAAGATGAGAGGAGGACCCAGGAATGCAGGAATCCTTGAATAGTTATACAGTGATAGCATGGTGGTTTCTGAATTGCTTTCTATTCCTTCTGAACAAGTCCTGTTTTTTTTTCTTTTTTCCTGGTTATTAGTAAATATTGATATTTATATCTTCTCAGAACTGTTACTACTCCAGAACCTCTGTTATGTGTTACATTACATTTATTTACATTGACTTTTATCTGCAACTTATCACCGAGTCTCTCAGTATCGGGTAATCTTTCTGCTGTTCACTCTGCAGTACTTCCAGTGTGTGACACTTCAGTCCTGGGTTGGACATACGCTTTAGAATAGGACATGACAGAAATGCCTGCTTCTGTTCACTAGCTCTAAGGGGAGGCTGAACATGTCACTCACATATGAAGCCCTTTTGCTGGGCAGCATGTGAGGGTAGACTGGAAAGTTGGAGATTCCACAACCTCTGGTCAACTCATTTCAGTGTTTGACCGCCCTCACAGTTATACGTATATGTTTAAGTGGAATTTCCTGTATTTGTGCCCATTGCCTTTTGTTCATCCACTGGATACCACTGAGAAGAATCTGGCTCTGCCTTCTTTACCCTCAACTGCTCCCCCCCAGTTATTTATACATATTGAAAAGATCCCCCCGACCTTCTCTTCTCCAGTCTAAACAGCCCTTTCAGCCTCTCCTCATGTGACTGATACTCCAGTCCTTTGATCTTTGTAGCCCTTCGCTGGACTTGCACCAGTATATCCATGTCTCTCTTGTACTGGGGAATCCAGAACTGGACATAACACTCCAGGTAGTCTCACTGGTGCTGAGATGCAGGCTTACCTCTCCTCACCTGCTGGTGATACTCCTGCCAATGGCTGTCTTTATTGTGAGGGCAAATTACTGGCTTTTGGTCAACTTGGTGTCCACTGGGACACCCTAGTCCTTTTCTATAAAGCTGCTTTACAGCCTGTTGGTCCACAGCATGGTGCATGGGGATACTCCTCCCTGTGAGCAGGACTTGACATTTTCCCTTAGTTAAGATTAATAAGATTCCTGTTTGCTCATTTCTGCAGATTATCAAGGTCCCTTTGAATGATGGAACTATCTTGTCTGTCAACGGCTCCTTCTAGTTCTGTATCACCTGCAAAATATACAGATGGCATACACATGCTCAAAGTGTTCCTTAGTGTAACAGAAAAGCATAACATTAAACACAACAACAGGATAACTGAGTGTAGTTCCATGTCCTATCCCAAACTATGATAAAGTAGGACATGGTATTCATCAGTCTAAGCTGTCTGAAGATTTATAAAATTCATAATAAAAATAGAATCACCTTTTCTGAGGAGGAATGATGTTGGCTGGTTCCAATATGGCTTCGGGATACAGCTGGGACATGTACTCAGATCCAGTGTTTCCAGGTCTTGCAGTTTAATCACAGCCTTTAGCTGTAATGCTCTCCATGTATAAGCATGATTCTCACTGAGTTTGGCAGCAGCCAACCCTGAAACTGTTTTGGCCTGTGATATGTTTTGGCACATAATACAATAGGTAGGAGGAAAACATGTGCTGTGGATGTAGTTGGTGTTACAGCTGTGAGGGAAAGAGCCTTTTAAAGTGTTACTCTGCAAAAGAAATCCCCTTCTCTAGCCTATTAGTCAAAACAACTGCTCTGTGTCAAAGCAGCACAAACAGCTTTTAGCCAAAAACCTTTTCTAACTACTGTTATGCTGGGGCCATTCTGCTCTGCCTGATTGCTGTCCCTATACAAGTGGTTAGTGTAGTATGCGGCTTAATAAATTCCACTGTCAGATTTCTATTGTCTCTTTGTTCTTCGTTGCCAAGGAAGCCAAATATTATTTCTGTCCTTGAAAGAAGCTGCAAATCTGAGGAACGGCCTCAGCAAGAGGTGGGGGAGAAAAGCAACCCTGTGTAAAAGTACCTTTTGTGTTTTCTCTTATTACCTTTATAGAGATGATTGGGGTGATGTGGTAGAGTGGGGCTGTCCTGCCTTTCCTCTGTTAGTCAGATGTCTTTATTATTATTATTACTAACTTATATTCCAGGCTAAGCAGTTCACTCTCTTTGTGTATCCTTTCATCCTCTGTCATGTCCTGAAGTGCTACTAGGGTAAACTAATTTAGCCACTAATTTTTAAAGCCCCAACAAGAATATTACACATTCTGTGACTGCATGATGTGATTCTTTGGGAAAAATAAAACTAAGTTAAATTGGTGCGATGTTTTGAGATAGGCAAGGCTTTTCACTTCAGAACCAGGAAGGTATAGCTTATTAAATAAGCAGAAAAGAAGCTCCTGCATTAATGCTCTATCTTCAGCTGAAGGTACAGGCACTATCTTGGTTTTACTCCCAAACTCTAATTTCCTGTCCATACCTGCAATATCTTTTGCAGGAGTAGCATGTGAGAATTTGAGGTTAGTTAACTTCAGGCTAGCTGGGCAGCCTGACAGTGCAAACTGATGATGCTCAGGATGCCTGTCTTATGTTAGGGTTGTTTATATCAAACAATAAAAACACAATTTACCTCCAAAATCATTATTCTTGCTACCCTGACGTTTATTGTTGCTTTATGTTGTCCAATTACTGGCGAGTGATAAATTCCCTCTTGGCTGAAGTCAATGGCTTAAACAGAAGATGCTGATCCGGCAGTTTTGCCTTGTTGGTGCATATGCAACACACTGCATGTTCTGTTAATTTGATATTTGAAGTTTGCAGCCAAGTAGACAAAGATCAGCCATACCAGAAATAGGGAAGACTCAGGCAAACCTATTTTTTAATATTTTTTTTCCCTCTCACTTTTCTCCTGTGTAGTTTTAATCTTTAACAGTACTTTTTGCAAGCAGGTATGATTTTGAGCTCAACCAAGTGGGAACATAAAGAGAGATCATTTACGAATAGATATTCTTGCCCAAAATCTTTCTTCGTTTTAGTATTTCAAGTCTGCTTTCTGTTTCTCCAGTTTCAAGTGACCCAGCCTCCATGATGCTTCCAGCTGATTCTTGCAGGCAGGATGAGCTCCTGGGACCACACTTCTAACTGACAAACAAGAAAGAGATTCATATATATATGAATATATATAAATATATATTTTATATTTATATATAAATATATACAGACATATATATTTTAATATGTCTACCTGTTGTCTCCTTTTGTTTTCTCTTTTTAATTTCTTTCTTTTTCCTCTATTTCTTCCTTTCACTGTTTAGACTTTTCTATCTTGTCTCAGTCTCTCCTCATTTCCTTTCCTCTCTTGGGGTTCATAAAGCTGCCAAGGCCTGGCCAAAGCAGAGAAATACGCATTTCACAGGTGAAGGTCATGCAAAGGGCAGCATCATAGTTCTTCCTGCAGGTCCTGGGGAAAAGGATGCAGGTTCATTCTGGGGCTGTTGCTTTCACTGAATTTTTCAAATCTACCATGAATAAGTAAATAAAATATGGAATTGAAAGCAGAAGGAAGAAGTATATGTTAAAATTCCACTGTTGGAAACAAGCTTTCACCTAATTTTTGAATTTTCTTGGGAAGTGAGTTCTGAAAGAATTACGCACAAGGTCTCTAGATCGGAGTGGAATGACAAGTGTGTATTCTCCACAGTGTCTCAGCAGAGCTCACACTGTATGTCTGAGAGCAGTATGTACCCCTCCCACCACAGACGACAATTTGTCATTGTCCTAAAAAGTTTCCTGCTTCTTCAGTGGAAAAATTTCTAAGATGCAAAGCCAATCTAGAGTGATTTGACCTACTTGAGCAGGAAAATTGCCTATCTCCTGCCCTTATGACACAATGTCAAATGAGGAGCCCTTGAATTTCACAGTTTGCAATAAAAAAAAAATTTCTAATAGAAATGACCATTGCAGAGTTGAAATTTTTGTTAAAATCAGTGAGAGAGACTACAAGCTGGTAGGAAGTGTTTCCTGTAGAAGAATTCTTCACTGCCAAGATGGTATTTATACATTTAAGTCACATTGTATCATTTAATGCAAGGTAACAGGATTTCAGGTTTGCTCTCTGGAGTAACAGTAGTTGTTCAACAATGTGACCTGCCAGTTGAAATCTACTTTTTTCAGGGATGTAGGTCACTCTAAGAGCCCCAGAACTGGCTCCTGGCACTGTGTGCAAAGCACTCACATCTACTTGTGATGGCTTTAGCAGCAGCTCCTGTAGGGTTATGCACTTTTGCCTTCACTCCTGTCATTTGCCCTGGTCTAAACAACACTGCCATCTCTCTGTACTCATAGTCTTGTCAGAATAAATTCTCCTGAATGGGCAGAAACCTGTTTATTTAGTGTTGGTGTTTCTTAGCCCTTGTCAGATTGTCATGGCTTAGTTCTTGATTTGCTTAAAGAATTGATCAGTGCGGATGAAGTCTTGTCTGTCACTTGTGTGGTCAAACAACTGTTTTCTTTGTTCCATGTCGTAGAGTGATATGCTGTGCAAAAACTTTCTTTTAGTTTGGGTGGTAATAGGATACTTCCCTGTTGCTCCTAGTAAAGCTGTATGCAAAGGCCAGGTTGCCTTTAGGCACTTCTGCTATAGCTCTGCAGACACACATAGTTATAGCAGGACTGATACATATTTCCCTTGCTGCCTGTTTCTAATACAGAAACAAACCCTTCCCCCTGTGTTTGCAATGATGAAAGTCTGTGTTTTGATCAAATTGGACAGTACTCAACCTTCTCTGTTGGTTGGTGCTCTGTTTCTTACTGTCACACTGCATGGGGACATAAAGGAGCTGTCACAGACATTACCAAAGACCTGATGCACAGCAGCTGCTTTCATGACAGATGCTGAGTATCTCCTATTTTTAGACAAGATTTGGGACTGAATCTTCTTAGGTATGTGGTGATCTTGTAAACCCTGTGCTTTCACAATACTAGAGGGAAAAAAACAAAAGGTACATTCTCTGGGAATGAGGGTGCACCAGAAGACTGCTGTCAGACACTGTGCTCACCAGCATTGACTTCTATGTGGGTGATATAGCTAAGGAGAGCCCAAGAAGAGATTTGATGGAGATAAAGGGGTGCCTTGCAGAGACTTATAGGCTGCTTCTTTTCTGGGTATGGAGAGAGTGGGACAGTGATTGCAGATTGACTGCACAAGTCATGGAAGTGCAAATTCTATGCTGTGCTGTGCTATGTTGTGCTATTCTATTCTATATTTTGGGTTAGGTGGTCTAAGATGCTGATCACTGTAAAATGTTCTTGGCCTCTTGAATAAGTAGTAAGACACTCAGTGAGCTCAGAGCTTGTACTGAGGGAAGTGGATGGATCCAGCTCCTGACTCCTTTTGCTGTTACAGAAGAATATTATGTTGTTAAATCACTTTAGCAGCACATGAATAAGTTGGTCCCTGGCCCTTAAAAAATGACACGAATTTGATTTCAGCAGTTTTAGTGACTGGTGCAGAAAAGCTGTCAGTCTCTTGCCACAAGACCCACTAATGCTTGTAGGAAAGATTGAACATCAGCATGCCCTGGGAGCAGGCTGTGTGGGGACAGATCCTGTCTGAGCTCCTGAACTTCTCTGCAAGCAGAACTGACTATGGCTGCGGGAAGGCACCAAGCTTTGGGATTGCTTTTTTTTCTTAGCTAGGGTGTTTCCATTTGCATGTAGATTTGTAATGATGTTGATTTCCAAGGGAAAATTTGTTTTCCATGAGAGTTGTCACAGAAAAGGGTGGGGTAAAAAGGATTTTATTGTGGAAATGAAAGTCAGAATAAACACCAGTGAAGTTTGTCTCTATGAGGAAGTTTACCAGCAAAGGTGCATTGGTAGTTCTGCAAGTGTGCCCCATGTGATTACGTTTACTATGGAAAATTATATGGGTATCATTATGGCAGCCTAATTATAATCACTGTAGTTTTTCTGTAAAAAATCTTTTGTATATAAGCCACCTAGAGAAAACTGTTTTTTCAGTATAATAAGCATGTTATGACTTAATTTAGAAGAGCTACATGACCCCTGGTGGTGTGAGCTCTTTATCACTACTTAGAATGCAATAGCAAGGCCACAGTGATTTGTTTGTGTGATGATTGTTTTTGGAAAGTACTCGGTTGACAGCCAAGGGGGAAAAGCCAATTGAAGCTGCTCAGAAAGTATCACCCATGTAGTTCCTTCAGCTATAAACTGATGACCTTAACCCTTACTGCAGCTGTATCTCTAGAATAAAATACTGCCTAGCTTGTCTACAGTGCATGGAATTCATCTTTTTTGGGCTGTAAGTAGTATACACTAAATCACTCCCAACATTATACCTCTCATTTTCTGAGTACTGAACCCCATAAAGCTTCTCAAGGTGACCTGGTAATTATCTTTAGGTTATGCTAGATGATATATATCATAAATATGATTGTGCTATGTGCAATGTACTTTTATATAATCGACACATAATGCCTACTAATGCATGCGAAGTTATACTTTTTGCAATTAGACTTTAATATTTATAATGCTGTAACACCAACATATTAATTATATAATGTATTAACATTTATAATGCTATAATACTATTTTAACAATGTATTCTAAAAATTTCAGTGTTGCAAAAAATTAACTCTACAGTTACAGTGGGGTTAAGGCTTCTCCTGTAACTTAAACTAGGAAAAATATTCTGCAAAGTTAGGTGTTTGTTCTTTCTGTTTTTTTAACACGTGTGCATGTTTGTCTGCATATAATATATTCACACATGTACACATATAAATGGAATTTTTAGTGGGAAGTGTTAGGAATTGCTGGATCTGGTAGCCTGATAAATGCAAGGCAGTGACCACTCTGTGTTCCCAGGTGCAGGCAACAGTGATGCTGAGCAGCTATTACCAGTAGAGAGATTTGTGTGTCTTAGGCCACTCAGATCAACACTGGCAGAAACAGCATTCATGCAAACACAACAGCAGCAGCAACCTCATCCTATTCCTCTTTCTGGTTGATCAGAAAACATGCTAGGAGAAAATATGCATGCATAGATATGATGTGGACCTCCCCCAGTAACTGGCCTTAGACGGTCCATGTAATAGCTGGTTCATGGGTCAGGTCCACTCTCCTCCAGTCACCTCACACAGATGTGTGCATGCAGGCATGTCTCTCAGTTGACTCCCTGAACCTTGGTTTTCCTATAACTGGCCTGGACCTTCTGGTGTCTCTTTTAGCCAGCTCACGGGTTGTCTGGTCTCTCCAGTATTTGACCTAGACCTGTGGCCACTTTCACACCTGGCTCCCAAAGCTCTTGTTCTACATGCCAGCTAGTCCAGCTTGACAGTCACTAGTGATCAGAGACAGACATGCACAATATGCATGTCTCACCTCACTTACTCTGGTTCCTAGCCAGACATCTGCATGGACCTGTGGTCTGACTCTGGTTGCTGTCACTGAGACCCCATACATCCTCATACACGCAGATCAAAGGAAGAGGCTTTGATCTTAAATAAAGGAGCAGGAATAAGCAGCTGGAGAGAGGGTTGCAAATTGGTGAAATCCTGGGGCAGCTCCTTCCAGCCAAATTCTCTGTACTGTCAAATTTCTTTAGGCATCGTGTCTGCCTGCAACCATATTGCTGGTAAAGCAAGAGTGGTTTTTAAAAAATCCTTAAATCCAGAGGAATTGGGTGGTCAGCCCCTAGAATTGCAGATCATGATACCGGTACAAGGCCTGACAAACTGGAGGGAGTCCAGTGGAGGGCTAGTAGGATAGTTTGAGGCTAGAGCACATGCCACAGGAGGGGAAGCTGGAGAAGAGGAAATTAAGGGGTATCCAGATGCTTCCTAAAAATGGTCATACAAAAACCAAAACAAGGTTCCTCTCAGGTGCAAAATAAAAAGTCAAGAGGCAACAGACATGAGTTGTAACAGGGGAAATTCTGAGCACTTATTTGGAAAAAAAGTGATTTAATCAGAAGGGTAGTGAAGCACTGGCATGGGTGCTTCAGAGAATCCCTGTCCTTGCAGTACTTGCTCAAGGCTGAACAAGGTGCTGAGCAGCTTGATCTCACTTTTATATTGGCCCTACTCTGAGCAACAGTTTGTGCTAGATCACCTATAGGAGGCTCTTCCAGGCTAAATTTACTCTCATCTAGAAAGACAATTTTTTAAACTCTGTTCATTTGCCTTTTCAAATTGTAAAAGATCAGAAAAAAACCCCAAACAATCTTCATAGCCATAAAGGTTTTAAAAACTTGTTTTAGAAAAAAGTAAGTTCTGAAGAACTCATAGACTTATGGGTCATTCAAAGAACATCATCTAAGATGATGTTGAAATAACAAACAGGATTTGTTATATTGGATTAAAATTGCATTTTTAGAGTGATTGTTTAAAGTTCTAGGGCCAAAATACTTGCAGTTGGACTTGCTTATTAAATTCCCCAGAGTTATAACAGCAGTCTGTGGAAGGACTGTAGTGGTTTATTAAATTCTATAGGAGTTTACAGTTAGGAAATTTAAGGGAATAATTAACAATAATCTTCACTAGTATCTGACCTACATTCAAGTCTGCAGAGTTTAAAACCACCACGTTTTTATTCCTGTCACCCCTAGCCTTCACCAATCTAATTTCTGCTCCCTTCTCATCCTTACACTAGCCCATTATGAAATACTACTGTTCAGGTTTTACATTGTTTAGCCTTGAAATGCTGGCACACAGCTGCAGTTCTAAATTCACTCTTGTTTTAAAGCTATTTTTCTAAGGTAACACTGGATACTGTTTGGAGCTGCAACTGCAGTACAGAAGATCAGACAGTGGGCAAAGAACTGTTGCATTAAAATAAAAATATTTTCCTAAGTATGCTTACAAGATGTTCAAGTTTATTCAGTGTTGTGTGGTATCTGAAAGGTGAAAGGGTTGGGGAGTAGCTGAAGTGAAAACAAAGCTCTCTGTAGAAGGTTTGTAACAGCAAGTTTTAATCTCTGGTATTAGTAACAATGCAAAACAAACCCTATTTGTCCGTACTAGGCTGCTCTGTGATTTGAGAGAGCTGCTTTTACTACTGCAGCCACAGGATTATCAGTAATGCCTGCTATGAAATGCATTCATTGAGTTACTTGCTCTGGCTTCAAGCCTTGCTTGGGATCACATTTCAACCCTGTTGGCTTGTCCTCGTGGCCTGTTATTCTATTCCACTGGCTTAGCACTGTTTCTGTGAGATGTTATGAGTATCAGTGTTCTGCATATAAAGAATAAACTGAAATTCTCCACTCTACAACCTATCTGAAAACCAGTGTGGTATAGGGGTAGTCTGAGCTCCAGAAAAAGTATCAGATTAAGGTGTCTCCTGGAAAAAACTTCTGTTTCACATTTAGAGTCTCAAAAAATCTGTAAGGAAGGTGAGGAAACTAGGAGAATAGAAGAGTAAATACTAGCACCACCAATTAAAAAAACAACCCAGGATTAAAAATAATCTGTGTCAGCCAGGAACAAGACAATGTTTTATTCACTAACACAGTTAATTGCACTGACTGCGTGTGTTTCAGATAATGGAAATCACTTGTTTCTAAGTATAATGTTCATTATTCAATATGTTGGTTTCTTTTGTTATATGTGTATACTACTATATTTGTAACTGCAAAAGCTCAGAATTGGATATTTTAAGAAGACAGTACAATAGAATCATAGAATCATAGAATAGTTAGGGTTGGAATAGCTTAGATATAGCTTGATGCAGATATTAATGAAGCTCTGGCTTGAATTATGTGTGGTAGTTCATTAACTGTTAGAATAATTTGAATTTCCTTGTAATTTATTAGAAGTTTTGGATCATATCCAAACTGTACAAAGAGGTGGTTTTGTTGTGATTGTCTCTATTCCTTCAGCACACACTGATAACTGATGAGTTGTTGTGTTGCTATGGCCCTTGTGAATCAAAACTAGAACTACATTTAGTGGAAGTAGAAGAGGACTTACTGCTTTTAGATAACCATGGTTAAAAAGAGTGTATGAATGAGTGTTTGCATACTCTACTACCCTACATTTGGATGCTATGGAAGCTCTTATGTCATCTGTGCTTTTGTGAAGCAACTCTATTAGTTGCTTTGATTTGAAAAAGGCAGGGCTGTTGCTCTATGACAGTAAGTAATGAATTATGATTAGATTTATAGTACCTGTAAAATGATGATATTCTGTATGAAACTCTTATTTTTCTCTAATCTGCTTATATGTTAAGGGTTAGAGCTGGCTGTTGGATGAGAACTGAGCAACAGTTCTCTGGAGAGGCAATGATGAAAACGGTTCTTGGGAACTGACATTGCTGAGTGAGATAGAGTTACAGTCAGCATTAAGTGATTTTTATGGCAAATAGTGAAGTTAATTGCTGATGACTGACAAGAGTCAAAATCTGGACTTTGGAAAAATAAATTGCAAGTGGTGTGTGAAAGGAAAATTTCCCTCTTGTTAGAGGGAAACTGACCTGTTGTTTTTGTGATCTACTTCCTTTGGTTATTCTGTCTTTGGAGTGTAAATCCCTGCTTTGGTAGTGACATTGGTCTCTTAAATCAGGGAGTTGTTTAGCACTTGACTCCTATACACTGATTTAATTTAGGAGTGTGGATGTCCACCAGCAAAGATTCCATGTCCTCAGCACAATCCTTGAAAAAAGAGAAGTGCTAAACTCAAAAGATTTTGAGATTATTTTTGTTATCCCAGATTTTCAGAATGTATAACATTTGGAAAAGTTGGAGTGGCTTAATGCTTTAAATTTATTTTATGCTTTTACCAGACTTTCAAATGAAATATACATTTTTGAAGAAATGCTGAAATTGCTACCTGCTCTAGCATTTTCTTTGCTACACAGGCTAATAAGTGAACCACTAAAAAATTTTCTGATAAAATCGTGAGACTTTATATCACTTCCACTCTAGATGAACCATGACAAAATAGGGTAAATTTGACTGTAGCAGTACAGCTGGAATGTTTTCCTCACATAATTGGTTCCTTTCAGGTCCTGGATATGACAATGGTGGTATCACATCCCAGAATTTGAGAGTAAAAAAAGGAGGAGAGGCACATGTCTTTCGCCATCTTTAAAACCAACCTACCTTATATTTGTTTTGAGTGGGTGCTTGTAAGACTGTAGCTTATATCCCATAATGCAGAGATGTACACCTGATGGGGAATGGTAACTTATTTGATAATATGTTTGTTGTCTCAGTTTCTTGACTTATATTCTGTGGTTTATGAATAGCTGATTGGTGATCTGCTGTATCATTTTCCTAAACTAAAATAGTTTCTTGCAGCTCCAAAAGAGATTTATTCATGCTTGTCAGGAAGGAGTCTAAGAGTTTTGTAAGCTATTCCTTGTGTCCTTATGGAGGGCTTCTTACCTTGGTATACAAGTGCCATTGAAGTTCTCAAACACCTGGCATTTGGTACATGTTTATGCATTTAATTCAGTAAAGAACATCCCAGTAATACCCTCCCTGGTACCACATGTAGTGGTACAAAATGTCACTGGAGACTTGTTATCAAAAATTCAGCAAGGATGCTGAAAACAATTCAGGTTTTGGGTTAAGAATCATGAATCAATGGGTAACAAAATGCCAACACTTGCAAAAGAACTAGCAATGAATGTAATGTAAATTTGGCACACTTAAAGAGGAAAAAAAGTGCAGTAATTCTCTACAGCTACTTCCCTTTGCTCTTTGAAGATCATCATGTCATCCCTGATCATGTCCATGCCTAATCCAGTATCTTCTCTCTGACAGTGGTCAGTGCCAGATGTTTCAGATACTGTGCTTAGTTTATTATTAGCCAGAAACCATCAAAGTGTTCAATCCCTTCAATATCTTGAGCTTGAATGAACTTAAGTTATTTTAAGATTGCTGATGGAAGATGAGAGGAAGGAGTTGTTTCAACAAGTGATCTGCACTAATTGCAAGGGTTGAAGTCTTCCTAGATTCTGAATTGGTAATATGAAAAGGCATGTTCCAGGATGGCAGTTCTGACAGAATAATTGAATATCCAGAGAATCCAGTAGAGTCTTGACTGCATCTTGGTTGTATTTCTCTGGCTCCTTAATAGGTCAGCCTCAGGGAAAAGTCCTAATGCACTGAAGTAACAGCATGGAAATTAGGGTTTAATGTTTTGTGTTATGTTCTGGTTTTGCTTGCAGTTTTCTTGTCCTGATGCACATCTTGTATGATTGCCCTACTTTTCATGGAAAAGAGGTGATCTGACTACAGGACTAGGTGGACAGCATCACAAAGAGCATGTATTTTACCGACTAGGAAAGGAGATGCACTCCAGTAGTTCATTTTATTCCCAGAGTGCTTTCTTGAACAAGTGAGATAAAGGAACTAAATTAAATAGTGCTATTCCCTGATCTGATGCAGCTGTGTCACATACTCTAATTACTGGGGCTGTGTCTCAGCTTTTTCTTATGAGCAAATGCAGCCCTGGGGACTTGGAAATTACTATGCTGATTTGAGTAAATATCTATTTGGCACACACCTTGAGGCACTGCAGCAACAGGACTGCCTAAATAAGAACTGAAATTTAGAGAAATCAGAGGATCCAGCCCTCACAGTGCAGCTTGAATTCTGAAGCTAAATTAGTGTGTGTTGGTTATCTCTGAGAACAATAATTATAGGTATTTTGGGCATCTTGTCATTTGTTCTTTCACACAACTCTTGAGTTATGTTTCAGTGTTGGTATGGAAGCAGAACTATTCCCATTCAAAGTTCTGAATGTAAGCCGTTCTATTTTTGAGAGTAAAAGGAAGTTGCTGGATATGGCCTTAGAGACAGAGAAAAGGCCAGGGAGTGTTTAACTTAGTGGAATAAGTATACCCTACATATATGTCTACAAGGATAGCTAGAGATGATTCTGAGAAAGTCATGTGAATTCTTTCAAACCACATGAATTGTGCTTCGCTGTGTCCCTTATCGTGTCTTGGAAGATAGGATGATGAATGTGAGGAAGCAGTGCACCTTGCAGTAATGAAGGGTAATTTTATACCAAACTAGCACCTCAATATCGCAAAGATGTTGAGATCCAGAAAGAATCCCTTTGGCTGCCAAGAAGGCAAGAGTACTGGAACATAAAATAAATGAGTCCAAGGGAGCTGCTCTGTTCATATAGGAGAAGTAAAGAATAAGGAAGGTGGGATCTAATTACTGTTTTAATCTACCTAAAGGTATGGAGGAAATGGAACCAGTCTTTTATCTGAAAGGTACAATGGAAGAACCAAGGGGAAAAAAAAAAGTCATAACATGACAAATTCCAGTTTCATGTAATGAAAAAATTTTCACTGTGAAAATTGTTAAGCATTGGCACAGGTTACTCAGACAGGTTGTGGAGACCCTATCCTTGGAGATATTCAGAACTGGGCAAGGCCTTGGGACACCTGGTCTAAGTAGGCCCAGCTTTGAGCAGAAGGTTAGGCCAGGTTGCTCAAAGCTTTATCTGGTGAGGTCTTGAAAACCTCCAAGGATGTAGGTTGCACAACTTCTCTGGGCAACCTGCTCCATTGCTTGACTACCCTCACAATGAAAACATTGCTCCATATATCTGGTCTCAAACTCTCTTGTTTCATCTTGTGCCTGTTATCTCTCATTCTCCCACCATGCACCACTGCGAAGAGTGTGGGTCCATCTCCTTTATAATCTCCCTACAGATCCTGGCAGGCTGCTATTAGTTTCCCACAAAGCTGTCTCTTCTGCAGGCTGAACAAGCCATTTCTTACAGGTCAAGTGCTCCAGTTCCCAACCATCTTGGTGGCCCTTTGTTGAATTAACTCCAGATTACAGAAGTCTATCTTGTATTGGGGGTCCAAAAATTGCATGCAGTATCTAAATGTGGTCTAAATGATGAGTCTGGCTCAGCTGCATTTCCTGTAAACTTGATAGATATGCTGATGGAAATAAATGGTATGATTGGACTAAATGTTTGGAGCATCTGACTGTTGACTCTACCAAGTATGGCTGAAGGTCAAACCATCAAGCCTCCACCTGTGCCATGTTATTGTCTTTCTCCTTTCTGCTTGTGTGAGATGAATAATAAAATCTATGTCCCTTATTGCTTGTAAGTTGTGTGTTTCTCAGACTGCACTGGTGTAAATCACCTAAGTATTAACTTCCTTTAACTAATGATAGTTTTTGTTGTCGTTTTTGCAGGTTACATATCACAAGTACTGAAGAATTACACTGCCCATGCCTGCGATGGAGAATATGTCTCTCTGAGATGTCCTCACAGAACTACCATCAGCATCCAGTCTTCTTTTTATGGCCGAATTGTACCAAGTCATCAGATGTGTCCTTCTCGTTATCCCCACTCCTATGCAACTTTAACTAAAGAAGATGTTGCCTGTTCAGTTGGCACTTCTCTTCAGGTAGTACATTAAACTGAATTCATTCATTTGGAACTTCAACTTTTGTTGGCCTGGCAGTGGCTGTCCATGCTGATGCTGCATAGGGCTCTATTAAGGAGCACTACCCAGCATGGTAGCACTGACACCTCACACAGCTTAGTGGATAATTCATCTTGGTAGTTTAGACAGGACTGAATTAGATTTTGCTGCTGAATCTCTCAACTTTGCTGTTACTCTGGTCAGTAACAGTTCAGGAATGTGATTGAAACAGAATTACTCTGCAAGACCACAGTGTGTTTGACTGGATTTGAAGGTAGTTTTTTTTAGTTTTGTTTCCCAATGGTTAGCTTTTTCAACACATTCAGAAGTTGCTGTTGTGTTGTTTTTTTTTTTTTTAATTCAGAACTGATCCTGTTTCAAGAGACTTTTTGTAACTTGAAACCTAGAGAGAACCCTGGGCTTTACTTCTGACTGATTTGGCTCTTAGGCCACTGTAAGTGATCATACATCATTTAAGCTTGTAATGTCCCAAGCATTGGTAGTTAATCAGCTCTGTCCATTTATGTAGGGGATGTTGACTACATATACCCTCCCAAGAGAATACGTGATGTCAGCAAATCAAGGGATTATTTATAAGGTGCCAGTGTTACTCAACTGTCAGCAGGAACAACTAGAATCAGAAACATGAGTTGGCTGATGTTGTTGAGATGAATGGGTTCTGCTCCTGGATGTTGAAGTAAGCACAAGGCTTTCCAAATGCAGGATTTGAGACTGAAAACTTTTGGGCAAAGATCTCAAGCATCTAGTGTGTTTATGGCTATGAATCAATAATAACTCACAATAAAAATTTATAGCAGAACTAGATTAATGCACCTACTGGGTGCATCATAATTCATTTCATAATTTGGCTAAAGGCCAGAGTTTCCTACATCACTTCTCACTCTTGCATCAAAGGTTTCTAAGAGGCATTTACAACATATTTTAAAGTTGATATGAGTACTTTGCCTTCCTAACATCAGTAGTAAATTCTCAAGAAATTTCACAGGGTTGGTGTTTGCTGTAGTGTAACCCTTAAGCTGACAGGTTTGCAATTGCCCTCATAACACTTCCACTGCACAGCAAATGACTGAGTTGTAGTGCGGGAGGACGTGGTCCTTAAGAGTGGAAGGTTTTCCCAGATATGATAATGAAAGTTCATAATACAACAGACAGGAGCCAGCTGTTTTGTTTAAGGTGGGGTACATGGACTGAAAACTTTGGCAGAGGCTAACCTTCCCTACTTTCCATTGTTGATTTACTGCAAAATTTACTTGAAATAGTTTGTTTCTCAGCATGATTGATAGCTATGCACATACCTTTAACCCTTGTGGGTGAGTGGCCCACTTAAGGCATCTGGAAGAACTTGAGAGCAGGGGGGATGTAAACTTTGGCTTTCCATGCCATGGCTTTATGTGCAGGAGGGATTTCAAAGAAATCCTTACCTGCTTGGCTTAGCTCCTTATATTGTCAGAGCTATTCCCATTAGCTTTGCTTCCAACACTTACAGTACTTGTAACTACAGTTCCCCTATCTATAAGAGTAAGAACTGTGTTCTCTGTAGGTAGTCTTGCAGCAGATCTCTTGTACAGTATGTTTGTTACATGACTGAGACAGGAATACTCCTGTTCACCTATTTTAGGGATGCAGATGTGCTAAGGAAGTAGCTGACATTTTCTGTTCTGCCACAGATTTTTTGGGGGACCTTGGGCAAGTTCCCGAGTCTCTTTGGAGGAGTTCCACAGTCCTTTGTGCTCCCAAATGTGGCTTTGATACCTCAATGTGCTGTGCTTGGCCAGGGTGGGGTAAGTCCGAATGCCAGAGATGAATCTTGTCTTCTTTCTCAATCCTGGAGGGGGTGAGGCCCCTCTGAAGTGTAATCCAGAAACTCCACAAGCTGAAAGGCAAGCTGCCTGCAGCTCGCTGACAGGAAATGCATGTATGTAGGAAAATTGAAAAGTTATAGACAGGAAAATTATGTGTAGCTTTGTGGTTTTGAAACTCCGCTATATGGCTGCTATAGGCAGGACCAATTGTATGTATATTCTGACTGCAATTTAAGAGTCAGCCAAACCAAACCCATCAAAATTAAGTTTATAAAATGACTGTGTCTAATCAAACCCATGACTGTATAAATTTGCTTGCTTCTCCGGAGAGTGGCCTGGAGGGAGTGTAAGGGGCAGTTTATTAATACTATTCCCTGCAAACTCTACCTGTGACTAAAAGTCCATTCCCATTTAGAAGCTCCGTTCCCTGCAAATTGACAGTTTAGACATTGTTTCTGTGTTAAAAATGGAGAAGAAAGGGTTGATTACATTGAGACAACTATAAACCAGCCTTGTATGGTTGGCTGCCAGGATCCCTTGCTTTAGTCACTTGTTTTTGTTTGAAATGAAATGCAGGCCACTTGTGAGAGCATGTCTAAGACATTAAGGCAGTGACCCCAAAATACACATTTCTGTTAGTCTAAAACTGCAATGTCAGATTCAGTGGGAGATTTCCAAATGTACAAAGAATTTGGACATTCGTACTGGGATTTTAGTTTCTATGTGGCTGGTCTCTTGTTGACTTTTTGATCAAGTCACATGAATATGGAGAGATGGGAACAACAAAAATAAAGTTATCTTGAAAGCTGGACATTATTTCCCTTTTAAACAGGTCCCCTGGTTCCCCTCACTCCACTCAATTTAACAGGGGAGCCCAGAGTTAGCCCAGGTCACATGAGATACATGTCAGGAAGGAAGGAGAGTTGAAGCATCTCTAAGATATTTTGAAGATGGAAGTGTAGAAAATTCCTACTCATGCTTTAGTAGCAGAAGCTAATTTGGGGCACTAGTGTTGTTAATTAGTGCTCTGGTCTTGTATTGGCTCTTTTTTACTTTTTTTGTGGAGTCCTGCAGAGAGTATTCCTGGCTGTAAAGTAATGGAGAGCAATGTCCTTGTCACAGCCAGGAGGGATGGTTGGGGAGAGAGAATAGGAACATTTGGAGCTTTGGTTGCTGTGGTAAAAGGGACCCATAGAGTGCACTGTCCTGCTTGGCAGAAGTCTGTGAGGAGGAGCCTCATGGTGGAACTATCTCTTATCTTGCTTTCAGGTCAGGAAGAGCAAGTGACAGGACCAAAAATCTATTAAACTTTTACCCAGAAAAGTAAATCCTTGAGTATTAATGGTCATTTAGGTGTATTGAAGTCATGCCACTGAAAATGGTTGGCAGTATGTCAGAGGGTATTTATCCACGCTGAATAATTTTTGCAGAGAAATGAGTTGTATTCCCACTAGAAAGTCTCTACTCTGGGTACCGAAGAGCAGAGCCGCATCAGCATGGTCCTCTGTGTGTTGGTGTCCTTGTGATGACCTGTAACTCCCACATACCTTTATCTCTTTGGATAAATAGTGCAGGTGCAGTTGGTCCGAGCTTGCAACATAACAATTTTGAGAACTTGGAGATTTTTGTTAGGTGTGTGCATTTTGCTTTTGCAGTAGAACTTTGCTCTGTCCCATGTCACCCAGATAGGGTTGGTCAAGCTTGGTCAAGTCTATTTTTAATCCATCCTATGTCTGATTTTTACTGTAAGAATGTGGGAGAAGAAGCTAACCTACATTGCTGCTCAGCAGAGGGTGACATAGGAACACCTGAAGACACCTTTTACTTCAAGGGTATCTGCTGGGGACCATCGTCATCTACTTTAGCCTTTCATTTGTGCCATGGTTCTCTCATCTGCCACACTACTGAACACTTTTGCACTTCCATGAAAAATATAAGGAAAGGGGGAATAAGGAAGCATCTGGGGAAATAAACTGATAAACTGATACATCAGCAGTATATGTTTATTCAGATGAGCACATAAATGCTGGCACACATAAATCCTGGCACAAAGGATAAAGGAGAATAAGGAGTGTTAAGAATTCTGCATTGCCTAATGATAAGTGCCTCCTGATAATTGAATCCATTTATTAAGAAACCTAGCCACTCGTAGCCAAGCTTAGAATGCCCAGCCTGTGCCTGTGAAAATACACGGAGGCATGTTTATCTGAGGGAAGCTGCTCAGCTGAACAGGACTTTGGGAATAGCTTTCTTACAAAGCTTTCCACAGCTGTTCATTCCTGGATTAGCATTCCTGATGTCACCTGTTTTCACCAACAAACCACTCACAGTCTATATGGAATAAAGTGGAAGGGCTGGTCTAAAATTATAGCTTATTACCAGAAAACTAGATTATGGTGGAATACCTGCAATATTTTCATTTTGGTAAATTGACAGAAAAGAAAAATCACAGCTTATTTGAAAGAAAAACAGAAAGTCCTGGAGCAAAGCTTAGTTAGAAGGAAAATTAAAAAGCCCTGGAAAGGCAGTTATCCATTGGTTTCTGCTCCCAGATATTTATCAAAGACATTGTAGGATAATTTCTGTCTTCATGTATACATGCACTAAAATGAGCAGGAAACTGCACTTCAGAGGGCAATGTTTTACTGTGTGACTTGTTTCCCCAAGAGGAGTGGTGCTTAGGAAGGTGCTGTGGAGCCAGTCATACCTGCCCTTAGAAAGATTAGTTAGTTTGGAGAGGGAGCATAGGCATTGCCTGTGGCTTGAGTTTCTTTCAGCACTCTCCAGGACAACCAGTCCTTGGTGACGAGTCACTAGCACTGCTGATGTAGTATTTCCTTTTGTCCTTTAAGTGAGATACAGGACACCTTTGCTGCCACCATCTCCCACTGTCACTCCAGGAGCGTGTAAGGCACCAATACAAAAGGGAGCTGAGTCCTTGCATGCTAACCACAGGATTCCCTGAGCCCCTCTTCTCCCATTTTTGTTTGCACCTACCAGGAAGGTTTCTGAGACAGAAAGCAAAGGGGAGCTGACCTCTTTGATGGTGGAAGTATGAGATAAATTGTCCACTAGCTGTGTGACTCTCAAAGCATGGGCCAGTTGTTGATCACAAAATGAGGGAGCGGCAAGGTGTGTGTGTTTGTTACCATTTCTGGAAAGGGTTTTGTTTTCCCCAAGAATTCTGGATTAGCAGTATGGCAGAGTAAAATACAAAGTAGAAGAAAATAATCCAACTGCTCTAGCTTTCTTTGTAGGTCAATGACAGTGGCTTCTGCCATGCCTAGTCAGAGGATGTTGCATGGTCCCACTGACAGAACAACCCTAAGTGGCCTCAACAGGAATTAGAAAGGGTCCTTTCGTATGCCTCTGAATGTCTATAAGATGGTGATTGTCAAGAGGAAAGAGGGAGAAAGTTGACAGAAAGGAAGAATGATTATCATCGGTACCACTGGGAGGAGAGCACAGTCATATTTCATATTAGATCTCCACAGCTTAGAGACACCTTGAACAAGTAGTTTCAGTCTCAGAAGTGTAAGTGAATTGAAGAGAATTTTGGACAAATCTTTGTCAGACTATATTAATTACTTTGCAGGGGATGGTGAACTGTGAGCTTAGGGTCCAGAAGAGAAGTTACTGCGGTGCTGAAGTTGCTCTTAAAAATCACAGAACCCATGCAGCTTCATTCATGAATTTTGCAGAGGCTGAAATATTACTCTCTGCCAAGCAGGTCCCTCAGCTAATTATTTACAAGTAGAAGAACTGCTTTATGCAGAGGTCACAATAATCTCTAAATTGCCATGTTTGAAATCTTTGGCTTGACTGAAATAGCTCATCAGAGGAGTGTGATAGTGTACTGCAGAAGAAGAGATGCTGGAGGCAGAGGTGGCCTGTCTCCCAGATTAGGCAGGACTGCTCCCTGGAGTGTAAGCCTCCTAATGCTTTGTTTACTCTAAATTTAAACTTTCCATGTCATGGGACTTCCATCATTGCCACTAAGACCCTGCTTGACAGTGTAATGGTTTGCTCTCAATGATTTTTTTCCACTTTGTCTTTAAGCTTTCCCTTTCTTTAATCTGATGACTTTTGGTTATGCATCCTTTTGTATTTCTTCAGTTTAGACCTCCTCTCGCTTTGAAGCCTACCCTGCATACACATTAAATTTCCCACTGTTAGGAAATGTAGGTAATGTTAATTAGGTGATATTTGTAATGCAGCTTTTATCGGGTCCTTCTGCTCTCTGAGCATGTTCCTGATCTTTGTGAATCAATTTCTATGGGCTCTTTCAAGGCTCTGACAGAGGAGCTCTGGTGAATCTTGCTGTTGTGTTTTAACATTCCAGACTACTGCTGCCTGCCCTACTGCTCTGCTGGTGTTTACTATTCCCATAGCAGAACTTGTGAAAGGGAACCTGTGCCCAGTTTTCAGCTCTTTATTTCACAGTGTGGTGTGTTAATGTGAGTCACCAAATGTGTGAGCATAGTTCCCTCCTGCTGAGTCTGCTATGCATGTTGCAAAGTCCATGGAAGAGTGATAAGAGATAGCTAGTAGAGTGCTAAAACCTGCCATAGATCAGCTGTCAGGATTCAGGTCCTTTGATCACTTCTTGCGATACACAGATTGAATGTGGTAATTTGGACAAAGATGGATTACTTTCGAGTGAAGCAGGCTGGGAAGGTTGCTTGATGAAGCCATAGGTGAGCAACCTGTATCTCATCAACATGGATTTCACTTCCTCATGTTGTCTGTCCTTCCATGTTGCTGATTCGTGGGAGATCTTGCTACACGGACTTCTGTAATTTGTGTGAATGAATAGAGAGGAACATGCAGCCTTCAGATAATCAGAAAAAAAGAGCTGTAAATAAGTTTCCAACTTGAAATTACTAAGTTTGCTGTGTGTTTTAAAGTAATACCAACATTTTGGGTATGTAAAAGAGTATCGAAACTCACGTGAAATGCAACATGAGGGGAGATGAAACTAGGTGATCTTAAGGTCCTTTCCAACTCAAACCATTCTATGATTCTATGAAGCCATTATGAATGCATTGTGCTGCACGGCTTTGTAGGGAGAATTCATGCTGCCTTGTTTTATTGTATTTACTTCTTCCCATTGCAAAACTCATGGAGTTGCATGAAATATAAGTGCTGATGTAGCTTCACCATAATGGCTATATCCGAACTAAATTTGACCTGAAAATGCTTAATCATATTTTTTAAAGTAACTGGTATCTTCTTGTGTCAAATTCTTGGTACAAATCTCTGCCCATCTTAACTTTCTGAGTTATTCTCCTCAGCAACATACAATTTCGGCAATTATTTAGTGGGGTTCCTTTGTGTAATTTCATGCCTGACTGACATGCCCTGCAGTTATCTTTATATTCCTTTGATGATGGAGGCTGTACAGAGAGCAGCCCTGTGGCGAAATCCTGCTTCCCATCGAGTATTACCCTTTGCTTCTATAGGTCCAAAGTTTCACCCTAAGTATGTTGAACCTATAAAGTACTACAAGGGACTAAGAACTGAGATAAATTTAATTGCCTTGGGTGTTAAGCTCAGTTGTGGTTTATTTTAAGAGTGCAGGGGAAGTACTTCTCAAAGAGTGATTTGAAGAGGTGGAATAAAAATGAGTGCACCCTTGGGAATGGCTGAGGACAGCCTTCTTGCAGAGCTCACATCCAGTTCCAGATTTAAAAGGTTGTTATCTAATGAGCACAAGCAATTACTTAGCTAATGAGCACAACAGAATGGGGACGAAAAATGTGTTTCATCTGCAATGCCCACTAGAAAGACATGGTTTTGAGCTTGAGGCTGCCCTTGCTTTAAGACCTGGGTCACCGCAGTGAGATTAATCCAGGGCATAAATCATAGGGTTAGATTAATGTTTGTTTTACTTGAATTCACATTTCTTGTTCTCTTATCTCCGCTAAATCTTGCAGCTTCTTGGCTCAATCATGAACCAGAGAATGGAATGGGTTTGAACAGTCGCAACTTCCCTCCTGAGCACTGGCAGTCAGCCCTGAGGCTTGATTTACCACTGGAACACAATTATAAAACAGCACAATGCAATTAGTGAGTCTTCCTTCTCTGTTCATGCCAGACAGGAATTCTTCCTCCACCTTCTTCAGTTGGAGTGATTTTTATAATATAATCTAATCTAATGCAACTCTATTTTGCTTTAGTCGGGAATCTACCAGGTGGCAATGACATAAACAGACATAAACTGACTATATAGCCCAGTGAGGGATGATTCTGTGTGTCTACTACTGTTTCTGTGCATGTTCAGATTGCCTGTGGGCCTCTTTTTGTTTGGTTTTGTGGTTGTTTTTCCCCACCTTTACAGCTGACAGTGACAGCCAGAAAAGCAAGGCAAATGTAGAAAAATTGCCTAAATTTTTCCAGCGACTAAGCAAAAGCTGCATGAGCTCAGGACATTCCCTCACTACCAAGTAAACTCACAGCCTTCCTTGTGTCAGTCCATCTGATCATCTGCAAATACTTCAGAAATGACATGTGACAACTGCCAGAGCTCTAATACTGTCTAGAAGTATGATTTTTGAGAATAAGACCAGAAAGCCGAGATCTTGTTTTGTAAGGGCTCCTGTAACACCAGATGCACTGGACCTGCAGAAGAAGTGTATCTGTAGTGGGTCATTTTGTCATGCATGTGCTGTAGAGTTGCTGTGTTGTACAGTGTTTAAGAAGATGCTGGTATATAGCATGTACTAATGACAGCAGTGCAGAGGAAGATCTCTGTATGTAAGGATAGGTAAAAATTGTATGTGCAAGTTTTTAAGTTGTTAAAGGTGGTGTAACATCTTTATCCTTTATTTTTAAACAAGAAAATGGCACAATCGATCATTGCTAATTTTCTTTGCATTGTTTTTCCTGGTGTATTTCACCAATAAGCACTGAACATTTTTTATTTTTCATTTAATTTTTATTCTTTGTGGATCTATTTCATTATGTCTAAGACTTTGTCCAACAGTCTGCAGGATATCTCAAATCTAAATGATTTCCCCTTTCAGGGGGAGACACATTAGAATTATGGGAATAAAAATGAAATATTGATTTCTTTCCACCGTGAAGTGACGTCTCAGAGTCATGGCTGTTATCAAATTAAGTTGAAACCGTAGCTAAACACTAAAACCAATTGGTAAACGGCATATTCAGTCTCAAGAACGCTTCCCTTTTTCTATGGTCTAACAGTGGCATAGAGGACTTTGGCTCCTTAAGTACTAACTTCTAGGGCTCTGTGTTACTTTGCATAATGCAGGAAGTAAACTCAGGAGGTTTCACTTATGTGAATACATGAAGTAAGCAAGAGCTGCCAAAAGTTAGAGGAGAAATATCAGGATAAAATAGCAATATGTGGAGGCTGTCCATGATTATTATTCTCTGAGGCTGGAAAATAATTGCCTTTGCTCCCGGTGCTGAGCCTAAGGACAGATGAACAAGTGCTGTTTCAGTCATTGAAGCTGAGGTTTTCAGAGAGGTTTCTTGTTGGCCTAATCAGTCTCTGCTGAAACCCAGGGTGGTTTTCCCACTGATTTTAATAGCACCTATTACACAATGCTGAAGGCTTTTGAAAATCCCTATCTGCTATGAACAGATTTCTTAACCAGAAACCTGAGTCTGCTGCCTTTGAGGGCAGAAAGCTTCCTTTGTAGGAAAGAAAACATTCAGGGTGCTGCTTCTTTCCCTTTGCTCCATATTCTTAGCACTGCTTGTGTGTAAACACAACCATGGCTTTCCAGTACCTGCAAATCCTTTCAGGTCTGCAGTGATTTGGAGAGGATTTCTCCCCATATGTGGAGCACTCAAGACTTATTCCAGTTGTCCTTTGCCTTTTGAGATCAAAAGAGGTATCTGAGTAGAGGCCTCACATTCCTTTTCAACTCATTGGATTTTGCATTAAATTTCACATGCTGAGTGAGCAGTCAACCCTTATGAGCCTAAAGGAAAGAATATGTTGTTTCTATGCATTTTAATGTGACGGTCAAGTTGCATCTAACACTCCCAGGCACCTCCTTCAGTGTTCACTTTCAGCCTTTCCACCCTGAACCCTGTATTTTGAAATGAGATGCCTGCATTTTATTACCTTTGTAAGTGGAAAAGGGCAGCATATGTTCTCTACTTGCTAGAAAAGGCCTGAATTGTCTTGGTTTGAACTTTAAAATAAAGGTCAGACTTGAGGCAGGCACAAAAGGTGAAAGATTTAGGAAGTTATGAGCAACCACAAATGAGGCAGTTTCAAATTGCACTTGAAACTGGAACAGCTGTTGTTCCTGTTGTTTGGGGAGTGACATTCAGAGTTATAATGCTAAAGATTACATGCATTATGTTCAGGGAGAACTCAAAAAGAGAGAGTAGTCACTGAGGCAGAGCGAAAATTAGTCTGGTGGTGTGTGGTGGAGAAGGAACAGCCTTTATGTTAATGCACAGGGATAAGATTGTGGGAAAGCCCAAATATTGAGGTGGATGTAGGAAGGGAGAGAATACAAAAGAGACCGGGGGAGTCTAGGGGAATTTCTGAGAAAGGATTTTCCAGTGCCTCCTTGGATGTGAAAATTAATTGTTTTGGGACTGGAATTCGCAGCTCTGTATTGCAGGGATTTAAAGAGGCTGGCGGATTACCTCGCTCTGTGGTCTCAAAGTGCTCTGACAGGTTCATGTGTGTCAGGCAAACATTATTGTAATTTTAGGGCTTTAGGGGCTCTACAGGAGTATGTAAATACCACCTAAGCCATCCAGCTGAATTTAAAACTTAATTACTGCCCCAGTTAATATTTTCTCCCCCCACTACTGCTTTAGAGGATCATAGGGTTAAAAGAAATCATTAATCTTCCTTAATGAAGCTATTTTCCAGCATGAGACAGAATGCCTTGGTCCTGTGGATTCCGAGATAGAGTTTTTATGAGTATTGTGAATGGAGAAGTGGGGACCGAATGCTAGAGGAAAAGCAGTGCAGAAAAGGTCATAGGACCCAAAATGTTGGTGGTGGGAGAACCCTCCAACTCAGAGGCCCTTTCTGAATTTAGCTAAAATGAACACAATAGTCATGGGGGAAGAGGAGTGAGCCCTATTAAAAACTGAGTTGGCTTTATAACATTGTTCTCACCAGAACTACAAATTGCTGGAGTACTAGCAATTACCAAAGCTTTTATATAACTGAGGCAACACCTCTCTTGAAAGCTGTGCGTGAAATTGTGCATCTCCAGAGAAATCTAAAGCAGAACTGTGGTGGTGGAATAAGGGTCTCTGCTTTTAACTGTCAGTGCTCATCCATGTCCTTAAAGCTGCTTTTCCTGGGACAGTACTGGCTTGTACTACAGTTAAATTGCATGCAAATGTTTCAAGATCCCTGAGACCTTCCCAGTGCAAATCCCTCCTTTTGTTTGCATGAAAGGGAAAGAAATCCTGCTACTTTAAACAGTTCAAAGTTTAGTCCTTTGCTAGTCCACAGCTCCTGTGGTACCCACTGCACTGAGCACCATTGCCTGCCTTATGCTGGGGCCAGTTGGGGAGCAAGGATGACCTTGCTGTTCTCCTGCTTCTCTCTGATGATCCCTTAGGTGGAGATACTGAAATGCTGTTGTTTCTCTGTTTCTTGTGTTCATCCTTGGCTGCAGAAGATGCTGGATGAGTGTCAGGACAGGCGGAGCTGCCAGTTTCTCGTCAATAGCCGGCTGTTTGGTGCAGACCCATGCCCTGGAACTGGCAAGTACCTCATCGTATGGTACAAGTGCAGGCCAAGTAAGTATCTTGCTATCAAATCTGTTTGCTCTGGTGAGACCAAAACATTTTTGTATTTTTGCTACAGAGGCCTCCTAGGACTTTTTGTTCCTTTCCTCCTTTATTTTAGGTGCAACGTAATCCCCTGGGTGCGGAGCGCTTCCCCTCTCCCCCTTGCTTGCTGCCTTGCTGGGATGCTGCTGCTCCAGCTCCTTCCTCGTTGCCAGCAGCCCAAGTTGCAGATTGTTTTTGCAGGTGCCAGCAAAATCCTTTGCCAGCACTGAGCTCAGACTATTGGCGGTGGGTGGGCTGCTCCTGCTTGCATCTGCAGCCACTCTCCTGTCCTAGTGGGCTAGTGGGAGCTGTCCGCTCTCCCCCTGCCCGTTCAGAGGGACAGGGAGCTCTTTGCATGGGGAAAGACTTCAGACCTCCATGCCTAAGGCAGCCACCAAAGATGGTGGTGCAATGGGAAGCTCACCTGCCCATGCCATGCCATAATCCAGCTTTTAATTGCTCCCAAATCAGGCTGGGAAACATTAACCTGTGTTTTGTGTGATCTCATTAGCTGTGTTTAAATTAAATGGGGCTGGTGCCTGGATACTGGAAATGTAATCGTGCAGAAGAGTGAGCCCGGTGTGGCTTTGGCCTGGACACCCAACACCCTCTTGGCCAATTCCTGGCCCCACAGGGGAGTTAGCACAGCCTGGGCATCATTCTCCATCAATGTTTTGGAAGCAGACACATTAGTTAGGGTTTGATGACGGCCAAGCTGTGCTGACTGATTTCAAACACAGAGCAGGACCCAACTCTGAATTAAGTAGTCTGAACACAGCATTTCAGATTGGCCTAATCCCAAGCCTTGCAGACAACATAAGTAACATGGTTCCAGCACCACATCAGCAAACTTTTTGGGGAAGAAGTAAAAAAAGTTTGCACAGGGAAGAAAAACATATCTGATTTCAGAAAAGGCTTGAAACAAAAGCAGAAACATTCAGACTGTCAACAGCACAGAAGAAGACTTTTTGCCCCAGCACGCAGAGGCCTGTGCTAATGAAGTAAAGGGATCTGGCAAGATCTGTGAGGAATTCAAATGAAAAGTAGGTAATGAAGCACCTGCATTTGTTTTGGGGCTTTCATGAGTGATTGTAACATCCCCTGTTGGATGAGAAATGCATCTCTCAGAGAGCTGTGATTAGCAGGGTGTTCTGACAAGTCCTCCTGAACCTGCAGGTTTGGTATCAAAGCTTGCTTGAAAAATCTGGCTATTGAGGCCTCTGCTGAACTCCTGAAGGTACAGAGATCCCATCTGTGCATAAATATTTATGGCTTGGCATTCTTTGCTAATTACAGATATGCTAGAAAAGGAGTTAGTGTGTGTGCTGGGTAGGTGATTTTCCTGCTAGAAAGCAGGGGAAGCTGTTTGAAAACATTTCCCCAAGACAATTTTTCAGGCAGCCCCAATTTTGGAGGGTGAAACAGGGTAACTGGACAAAAATTACTGTTTCTTAGTTGCAGGGCAAACATTTAATCAGAACCCACTGGATTAATAACAAGCTTTGAAATATACAAGGATTAGCTTTGCACAGAGTTACCAGGACATGCTCAACCTTTCCTTGATTCAAAATGTGAATTTTAAGTCTCACAAACAGAATCTAGTACTTGTGTAAATTCGGTAAGCCTTTTGATCTTTTAATGAAGGGACTGAAGAAAGATGGATCCATAGAATGCAAAATACAGGACCATGAGAACTTTTTGTAGGCTTTTGTGGTTATTGAGTATTTGAGTATTGTTTATGACCTGTAAATGACTGTAAGTTTAAGAGCTCATCCCAAAAGCTGTGGTCCTATGAAGTAGTGACCTGCTCCAGGAAGTCTGAGCATGCATAATTGTAACTGAAGAGCACCAGAGAGCCCTTTCAAGAGCTCACTGCCTGATACATGGTTCGATCCATATCTTAATGAAAAGACAAATGCATTTTTTTGGGTTCTGTTCTGGAATTTGTCCTTCTTAACAGTAGACGTAAGTACTTTAATAAGAAGCTATTTAAGATCTGAATTATGCTCTACAGACGTCTATTTATTTCCTTTGCTTATTGAGGAAGCCTGAGGTGCCCGTGTTACTGAATTAGATACCTTGGTTAGGTACCTACCTAGGTAGAATGAATATGAGTTTTCCTGTATACAGGTATGTGAGGCATTTTGGGAATTGGCCTCCAGAGTTTGGACAGGACATCTTTAATATAAAGATGCCCAAGCCCTCCCACTCCACTTGGAGTTGTGCTGGAGCCTCAGAAGTAGAGGTAGATATGTAAAAAGAAAGACTTACTTGAAAGAAAGAAAAACTAAATTTAGTAGCATTTACTTGTACCTTTGCTGAAGAATAACTAGGTGGTGCAGTCATCCCCTCCAGCCACTGTCACTGCAGTTATGCCTTTCTAACATCACGTTGCGTTTGAAATCTAGTGGTTCTGATGCTTGCTGCCTGTATTGGGTTCACTCAAAAGGTAAGGTGCTATTTTGGTTTCTCATGGGCAGAATTTTAAGGAGATGGAGGACAGCAAATCATGCTGAAACTGAAAGCTCTAGATTTTTCAAATGGTGGGTCTCCAGGGAGCAGAGCAATTGGAGGGATTTCTACTGCACTAATTGCTCTGAGAGTGCTTTTGCTGGAAGCAGGGAATACTCATGCAGAGATGTGGTTCACCTCATCTAGAAATTCAGAGACATAGTCAGAGGAGTACATGCTTAACTAGAAGCGGTGAGAAATTCAATAGCTTGTGTGTTTTTTGGGGAAGTCTTGTGCTAATCATGGTCTCCTCTGATCAGATGGATGGATCTGGTGGGGTCTAATGGACACTCATCTTGCATGTACAGGATTCAGATATGTGCATGGGACTGCTTTTAAATGTCAGGTATTTGGCAGTCCTGAGTATTCTCTGTGTCTGTAAAAAATAAATATATTATGTGTGTGTGTGCTTTAAATTTTAAGGTATAGGATGTTTAAAGAGATGAAAACAATCAACAAAATACTCTATTCTGTCTCAGTTTGGGGCAAGTGAGATTTATTGCTGCTATGTGATTTGAGGGCTAAAGTTCATCAAAGTGTATAGAGGCTTAGATTTTATTTAATTTTCCCATAGCATGTGGGCCTCATTTTCTAATATGTACCAACCTTTGGGAAGATGTTCAAAAGCACAGTACATGTCTCAGTAGAGCAAAACTATGACATGTGATTCTAAACTTGGAGGTGCCCCTGCCAGTCATCCTGCTATCAACAGCCTTAATAGAGAGCCCCCAGAATGTCACAGTGATTCAAGGTTGGAACGTGTTGCTGTAGTGGTGAAACCTGAAGTTGTTCACTGGTAGTGTAGATGTAGTCTGGCATTTAGAACTGGTCTAGGTGGTTGCCAGTGGGAAGTCTGGATACAGCCACCTGGTTTAGAGGCTAAAACAGTTAATGAGAATGGCTGTGCTCTGTCCCATGCCAGTTGGCGCCAGCACCAGAGAATTAGCATATTTAACTTACGTGGGCCAATGTAGCTGGAGATCCACACCCAAAGCACACTGAAGCCTAGGACCAAGCCCTGAACACCCAAAGGACTTCAATCTCCAGGGTACCTTTCGGGATCATTAAAAAATTGCACACAAATCCAATTATTTCTCAGGTAACATGCTGATTTGATTTAGACCCATTAAGTATAATTACTGGCTAGGCTGCAGGAACACATAATTAGAGGAAATTGATATAGTATTTAAATGATCTAATATGAATTCCCTTCAACTGAAATCTGGATTCACCAATATTTTTCAAACAATTCAGTGTTTGTTCATCCCCCTCACTTCAGAGACAGAGAACTATGTAAGACTGCGTGTTACTGTAAGCTAGGAAATATTTACTTTGTATGCCAGACTTTCTGGAGGGGCTGTATAGTCTAATCCTAGCTGGGGCTGCCCAAATCATGCTGAAGAAATAACTTAACCTCTTTGCAGCCCAGCAATACGATTTCAGCTGATTTTACTGAGCCTGATCACTGCTCCAGACTATTGAAAAAGCAGGGATTGATCTGCCTCTGCACAACAGCTGTTTGCCCATGGTGGCTTTTGGTCATTTGGTTATTTTTTTGGCTTTACTATTTCAAAAGTGCCAAAGCTCCTAAACAAAATACAGACATAAATGATTGTCTTTGCAAAGGGACTTCTTAGGATGAGGTGTGTTGTCTGAATGACCATTTGCTGGCACTTGCTTTTGTAGTTTCCCCCAAGAGTCCCCCACATAATGCCTTTCTCTTGTCTCTTCCTCCGCCATTGCCACTGTCGTGGATGCTCTGTCCCCTTCTCAGCTCTGAACAGCCTAAGCTGCAGCCTCCTGCAATGTTACAGTGATATTTTTCCCCCTTTCCTACTGGGCAGTTGCTACTTTAGCTTATGATTTGAAGGACTCTGGGAGAGATAATCTCCATCCAGTGTTTTTTATTAATGATTATTAATTTTATTTCATTTTAAAATGCTGTGTGGAGCAGCTGGATGTGATAATTGGAGGCTGGTGGGTAATAAGCCTCCCTGTATTAATCATCCCAGTGATGTAGCAAAGTGTAAATCCAGACTTTGCTGCTCTCCCTTCTATTCACAAATGTAAGCCTTTGAAGTTTCAGAAAGCCTGGATTGTGACCTGGGCTTCAGTTGCAGCTCAAATTCCCCTGTAACAATACAAAAACATTTTTGTGAAAGGCACATCAAGGCTCTGTGAAATGCATCTGGGAAGGAAACTTGTGTTTGTTGGCAAAGGGTGAAGTGCCAAAAGTTTGTGTGTGGGTAGCAGGAGGAAAGGGAGTGGGGGAGGTCACTTTGTTCTAATTCAGAACCTACAGCTTTGATTTATGGGAAAACTTTTGTGCTAAGAATCGACCTGGGCACATGTTCTGAAGAGAGCAAGCAGTCATTCTCTTTGTCATAGATTTAATTCTAATCTAAGAGGCCCAGTTAATTTTTGTGAAATGTCAATGATTTTTTTTTTTTTTATTATTATTTTTTGTTTGTCAAACGTGGGGAATGCCCATTCTGGTGTCCTTGACAAAATCTTACTCTGGTAACTTTATTTTTCTTGACAGCCTAGGCAATTTTAATTAGAAAGAAACTGAATTTTAAAGTCAAGTAGGAATTAATTCTGGTTAGATCATCTGATAAAAATGTCATCTTCAAATTTGCACTCTCTGTCAGATAATGATGGACCTGCCATGCTGTGTCTTGAGAGTGTCTGCCTTTTGGTGAGGATGTGTGATTTCTTTTTCTAGTGATACTGCAAAACCTGTACAAAGAGCAGAATGCCATTATTGGTGGCAGAGCTTTCCCAGCTATCAAAAACCTGCAGAGTCATCCTTTGTGTTGGCAATTCCTAGCTGCTTGTGAATGTAAAGCTGTCTTATGTATTTTGGGGAATTGGTCAGGTCTGTTCATTAGATTTCAGTTGGGCTGGCTGAAAAGTATAGAAAGGACATTTGGAAGGACCACCTAGACTTGCAGTGAATGCGTCTTGTTCAACTTTTAATTTCCCTATAATCCATTCCTTCAATATTGAGTCTAGAGCAAGGTTTGCCATTGACTTTGCTTGGTTGAGGATTACACATTTTCTGTTAAATTTGGTAACCATGCCTTGAAAAGCCTGTTCTCATCACACATCCTCGAAGCTGTCACTCCCTAGGCAGAATTTACAAAATGCTATGAGGAAGAGCAGAGGGCTATGGAAAGAACAGAGCTTTTGTGGAAATTTCAGCTGAGGCAAAGAGGTACCTAAATGCATTCTTGGTCCCTTTAACACTGGTGACTGATTTTAGTGCTGGGATAGATTGGTAATTCAGTAGTTATCAACCCTTTCAGAAAAGCATTAATCTCCTTTGTAAGACAGGTTTATTGGTGGCAGGAGAAGTTCACTGTATTGTTCACTGAATTGCTTTTTGGTGAGCCAGGCTTTCCGAAGCCGCACGATGGAGTGAGGAGTGTTTAATGGGCACATCCTTTTGGCCCAGCCACCGAGGCAACAGAATAAGCCTTTTGCCTCCTGCATTAATCAGCTTGCTCTTACTTATCTGTATTATTTCAGAACTGTTAAGATGGTGCAGGGAGTGGAAATTTATAAGGGCAATAAAACCTCAGGCAGCAAACACTGTGGTGATGAAAAGGTGTAAATAAAAGAATGTTATAAATAACAGAGGACAGATCCATCAGCCTACAATTGGGGTCAGAGAAACTTTAACGCTAACAATTAATATTCTTTTAAGCCATTGATGCACAGAGATTTTCAGGTGCTGTCAAAATAGCCCTGTCTCTGTAGCACACTAATCAGTTGACTGTCAGGCATGGGATTAAGAAGAATGTGTGGTTTCATTGTCAGTCCCTGCTCCCATGAAGGAGGAAACTGCTGCTGACTGAGGACAGTTAAAAAGAAAGAATAAATAACACACACACACAGAGTTTTCTTTCAAAACTCATCGGTCAGCCCTGATTGACATAATAAAGAGCCAGTGAAGAACAGGGTGTTTCTTACTGGGGGAGGTGGGAAGATTCCTTTTCCACTGGGATCAGGTCTCCAGTATCCAGATATGAGCCACTAAAACAGACAAATTCTGAAATCTGCCTCAATTACATAAATAATAAGCTGTGACTTTTATAGACCCACTTTGTCCAATGGTATTTAATTTTTCTGAGGAAAATACAAGGGTTAAAACCTCCTTTTAAACCACAAATTTTTAGTGACGGACAAGGGAGAGATATATCAGAGCTATTCTGTGCTGGGACAAGTGAGTCAATAGCATTAACAGAAGTAACTATGAGCTTTTGCCCTCACAAACTTCAGGAGATCCAGCCCATCCTTAGGCATTGCAGCCACCTGTGATACCTGTGATGATGGAACCTGTGTTGCAGATGGTGCTGTCATGGGTGGCTTTGGCTGCTGCCAGAAACAAAGTGATCTGAAACCCTTCTCCCCAGAAGAACAAGCGGTTGTCCTTGGGGCAATTGGCCAGAATAAACACAGGGAAACCAAGTTTTTAAATATGAAACCCATAAATCTAAATCTCAACGCAGTCCTACTGTGGTAGAGGTGTGCGAGCTCTGAACGATAGGTTTCAAGATTTTCTGATGTACTGATGAAGAACTAGGAAAAGCATGTCCAAGAAACAATATGCTTATAAACCAACTGAGATGCTGCAAAGGCTTACTTCTGTGGAATTTTGGATCTACAGTTTAAACAATGTATATAGGCCTCACAGAACAGGGAAATAAATTTATACCATGCTTCTGCAGGAGGTCCTGTATATGGACTTGTGCAAGACAGAAAACATAGATCAATCGCTCTGCTCAAATAAAAAAGGAGCAATAGATCTTCTTTGAAGCAGATGCATGATAATGAATTCTTCCCAATATTGTGGATTTCTGCAATATTTTTTCAATATCAGTCCTGTATTTGGTTTTCAAATTAATTATACATTTTTAATACACGTATCTCCTGATATTTCCAGCTTTTTATCATACTAATTGTCTATCAAGCTCTTCTCAGTCACACACTTATTTTTCTGACTACTTAAAAGGCGCTGGAGGTTGTCACCTAATCATGTCTCTGGGAACTGGGTCTTCAAAAGCATCCGTGATGAATTTAGGAGATTTGCTAACTATTTCTCCCAGCTACATTTTTAATTCTCAGGCATAGCCACTGAGAGAATATTGTGCATTTATTTAGGACAGTAGTGAACTAGCTTTTAATCTAGTAGATCTAATTTTCCCATATTTTATGCTCTAGGCAGTCACATGGATTCTATGTAAAAATATCAATTGGGTATCCTTTTAATGTTCTTGTGTCAGAATTATTATTGCCATTATTTTAACATTTGAAGAAGACCGTTTTAATGATATAAGACTAAATTCTTCCTTTCAGCTATTATTAAAATAGCTGGAAGAGAAGAATGAAAGTGCCATGAACAATGGTACTAATGAAGTCTTTTTCCTTACATCTTCAAGAATTTTTTTCCTTAGTGCATCCCTCCCACTTTTTCACTGCAGTAACAAAAGTTTACACCATGCTTCTTATGTTGCCACCTGTCGTGTAGCTATTCCAGATTTATATTCATGCTAATAAGCCAGGCATTAATTACATCCATGCGGGTTGACTGGTGGGACAGTGCAACAATTCTAATCAGCTCTGGAACTGATTTGGCTCTCTTCTGTAATTATGTACTAGTTCTTAAAAAATGTATTGGGACTTAACTGCGTTTGGCATCTCAACGTTTCTGACAAACTCCACTGAAGTCTAGCCAGCAGGTTCTCAGGTCCTTGGAAGGAGGACTAATAAATAGTGAAGCAGAGGCTCAGTCAGCCAAACACCAGCAAGTCACAGCTGCTTCAGAAAATCAGCCGAAATTCATTAATGGAAGAAGTGGGATGAGAATGAAATTTGTGAATGAAGCTTGTACCAGGCTCCCAAGTGTTTTGCTTAACTTTCAGCTCACAGTTTAGCATATATATTTTGATATCATTCCCTTTTTCCTCCTTGGATAACCATATACCTCTGTTTCCCCAACAGGAAAGTGCAACTAGGTGCTTCTGAACTCTACTTTGGAAATTGAATGTAGCAGTTAATTTGCAGCACTGCCAGCCTTGGCACAGCAGAATATAAAAAGACAACTACTTCAGACTAATGAAAGTGACAGTGAGGAAAGGCGCCTTTTGAACATTGCAAATTGGCTGGGTGCGTGATAAATGTAATTTTAAAGGAATCTGACAAGGTCGTTTGCAAAGAACAGTGTTTTTGCTTGTTGAAATTGTTTCAGACCTTTAAAATTTGGCAACCTTGAGTTTTCAGGGTACTCCTGAACTTGGCAAACTGCTTATTGGATATAACTATGGACTGTCACCCAAGCTGTATCTTTCAGAGTTTCAGATTAGCTTCTGCAGAAGTAAGCCATGCAGTCCATACCATAGAGGATAGCAAAATTCAATTTTCAAAAGTTAAATTCTGGCATCTTCACAGAAAGTTTCTCAAGGAAAAATTGAACAGAAATAATGTTAAAAAGATTTGTGTACAGATGTATGAATTTGTGACATTCTGACTTTTGTATGGTCCAAATAAAAGGAAATGATGATTCTTTTTAGATCCTGGCTGTTGAAATGAAGGAATGACCAGGTAGCCCATAGTTTAAGTGCTTGTGGGGGCATCAGAGGAAAGGCTGTAATTGAGGACTCTGGAGACCTTTGCTGTCCTGAAAAGGTTTCCTCCACTCAGTCCTACCTAAGGGACTGGTGACTTGGTTAATATGGATTTATTCAAATCCTGAGGTTAATGGTAGGTAAATAGCATTCATGTTAGTAGCAGGTTCATGAGGGTGAAGAGGAAGCTCTGGAATTCAGGATATGAGGTACATGTTGTAAGTGAAAGGAAATTGGAAGAAAACAAAAAGCAAGGAGTCAGAGCAATGTGCACTGATCTAAAGAGTCGGCATTTGCCACTCTAAGGAATTTCTAATCTATGTTGATTTATTTGCATTCAGGGATTTGGAGGCCAGAACTTGCTTATATCTTCTAAAGTGTAAAAGAGCGTGCAAAACTCAAGTAACAAATGCTTGCTTGACATGAAAACTAAATATACAAACACAAAAATAGAAGTGTGGGAAAAGGTTTGAAGGGGAGCACAGACTAGAGAGTATCCTTTTAATACAATTACCTTCTTCACAGAAGAGTGTAAGAGTGAATGAACCAGTGAAAGCTGTCCAAGGCACTTTTGCTCCATGATGTGTTGTTCATGGGCAGTCCTGTTGCACAGGCACTCTTGTACAAGGATGCTGTTTAAAGGTGTCTGTCCTAGTGTTTAATAGGTTTCCTGTCTTGGAGACTCATCTTCTTAGTTTCCCCAGAAGGGATAGTAACAGTTACTTCCCATACTCATTTCTCACATGATTAACAGGATCACCAGAACAGGCTGCCCAAGCAAGTTGTGGAGTTTCAATCCCTGTGGGTGTTAAAAACTTTAATGGACATGATTCTCAGCATCCTGCTGCTCTACTTGACTCAGGTGTGAACATGGGAGTTGTCCTAGACAATCTCAGAGGTGCCTTCTGTCCTCTGGGACTCTGAATTATGGTCTGGAGTAACTACATCCATGGTAAAGAGTCCATGTTTCCATGATTAACCCTTATTTTGGCTTTTCTCTTTAGGATGACTCAAAAAATTTCCATGTGGTGACTTTTACAATGTAAGTATTCTGCCCAGATGTGCTGAAATGAGTAACATCTCACCACATCTGAGATCATCATCTTTATTATTTGTTGGTGACTTCCAGTGTCTGTAAAAGTTCATGGAATTTTAGTTTGTGACTAAAAGGTTGTGTATTCCACTTGCACCATCTGGCCCACTGTGCATCTCAGCTGTTCAACATTGCAATTAATCTGTATGTGATAGGTGCAGTAAGAAGTATAGTTAGGAAGAGTGACATGGAGCATTGGAGATGTATTTGCCATTAACACAGTTCATCTAGAGAGAGTGGCCGAGTGAGAAAGGGAATTGTCCCTATGCCCTTTTTCACAGGCCAGCACTAACCACTGCCCAATAGTTAAACACATTCATTTATCAGTTAAAGGAAAATAAGTGTTGGTGGAGTGGATGGATAGAATGAATTTCAAGACAAGAAATAATCTTGGTTTTGGAGGTATGCAGTGGAACAGCTAGCAAAGCTGTGATGAGTGTGAGCAAGGCAAAAGTCGGGCTAAAGAGAAGTTACTAGCCAACATGGAGTACGGTTTGGTTTTGAAGTGGCATCTTGGGTGGAATCTCATTAATTTAAATTATAAACTAGATAAGATAGTCTTCTATGGGAAAAAAATCCTGCCCTGATAAGGAAGTGGGAAAAGCCATTCCCACAAAATCTGTTTCTTTGATTAGATTCCCAATTCTAAGATTTAAATCCTTTAGGGTTTTTTGAGGAAGACAGATTTCTCATTGCATGTATTTCCAACCCTTTGATCTGAAAAATAGGGTCAATTATTATGCACTGACTATGCGAAGCATACATATTTTAATTAGCAAAATTTAATGCATTTTTTCCTCAAGTTCTGTTGAAAAATACAATTTTAAGCAAGGTAGACTTTTGGCTTTAATGTGTTCCATCACTGTATTAGACACAAAATCTTTTTAGTAGCTTTTATATCTAAGGTGTTACAGAGATTGAGCCAATTGGCATTTAGTGTTGAGCTTCCCAACCATGATCATTCAGAAAATTGTCATGGACCATAGGTGAAAATATTCTTAAGATATTGGGTAAATTTACTTACTACAGGTCAATACTTGAACATTTACTGTATGCATCCTGTAACTGCAAAGGGTCTTCTTGTTCACTTTACTGTTTGAGAGCCAATTTTTCCATTAGAAACATTTATAATTGTTTTCCCTTAATTATTCTGGCTATGTTATATCCATGTCATATAATGACCTTTAAAAATCTGTATAGAAAAGCCTACAGCTGTTCCCTCCTTTGTTTCTGTCTACCGAGTTATATTTAAGCCAGCGTCTCTGAAAACAGGCAGCAATAAAAGGCATATTATCCTTAGCAAATATCTTAATCATGGTAAATCTCTGTTGCCCTACAAATGACTGCACGGGGGATTAGAGTTGAGTAAGCCATTTGCTGAATATCACTGCCACCTTTCCTAGGCCATTTAAGCATGTTTAATTTTTCAGGGTGAAACATGAAACCCACTAATACAAATGTTTGCATTTGGACTGAATTATATCCAGACTGTAACAGTTATAGCAGGCTTAGGACCAGATTGTGATTGATCTGTAGGAGGCCAGTTCTTCCTGGGAGGGTGAGAGAGGAAAAATGCAGGTTTGTTCCCAGTCCCAGCTCTCTTATGTCACTTACACTGCCTTGGTTCTTTTCAATATTTATATAAGGCTATTATGGGTTGAAGTACCAGTAAATATATGGATGATGCTTAGCTCTGTATTTTTTTTTTTTTTACATCAATCACAGTCCTTACCATTGTCCAATGCCTGGGAGACATCAATGTCTGGCTTTGATTCATCCTGGCTAAAATGGAGGCGCCAAAGCTATGAAGCAGAAAATACTTTCAGGGCCCTGTGCTTTCTGTAACATCACTTTCTATCTGTTTGTTTATTCAGATCTCTATCATATTGCCCAGAAACACTGAGAGTATCTGTTCTCCAGTAATCAAGCTTTAGGGCACCTATTGGGAGTCTGAAATACTGCTGTGTATTTGGCCTTTCTATTTTCTTCCTTTTAAGAAAGCAGTGTCTTTTACCTGTACTAGCCCAGGGAGCTGCAGCCCTAACCAGTTTGGACTCAGGCAGAGCCTTGGGAACTGGCAGCTCTGACAGGTGTTTCCTAGGGCAGAATTTAGTGATCAAGAGGCGGCATCTGTCTCAGGTGGCACAGTCCTCTTACTCCACACTGCAGTGTGCCAGCAGCATGTCACCCATAAAGTGCACTGCTTCCCAAGGAGTGTGCATTCAGATTCACCTCCCAGGTCTAGTATCTTGAGCCATTCATCAGGCAGCTTCCCCCTGAGCCCTGAAGACAGCTTCCCAGAGTGGCCTCAAGGGTAAGAACTGCAAATGTGAGAGACAGAGTTTTGTTGCTGTCTCAAGACTGCTGGACTGACTTGCAATAGAAGTGTGAGTATCTGTGCATCCCAGTGTTAAACACTCTGTGTTTAAAACACAGCCAACTTTCCAGATAACAAGCCCTGACTTTGAATGGTCAAAAGAATTTACTAAATACTAGAAGGACCTTAAATGGGTCCAGAGAGCATATGGTTAAGCAATCAGTTACGCTTGTTAGTTGGAAGATGTAGCTAATAATAAACAAATAGGCAGAGGAAATTAAGTTAGTGCCTTGTAAGAAATAAGACCGTCACAGAGGACCATGGCATTTGCTCATTAGAGACTTCAAAATTGATCTTTTCCTAAAGTTAATAAACTATTTCATATTTCAAGCACTTCAGCCAGTCACAGGTACTCTCCCTTTCTACGATATTAGTTTAACATAAGATGTGTACAGCTTGTCCTGTTTCAGAGTTTTGTCCTTTTATGTTTTGGCTTTGGATTTTTTGGTTGTGTGATGGGTTGTGGTTGGTTGTTTGTTGGTTTGTTTTTTTGTTTTGTTTTGTTTTTTTAACCCATGAACTAAAATAATCTATTAAGTCTATAAAGTTTTAATGCACTTTGTTAAGTTTTACACTGTGTAGTCAGATTAAAGCTTTGATCCCATTTCCCTCACAGAAGAAACAAAAAACCTATGGGAGACAATTATAGGTGAAGATGATAACTCTCAGTATGTTCAGTGTATTATTCAGATGTTTTCATGGTGATTGTGGATGGAATACCTAGATACATAGATAGATGATTGATTCTTCACAGCTGTATGAGGTTCATCTTGCCCTCTCTTTCAACATCAACTCTGAAGTGGAAAAGAGCTTCTATTCCTGATTACTGTTACTATTTTACAGGCTCAGCTGGTCATGGGTTTACCCTGTAGGTTATTAGTGAAGGATGTGTATTCTTCACACAGATTCTCTCATGAATGAGTTAGGTTTCATCCACAGGGATGGATCAAAGAGTATTTTTCCATTCAATAAATATTTTGGAGGTTTGAAAGTTTCCCTGCAGTGGCATAAAACCAAGGATATTCCAGAGATTTTTGTAAAAAGGCTGCAGGGTGAGGAGGGTTATGAGGTGGAATAGTGTCTAGGGATAAGATTCTCACCTGGACTGTGAGAATTAGTCCTGCATTGAGCATGGGTTAAATCAGATGACCTCCTGAGGAGTTTTCCAACC
The DNA here is from genome assembly GCF_037157495.1 of Lathamus discolor. Taxonomy (NCBI): domain Eukaryota; kingdom Metazoa; phylum Chordata; class Aves; order Psittaciformes; family Psittacidae; genus Lathamus; species Lathamus discolor. Next base: position 105,045,191 of record NC_088888.1, read on the forward strand.
TAAATTCTTCTATGATTAAACTTTGGTGGAAAATTCCTCAACATCTTCAACAAGGTAAAATGATTCTTGAACCTATAGTTATAATGAGTCAAAAATGTCACGTTAAGTGCTAGCTGCCATGGTGTAAAGACTTAAATATTAAACTATAAAGCAATAATTAGTTAGTATTCTCAGTTGTGGAGTAGCTGAATGCATGTGGACTTACACATAAGTTCTCATATATATGTGTGTGTGATATTAGGCATAGAGAACCAGGGACAGGGAGAGACAAAAATTATGTGTATGCTAGTAAATGGTACAGGGCCAGGGGCAGCCCCAGGCTTTGGCTGATGATTATCTATGCTGTTTGGTTGTTAGTGTACTCTGTGGCACAATTTTCACCTGCTACAGCTGGAAGCATTTCAGATGAACAACTGATCATGCTTGGGAGGTTACCATGGGTCAGAGACCCTTTCCATTAAGCAATTTGGATGCCACTGTGGCTATATTTCTAACGGCAAGTAACACAGTCAAGTGGAAGGTCATTCTACAGAGGCTGGGGAGGATCAAGTTGTGTTCCTGACTGTGCCCTGGGTTGGCTGGGGTGACTATGGACATGCCACTTCAGTTTTCTTAGTCTTTTTCTTTCGTAGTTATAAATGTTCAACTGGCAAGACTTGGCTCTTCAGAATAGTGTTTGTCTCCTGTGGTGTGTTGGTGGACATACACGGAGAGGGCCTGTTCTAGGTTGGGACCTCTAGAGGTTCCCCTAATACAAATAATAGTAAAAGAAAGGAATGACATGTGATTTCTTGAGAAATAATTGCCCAGTCTCCTTGACGGTTCTGAGTTACTGTTCAGTGTGCACCAGCCTTACAAAAGCAGGAGAATATTTTGCATTCTTGATCTGACCATCTCAAGAAAGATTTGGGGAGCAGCTTCGCATATCTGTATTTGCAACAGGCAAAAGCAGCTTCCACCATTAACATATTTAGTATATCTCTTATTGAATCTGCCAAGGGAGAGCTGCTGTGAAAAAAAGCTATCAAGAATAATTATGAGGTGCTGTGATGTAGAATAAATGCTTGGCACACAAAGGGCTGATCTGTGGATGAGAAAGGTGTCTAAGTGTGGGCTTTTACCTTCCCCTGCCTCAGGCTTCTAATATCACCGTGTGCAAATCACTCAATTACCATGCCTCACTTATTCGTCTGCAAAATTAATTTATTGGCTATTTACTGGAACTCACACATGCTAAGTTAAAAAATGTTCATTAAATATGATGATAATGCCAGAGAGAGAATGCATAATGCAAATGATCAGTGCTACTCCAGCAAATGCAGTTGTAAGGCTGAGATTGTGCTGGCAGTGGATGTGTACCCCTGGGGCTTATGCCCAAAATCACTGCTGCCTCTGACAAGCTCACACCATGCAGGGGTGAGAGGGCTCTATTCATGATGAGTGCCCACCTCGGATCTGCTGAGTAATTGTTTGTTTCATTCCAGATGAATACAAGAGTAAAGTAGCCTGCGAAGATGACCAGCTGAGGCTAAGCTGTAAGAAGAGCATGGTGATTGCCATTTACTCTGCTGTCTTTGGAAGAACACAAGGAGGCAGTCTGGAGTGCCCATACCAAAACCTGGGGATGCCTATGATTGGTAAGCAGCGGAATGGTTTGACAGATCACACTGATCTGCACAGTGTGATTTCATTTACTGTCTTCATGGTAGAGCGGGTACAACTCCTGATAAGTAAAAGAAGGACTGGGGCATGCAGCCTGCTATGGTGGTGCTCCTGATGTGTGGTACTCTGTTAACCAGTGGTGAGTTTCATCATAGGCACCAAACTGAGGTTCAGCTAGACACCCTAGCCAAGCTACCAAGCTACAGGCTTTGGGCAGATTAATCAGTTTTTATGTTTGGAGGTACTACTTCTACTTCTTTCATTTTCTGTCCTCCTGCTGGTTCATAGACTGTGCCCTATCTATAACATGGAGGAGCACATTACTGGTGGGTGTCATGAACCATCTATGGCAAAGTCAAGCGTTTTACATTTAATTTACATTTAAACTTTTAGTGTGTTTGAAGCAAGGGGTGAAAATTCAAAGATCAAATTGTTCAGTTTCATCATGTTATGGTTAACTTACAATACCTTCAAGTTTCTTCTTTACTCTCAGACTATCATAGTTTCCTATGTTCCTGTGTGTTAAGGATCAATAAATTTAAAAACATTCACTAAAACTGTCTGTTCTTGAGCCAATGTGAAATTACTTTGAATATTTTAGGCTGTGGCAGAGAGAGCAGCTGTCTGCAGTGCAAAATCCTGCCGTCAGCAGTCCTCATAATCCTCCTCTGCAGAGGTGAGAGGGAATCAACTGACTTCCCAAAGGAATTGTTTCCAGGGAGGGCTATACAAGGAAGCTTGGCCTGCTGTTTTGCCTGGGCTGATATCTGTTCAGTTGTATCTGTGAATCTTTGGCTTCATGGCTGCTGATCCAGTGCCCTTAGGAGTTAAATGCTATTCAAATGTAAGCATGTGAAGTAACTGCTCAGAAATATGATACTCAGACGATGGGTGTCAGTAGGAAACCAGAGGTGGAATCAGGCCAGTCAGGTTATTTGTGCAGCATGATGAGTGCCTTAGTTGTGTAGCTGAGAAAGCCAGAGTGTTTGCAGTGCAGCGCAGCAGCGTTGGGTCCCTACCCATTCCCACGGTTCAGACGCACGGCAGGAGAGTCACTGTTTTTTAACAAGTTACCTCCAGTCTCCTGAAGTGACCAATGTCACTGGAGGTGCTCCTGTTGCCACCCATTTGCCAGGGTGCAGAAACTGAAACAGATACGTGTAACATGTTAGCCTAGACCTCTTTCGTGTGGAGTTTGGGATGGGCTAAGAGTGTGTACACAGGTTGTTGGGGTGGGGGTGGTTTGGCTGGTGGGTGATTACTTGCTGAGTCAGCAAAACGTTATGGGTTTCTAGCATATACCTGAGCCCACCTTTGTCCTTGCTGAGAGAGCAGAAACAGGCACGTACTAGTGACAATATACTAGCACTGGGAAGTGGTCTTGAATGTCAGTGTGAAGCAAACTCTATGTGAAGCCACAAAAGGTAAAGTTTTACTCTTCCTTGCCCAGAAGCAAAGTCCTGAAACTTGTACTGGCTGAGAACAGGGAATGTGGCACTAGAAAACAGGATGGGAGGAGTGGAGCTGGGAGAGCAAAGCTGTAGCTAAGAGAACAAGCAGTGAGGTGTGATGGTAGGGCTGCACGTGCCATACCATCTATAGGGCTTGTATGCCCTGTTGTTCTCAAATTGGCCTTGTGATCTCTACAAATTGGGATGTTTGCCCAAGATATCTGATCCTAGACTGTAGCATGCCCATGTGCTGGGATGAAGCAGGGCCTTCCTGCAGATTCAGCTCTTCAATGAAACTGGTTACAAGAGCAGGCTCAATACAAATTAATGCCAAGCTAATGGTGGGGATGCTGAGGTAGCTTTACGATGAAATCCAGTGAAAGGTTTTAAGCTGTAAAATGATACTAAAAAGGACTGAATTGTTGAACAGAAGCAAATATCAGCATGCTTGATGTTAATGGGGTCTGGAGTATCTGTTAAGATAGCACGGATTTCTGAGAAAGTATGTCCTGCCTGCATAACACCAAAGGGAAGATAGGAAGTGTGCCTGGGGCAATGGCTAGCTGCATGACCTGCAGGGCTGGGGATGAGAGGTGAGTCAGCCACCACGGATAAGTGCCTCCCACAGGTTTTCCCAGACTTTTGGGCACTGTGTGTGCAGGGTGAAAGACAGTATAGCTATTGATGCTCGTGTTCTCTGCATGCTGAAATCCTGAGTGGAGAGGGTGCGTGTGTGAGTTTAACTTAAAAAAAAAAAAAAAAAACAACCAAAAATGAGCAAGCAGGTGGTCTTTCATCCATCCCTCAACTCGCAGCCTTATGTGACTGTTCATCAAGGTCTGCTGGTATGTTCAGCAGTAGCTCACTGTCTCAGCATGATGCTGCCAATGCTACAGGTAGTCTCTGCTTATTGTGACTTTCCTTTCATGGGTAATGGGTTCTAACTTAGCTGAGATTTAGTTTAGATACAATGAAGAAGTTCTTCAGTGTGAGGGTGGTGAGCTGTGGCTGCCCCATCCCTGGCAGTGTTCAAGGCCAGGCTGGATGGGGCTTTGAGCACCTGGTCTGGTAGAACCTGGACCAGTGGAACTGTCCCTGCCTGTGGCATGGGTGTGTGAACTAGATGATCTTAAGTTCCTTTCCAGACTGAACCACTCTATGATTCTATTTGTGTGAGCTGACTCAATGGGACAGAGCTCTAGTGATGCAGGAAAGAAAGGTGAGTTGTGGCTCTGGTTTTCACACTCTCTTGGCCTCACAGGAGAAACTGTGTAGGATCCATCTGCAACCCAAATCAGTGAAAAGGATATTCACACCGTGCTTCCCCACGGCACGCTGCGAGAAATAATAGTCCTTCTTGCATCTGCAACCCTGAAGTGAAGGGATTGTGCTAGCAGCTGCCACTAGCAGTCATGGGAATGGCACGTGATGTCTCTCAACCTGCTCCAGAAATTGTACTCCTGCCACGGCCTGCCTAGACCAGCAGGCAATGCTGTTCCTTCAGGAGCAGGTGAAAACATCACAGCTTATAAATCAGAGCTTTCTCTAGCTAGAGAATGTTTCCCTGCACGTTTCCATAGCTCTGCGATACAGGGAGGGCTGCTCCATGACAGCCTTTGATCCCAGGCATTCGCAACAAGCTGATCTTACAAATATGATTGTATGACTCAGACTTTGTGGCAGCATCCAGTTCCTGTAAGGCAGAACCCAGCTATGTTCTGCATATAGAAAATTTATTCTGTTTGAATTTCACTGGACTTGATGACTTGTGTGAAGTCTGAGCCTTGGCAAAGGGCCTCTTCTGGGGAAGTAGGTCCTGGACAAGTTTGTGCAGTGATTATTTTTATCCAGGCAGCCTGAGTTACTTGATGAGCGAAGAACCCATACTTGCCCACCAAAGGTGGGGAAGGGTATCTTTTCTTCCCCTCCTAATGAAAAACAGTTCAGAAAATTTTATTTTTATTCTGTGAACAAAATGTACATTTGGGATGAATTTAGAAATCTACAGCTTAAACAGATGCGGCTTTTAAATAACTGAGGTCTAAGACAGGGAGGAAGAGTGGCCTCACAGAGTTGCATATATTTCTGGCTCTGCCATAAGGTAAGGGAGCAAATAATTTAATTTGTGTTGTTTCTGCCTTGAAAATGAAGACCTTGTACTGCTGTAGGAGTCTTGAGGAGATAAATTCCACCTGAGTTAGACATGAGTTTCTTGGATTCTGCAGACATGAGGAATGGTAGGTGCTCGGGTGGTGTAGCCCTTTAACACCTGCATATCCAAGCCTCTGTTGTGCTGCTTTTAGCTTATATAAGATCCCCAAGTTAGACTTCACACACCACACAACGCCACGTTTTCTCTCTGCCTATTGTACATACGAATGTGCTTAGCATCTGTGAAGGGGAAGTATTATGAAGAACTCTATCCTATCCCTGTCATGTTAAAATCCGCCAGGATCATCTTTTAACTGGAAACATGCTGTAACTTGTGTCTCTGACAGTAATTAGAAATCCCTGCAAACAGCTGGACCCCTCCTTGAATGACTTGGGAACTCTGAAAAGCTCCTAAAGGAATTTGACCTTATTTGTAGCTCTCTTAATAAAACCTCCACTTTGCTGCCAGCATGTGGAGAGAGAATACACAGAGCATAGGGAGGTCTATGGGGAAAAGGCTATTTGCAAGCAACAAACCATTAATGTCCCTCAGCCCAGTGAGCCCTTTGCCCCTTTATCAAGCTGTTTACAGCTGTCTCTTGCCTGTGTCTCCGAGTGGCTTGTTTATACCAAGGGAAGCCAATTTAAAAAAATGGCCTTTTTCCTACTTGTATCTGAGTGTGAGGTAATGGTCTACTTAGGAGAAAAGAGGAGGAAGAACTTAGATATAAAACCATCACCCTTTTTTCATTTAGTGGAGTGATATCATGGTCATATTCAGGGCACCTGACAGGTTCACATATACATTTATACAGCAGCTACATCCCGGAACGACGGAGACTGAGCTAGAAATGTTCAGCTGACATCTAACTAACATCAGGATCTATATCTCCTTCTCAAGGACCCTGTCTCTCTCCATTACGCATACAAAGAGCTCACAGCAATATAACTCCTCATCCTAGGTAGAAGGAATCTGGGCTTGGTTTTGGAGTCAGCACAAGATCGTGGGAACTGTGACTCCAAAGCCTGGCTTGGGTTGTGGTGGGTAGATTAAGCTGAGTAGTCTGCTTAGAAGTGAAATGTCCTTGTCACTTGACATACAAGCTCTTTCCTGTGCTTCTGTAGGGGGAAATGGATGGTCAGTGGTGCTCTCTAACTCACTGGATCTGGTAACAAAAGAGCAGAGGAATGAGTTCAGCAAAGGAGCCTGTGCTTTAGATGCTCATTCTCTGGCATTTTTCATTTTAATGCAGTGACAGAAGGTGATCTAACCCAACTTGTTTTGATTTCCTCCACTTGATGCAGATGTATATATGACTCAAACCAGAGCCTTCACAGTCCCTCATATAAATACTTATTACACCATAAAAATAATGGACTCTTCTAGTTTATCTGTGATCTGATCTAACATGTGAATAAGTATGAAATACCTGCAGTAAAAAATCCATTTTATTCCATGATGCATGTTACTGTTCCTGCCAACCCAAGAGCTGGTTTAAGAGACTGCTGCCCCTCCAGTTGTGCATTTCTGGCTCTCTTCCACTTCATTACTCATGATCATCTTGTGTTTCCATCAGTATGAATTTGTGGCTCTGCTCTAATCTTAGTCTGAGGTGAAACACGTAAAATTAAAGGCCTCCAAACTGTGGAGCTGGAGCAATGAAGGCAGTAACTTTTGGCACTGATGGGGGAAACAGAGGGGAACCATGGTGGCAGGAGGAGATGGGATATCCCCTAAAATCTGTGCTGATCAGATAATGCCACGTAGCACAGCTGTCCCTCAGCAGATCTGAGTGCTTCTGGCTGAAATGCTCCTGTGCTATGTCCCGATTTCACCATATAGGAGATGACGGCCTTTAAAACAGCTGTAAGGCTGGGCTTGTGGGATGAGCAGCAGATGTGGGAGGCAGTCAGGCCACATCTTTCCTCTGTAATGTGCACACCAGGCTTTCAGAGTGTCCCTGCCCACAAGAGCGACTCTACGTACATTTCAGTTGCATTCAGTGCAGAAACTACTTAGTTATGTGTATAGCTCATGATTAAGAACATGTTCTTGGAGGCAAATCTGTTTGTATATAATAAAACCCACAAGTATCCAAGTGTGAAAACTAAATAAATATCAGTTGCTGTTTAATTCACATATCACATCTTATTAAATTGAAATTAAAATGAAATTCCCGTGTAGAATGCTAAGTTAAAGTGGGACAAAGCCTGCTTTCAGAAAGCTGTTTCTCAAATTTAGGTACTTTGTGTTTCACTTTTTGTCTCAAAACACCAGGATGTAGTTAAAATCACTTTACAGCTGTTTCTAGAAAACCAAAATCCATTGTTGAATTCCACAGAGTCATTAAAAAATATTTATATGAAGTTGCTTTTATATGCACACAATTGCTATTTTTTAAAAAAAGAAAAATACGTTCAAATTTGCTTCTGGGCAAGATCTGTCTCAAAGGCAAAGTTCAACTTGGTTTTGTAAAGCTGGTTACAGTGAAGTATGACCCCATGCAGTGGCTGTAAATAAAAATTCTGAAAGTAGTAATATGAATACACTAGCAGGCCCTGTGATGGTATTGGTATGTTATTTGAAGAAGTTAAGTGCGTATTCGTATCACTAATATTAACTTCTTTTATCAGAATAATAAAAGTGCAGACTTTCAGAGATTTAAATCTATACTTATTTCTATGGAGCTACTCTGAATAAAAACCAGTGTAACTTGTTCAGAGCTTATAAAGTTCCTTGCAAAGTGATTCAGATGTCACTCAAGAATATTACAAAATTAACACAATGGTGAACGCTGTGCCTGAGAAACAAAGGTAATGTGAAACCTGGCAGTTTGCAAGCATGCCACGCTCTGTTTTAGGAACCAAAGGCAAGAAGTGACTGGAGGATTGTGTCAGCTGGGTAGCATCTTAAAAAATGTGGGCCAGTCCCACAGCTTCTGAAGTTCAGACTTGCTTCGGCCTAGGTCTAGGCACTTGTTGAACTGTACCCATGTTCAGGAAAAAAATTTTATGGGGCTGTGATGAATAGGAAAGACAAATGAAGCCAGGAATTTCTCAGAGCTGTAGATGCACTGAACGCACCATTCCTATCTTCTACTTGAGTGAAGCAAAAGCTGTTATCTTCTTTGCTTTTTATCTTCAATGCCTCACAGCCCACAATCAGCTCTTCTTTGCTGCAGATTAAATACTGAAATTTTACTGTCATTGCCAGACCAAAACTACTTTGTTCGCCGAGACTTCTTGGAGCCAAGTTTGAAGCTGCCCTCAGATTCACACTTTAGCCCCCAAGCTTGCAAAATGTTATTAATTTGCTCAACTTTATACACTTCTGAGTCAGCCTCTACAAAACTGGACCCTTGTGTTTTGTATGAGTTCTGGTTCCAGATACAAAGGTGATAAAATGATTTGAATTCACATTAATAAACCAAAGTGAACAGGCAGCCTGGTAGGAATACAGGGACATTGTCCAAGAATCTAGGGATCAAGTCAGGAAAGCTAAGGCCCAGTCAGAATTTATTCTGACCAGAGATGTTAAGGATAACAGGAAGGGCTTCTCTAGGTATGTTACCAACAGAAGACTAGGAATAATGTGGGCTACCTGTGGAATGAAACAGGAGACCTGGCTACCCTGGATTTGGAGAAGGCTGAGGTTCTCAAGTGCTCTAGCCAAGCTGCTCAAGTCTTGCAATACAAATGCAGGGACTGTAATGAAGACCCTAGGCCCACTGTAGGAGAGGATCAGGTTTGAGACCATTTTAAGAACCTGAACATGCACAAGTCCATGGGACCTGATGAAACCCATCTGTGGGTCCTGAAGGAGCTGGCAAATGAAGTAGCTAAGCCACTGGCCATCATCTTTGAAAAATCATGGCAGTCAGGTGAAGTTCTCAACGGCTGGAAAAAGGGAAATATAACCCCCATTTTCAAGAAGGGGAAAATGGAAGACCCAGGGAATTACAGACCAGTCAGTCTCACCTCTGTGCCTGGTAAAATCTTGGAGCACATTCTCCTGGAAGGCATGCTAAGGCACATGAAAAACAACAAGGTGCTTGGTGGCAGCCAGCATGGCTTCACTAAGGGGAAATCCTGCCTGACCAGTTTGGTGGCCTTCTATGATGGGGCTACAGAACTGACGGACAAGGGTAGAGCAGTTGATGTCATCTAACTGGACTTGTGCAAAGCGTTCGACACTGTCCCACATGACATCCTTGTCTCTAAATTGGAGAGACATCAATTTGATGGATGGACCACTCGGTGGATAAAGAACTGGCTGGATGGCCGCGCACAAAGAGTTGTGGTCAATGGCTCGATGTCCAGCTGCAGACCAGTAACCAGTGGTGTCCCTCAGGGATCGGTGTTGGGACCGGTCTTGTTTGACATCTTTGTCACTGACATGGACAGTGGGATTGAGTGCGCCCTCAGCAAGTTCGCACCACCAAGCTGTGTGGTTCGGTTGACACGCTGGAGGGAAGGGATGCCATCCAGAGGGACCTTGACACGCTTGTGAGGTGGGCTGATGCCAACCTTATGAAGTTTAACCATGACAAGTGCAAGGTCCTACACCTGGGTCGGAGCAATCCCAGGCACAGCTACAGGTTGGGCAGAGAAGAGATTCAGGGCAGCCCTGCAGAGAAGGACTTGGGGGTGTTGGTGGATGAGAAAATGAACATGAGCCGGCTTCAGTGTATCCTGGACTACACCAAAAGGAGCGTGACCAGCAGGTCAAAGGAGGTGATCCTGCCCCTCTACTCTGCTCTTGTGAGACCTCACTTGAAGTATTGTGTGCAGTTCTGGTGTCCTCAACATAAAAAGGACATGGAACTGCTGGAACAAGTCCAGAGGAGGACCATGAGGTTAATACAGGGGCTGGATCATCTCCCATATGAAGATAGGCTGAGAAAGTTGGGGCTGTTCAGGCTGGGGAAGAGAAGGCTGCGTGGAGACCTCATAGCAGCTTTCCAGGAACTCTTCATAAGGGACTGCAGCTATAGGACAAGGGGAAATGGATTTAAACTTAAACAGGGGAATTTCAAATTAGATATAGGGAAGAACTTGTTACCTGTGAGGGTGGTGAGAAACTGCAGCAGGTTGCCCAGAGATGTAGTAAATGCTCCATCCCTGGCAGTGTTCAAGCCCAGGCTGGACAGAGCCTTGGGCAACATCGTCTGGTGTGAGTTCCAACCCCATGGCAGGGAGTTGGAACTAGATGATCTTAAGGTCCTTTCCAACCCTAACTATTCTATGATTCTATGAAGTGTTTCTAAAGGTGGCTATACCGTTTGTAATTAAATCAGCAATTGATCCTTCTGTTGCAGTCTCTAGATGTGATTAGTTTCTTTTAAGATTTTTTTTTTTCTTTTCTGGCCTACTGCTGAAGTTTCCGAAGCTTTATGAAGTGTGTGGTGAGTAATTTTTCTCGCTCTTTCATTAAAATGTACTTTTAAATGTAAAGCTGGTCTTCTATCCACATCCTTCTAACATTTGGATGTAGATTTCTCTTATAGCCAGCTGTTTTCAGTCACATTTTGCAAAACATAGATGTTATATCCAGCTGCACCAATGCAAACTTCCTTGCTGTTATTTTTAATAATGGTGATGGCAGTTTATCAGAAACTCAGCTCAACAGGATACTGAAGTACCTGGCACTGCCAAAGCAAAAAACAAAGAGAAAATTCCTCAAACATAGAAGCTCACAGAAAAAGAAACAGCTGGCTGGGACTGATGCTGGTGTGGAGGAGGTAGACTCTTCTTGGCTTCCATGTTGACCATGAGATGTTGGAGGTTCTCTCTGACTCTGTTCTGCACAGCATGAGGTAGCTGTTTATACAATAGCTGGGGAGCAGGGACCTGGGAAACCAGAACTAACTGTGGGACTAAAGCCCCAGTGGTACTTCCCCACCAGTCCCGAATGCAAACCCTTTTCCACAGCCCAGTGGCTTACATCAAAGAAGTATTTTTAACAATCTCTTTTAAGAAATCAATTTATTTTAGTTCTCTACTTGAGGAGTGTTTTCTTGTGCTTGGAACAGATTCTCTGTGCAGGTTTTCTGAAGCCTGTTCTGACTTCCAAACCAGCGGCCTTTCTATTGTCCTGAGCTTTCCTCTTTATACATCTGCTTCTTCAAAATTTCTTGTTTAAGGATAGTCTTTTGTTTTCATTGGTTGGTCTTCACATTGGCTGGTGCTAAGTGATAAGTATCTGTAGTTTGGTTTTCTGCCTCTTTCATGTTCCTTGTGGTTCTAAACCCAGCTCACTTCTTGTGGCCTTTATAGAGGCTTGTGTGCCATGGCAATGAAGAGAAAACTAGTATGTTTTTGTTGCCCCCATCTGAAACCATGTGGCAGCACTATGCTGATAAAGAAATTGCCTTAAGAGGCTGCTTACTGGTAGAAAGAAAGTGGACAAAGTGCATCTTTATTAACTGTTTTCTGAACAGGCTTTTAAAGAGAACATCAAACTTAATGGGCATGGGCTAAGCTGGGATTTGATATACTGCACTTGGTGATCAGCACACCGGCTCATCAATACTTTATGATAATGTCCTTCACAGGCTTCTAGAATGGATAATTTTGGCTAATTTGCAGCTGAAACAAGGGCTTAGGCTCCTGCAGCAGCTGTCGCTTTATGAAGGAACTGAACTTTGTATCAGTCACAGCTTATGAAACATCTTTAAAATAATTGAGAAAGTGTCCAAGAGCAGAGCAACTTCTTTTGCTCCTGTTTATGAAAGAGATTCTCTTGCAGTGTGGCAATTTTGAGTCACTCCTAGGTAAAATGTGAAAGAATTTAGGCAGCTGCTTCACCTGCAAGGTTGGAATTGCTTTCTTCCTGCTTGCATTCTTTTTGCTATTCAATCAAAGTTTGCTTTCTCTTTTGGCAAGTAAGTAGACAAACACAGTTTTGATTCAGGCATCTTTCTTTACAGGAACTCCTGACTTAGTTGACTCCTGCATCTTCCCTCTTTCATTCTGTTCTCTCTGCTTCACAACTCTCAGCAAGTAACTTTTCTTGTTCTATTATTTCGCAAGAAATCATGCTGCATGTTTTGGGGAAAAATCCTGTCCTCGGCTTGGGAGAAGTTTCCTCCTAGAGCTGTCAGTTGTTTGTAAATGACTTCCCTCAAGGAAATATTTATCCCAGGTTGTTCCTTTCACCTGCTCCTCAAAAGATAGCAAGGAAAGCTGGGGTTCTGCTGACTGTTTTAATTAGAGATGTAGGTCTTCTGATGCTTTTACACTGGGCCGAATTACACCACAGAATTCATCTCTTGATCAGGCACCACTAGTCCTGTTCCAGTTCCTAATCGCTTACCTAATGTGCGCTGCTGGAAACAGTATTTTAGGCAGTGTGTTTCCTTCTGAATCCTTTAGTTGTAGCCAGTCATTTGGACCTTTTAATACTTCAAGCTCTTACACTGTGTTGGTTGAAAAAAGTAAACTGAATGCCCCACTGGTTTTTACTAAATATATGGACTCAGTGCATCCTCTGATGAGTGCGTGGAGTTTTCTTCTCAGGCCGTATTTTAATTTTTCCCAAGTGCACACATGTTGATATTGGGGTGTGCTCCATGACCGGCTGCCTTTCCAGGTCCAAGGACAGCCTGTAGAAAACCACCACCTGGCAGCCTTAAAGCACACTAACGTATTCACACATGCAGGTGTGCATGGTCCAGCTTGCTCTGGACAGCTTGCCCCATCTGTGCAGAAATCTGCCTTTGCAGGCTCCACAGGGATGTGGCAGGAGAGTCTGATGATGAGGTTAACAGATGCACAGATGTTCTAGATCATCTGGCACATGTCCAACTTTACTGTGGGAGTAGTCACCCATCTCAAAACTAGGTGTCTAAATCTGTTTGTGGATGCATCTGTGATGACTGCTGTCTTGGAAGAGGCTCCAATCTCCACCAGAGCATCTAAGAGTTATAGTAATGCAAAAATTAAACTCTCTGGAAACATTCTTTCAAACCCAGCTAGGTTTTGCAATAAAAAACAGCAATGTATGGCTTGGATTTCAGATTTGGATGTGTCACCCTTGTTGGAGAAAAACAAGTAATAGTGAGTAACCAAAGTAACGGATGTGATTAATAGGCATTGGCTCCAAATTTTATTTTTTTTTTTATTTTCACCAGGAAGAGGTAATAAAGAAATAGTCATGCTGGGAAGCAGCCTTAAACTGACTAAAATCCATTCATTGTGGTGAGGTTGATGATACGGACATTACATCACTCGAGACTCACTCCAGTTTTAAGGCCAGTGCTGTCTGCAAGCTGCAGCTGGTAAAATCCTCCAGTGTGGCTTTGTTGCCATCTGATTTGTGTTTTGACCCTGTCAGAGGTTGGGCTGATGAAGACAGTAGACCAGGGAGTATTCTTATACTAAATGCAACTGGTAAGATCAATTACCTACTGAGGGCTTAGACTAAGTCGTGAAGTGAAACTGGCTAGCAGTCTGCATTTGTGGAGTGATCCTGCGGAACAGATTTCACCTTGTACCAGAAGCAAGGCTAGAGAGACATGCAACTTCTAGAAAGTGGGGCCAGGAACAAAGAGGATAAAGCAAGCTGATCCCACTCTCCCCTAAAACTAAACTTTATTTTAAAATACCATATTCCAAAAGCACAGCTGATATCTTTAAACACATTCACATATGGAAGTTTCACTGTAGCCAGATTTGTGTTTGCTCTTTGGCAGTGTACTGAAGCAATCCAAGACTAATAAAAGCCAAGGGTAACTCTGGCCCAACCTGTGTAAGGGGGCTCTCTGTCATGTATGAGGTCTTAAAGTGGTTTTTATTGCTCTGCTGTGAGATTTGAGCTTTTGGGCTTTGAAAGGTTCTTAGCAGGGGCCTGGCTCTGCTTAGCAGTAGTTACCTCAGACTTGGTGAAAAGGTGTTGGCATTTGTGAGTGTCCTTTCCATATCTCTGACACATGGGATCACTTGTTTGTTACTGATGTCAGGTTGGTATTTTATATAACATCTGCAGTTTGAATTTAGTAAGCAAACAAGCAGCAAAAAAAAAAAAAAAGGGGGAATTTGCCCTGAATGAGCACATCACCTGGTGCAATAGGAGTGCCACATCTAGTCTCCCAATTCTGAAGACCAGTAAAATGTGAATTTTGCCAGCTGAAAGGGACCATAGCCCAACTCTGATTTACCACATTGCTGGATTTGGCTTCCCTGCATGTTTTTGAGAGTCAGCTGCATGACTGATGAAAAAGAAAGGCTCTGTTTTCTTGCCTGTCTGAGCTGGAAGGGGGACCTGGATGTGAAGACTTCTGACCTGGAATCACCTCCTGAAGAGGTGCTAATATACTTGGAGATCTCAATTCAACGCAGCTTCCTAGGGACTTGTTTACATCTGGAAGTTAAATTACCTACATGCACTTCATAACAGCAACAGGAGTGGTGTTGAGTGCTTTTATATTCCTGAGACATGGGAGTGAAAGAAAATACCACATTGTCACTTCTAGAGCCCTGAATGACATGGTGGTGACTGTGATTTACGAGGGTCTTGTAGTCTCATCTATCACTCAGCCATCTCTCAGATGTGTTATTGACATCTGCTGCGCTAGTTAGTGAGGGAGTAAAGATGCTTGAACATGATGTTTTGGCATCCAGCTAAATGACCTCCTTATCACAAATCATTTGAAATGTATAAGGGAGATGGTCCCATTTGAAGGTTTTAATTGCACAAAACTGCACATAATACAATTCAATGTGTTATGTGGAGAATGAACACTTTGACAGATCAAAAATAACCAAGAAGGGAGACAAAGCTAATTTCAGTATTGGTGCAGTCCTCCCTCAAAGTATGGCTGGCTGCTTGCCCTAGGGGTTATGGGAATGCACAAGGCATTTGTGCTTAGAAATTGGGGGTGGGTGGGGGGAGAAAGAGAAAATTCCCTGTTGTAATGAAAGGGAAGTCTTTGAAGTGAATACTTTGTAAAATTTTGTCCATACAGTCCATTCCTTTTTTTTTTTTTTTTTTTTATTAGGGCTAGAAGTATATGACTGATGCGAAGAGAATGGCTCAGGCCTTACCATGGGGAAAATGAGGAGAGTACTTGGATTTACAATGTGGAATTCTGATATAGTCAGTAGAGTTTAGCTGAATCTTGTAACATGGGTACCTTAGATAACCTTCTGACACTTCTGCATTCACCAGGTTTTGGTGCTTGTTATGGTTTAGAGGTCAGTGGCAACAGTAGAGACTTGCCTAATTTGTGGCTGTTTGCTACAAGAGCCAAGGAAATGGACTACTATGAGAAACCTCTACAATGCTCTGTTGAAGGCAAACTGGCAGGCACTTAAAAGCAGTCTGAGATCAATATTGCTTAACATCTTCAATAATAACCTGAATAATGGGACAGTTTGTAGATGGTACGGTATTGGAAAGGAGAGTTGTTACAGCAGGGGTAGGGACCCCAAGGAGCCTCAGTGAGCTGGCAAAACCTTATGAAATGTTGTGAAGTTCAACAAAGGGAAGTGCAAAGTTCTGCACCTGAATAACCTTCTGCAACAGCATAGGCTAGGGACCAGCTGGCTAGAAAGCAGCTCTGAAGAAAAAAGGACAAATGGGTTTTAGGGGACAAGAAGTTGAACATGAGTCAGGAGTGTGGTCTTACAGCAATGGTGGCTAAGTGGGTACTGGATTTTACTAGTAAGAATATTGTAAGCACATCAAGGAGAGGGTTTATTAACTCCATTTGACATTCTGGTACTCCGCTTAATTGGAGTGTCCAGTTAGCGGCTTCCCTGATAAAGAGATATGTTGAAAAACTGGAGCAAGTCCAGTGAAGAGCCACCAAGCTGGTCAAGGTGCTGGAGCACACAGCATATGGGGAGATACTGAGAGACCCAGGTTTGTTCAGTCACAAGAAGAGAAAGGTCTTTCTGTTTTCTACTGTGAAATACGTGGCTCTATAGAAAAATGTTCTTGGAAACACACAGGAAAAACAATCAAACACCAAAAGCAATAAACACAAGTTGCAGCAGTGGAAATCTGATTAGATACAAGGAAAAAATTATTCACCTGGAGAGTGGTTTAGCCCTGGAACAGGTGCTGAAGGAGTTGGGGAATATTTATCTGTGGAGCAAAACTTGCCCGAGCAAATTCCTGCGCAACCGGACATAACATCAAAGCTGGATGTGCTTTGAGGAGGAGGTTGGACTGGGTAGGATCCAAGTATTGCTTCCAACTAAATTATTGCATGCTTTATGTGCTGCAGTCCCAACAGGTGATTTTTTTCCTGGTTATATTTTCAATGTTAAGTTTTACAAAAAGTCCACATAAAAGAGGCTTTTAAAATCTTGGTGCCTTAATATTTACGCTAGGGTATTTCATCCGCATCTGTAATTATAGAATCATAGAATAGTTGGGGTTGGAAAGGACCTCAAGATCATCTAGTTCCAACCCCCCTGCCATGGGCAGGGACACCTCACACTAAACCATCCCACCCAACGCTTTGTCCAACCTGGCCTTGAACACTGACAAGGATGGAGCATTCACAATCTCCCTGGGCAGCCCATTCCAGTGCCTCACCACCATTACAGTAAAGAACTTCCTCCTTATATCCAATCTAAACTTCCCCTGTTTAAGGTTTGACCCATTACCCCTTGTCCTGTCACTACAGTCCCTAATGAATAGTCCCTCCCCCGTATCCTTGCAGGCCCCCTTCAGGTACTGGAAGGCTGCTATGAGGTCTCCACGCAGCGATCTCAAGCTCCATCTGTATTGGGAGTGGGGCGGATGAATGGGCTAGAGCAGGGTCTCACAGCTGCCTGGAGGCAGTATGGCCTTCAATCAGTATCATGGACAAGGCTATCTTCTGCAAGGGAAAATAACTACCTGATAAAGGTAGCATCAGGATTGTGCTCACCTATTACGAACACATATCTACTCTGTACTGAATAGAGTGAGAAAGAGCCTACTGCCTCCTGTGGCTGGCTGACCTCATGTCCATGCATCTAAACCCTCTACCATGTACTCCTGCTCCTATACTTTCTATTCAAAACATCTGGCAGGAAGTGGGACTTCTACATATTAATGATTGGGTCTAGCTCTGTTATGTCTCAGACTGTATTACCTGTTTGGGGTAATCATGTAATCTTGCTAAGGAATAGGGTAGCACTTAAACAGGGGGATAATGGTGTGTCTGGATTTGAGACCTGTTTGTGTTCCTAGTGCAGATGATGGGGACTGCAGTGTGCTCAGATCTGCATGGAAGGTGGGATGTCATCAATACCAAAACATGACTAATGATGGTTAACAAAGCTGGTGATGTTAGCGTGAGAGTATAGGACAGATAAAACACCTAGACACATTTTAAATGTGCTGAATCTACAGATCTGGCACCTGAAGAGTGAGTCTGATACCACCAGTTAGGGCGGAGGGCAGAGTCTGTAAGTTTGTTACCACTCATTTCTACATAAGGAAGGCTGACTATCTCTGGTAATGACATATGCAGAAGACTTGCTGTGCCTGTCACAGGACCAGTAATGGGCAATTCCCCACTCTCAGGCAGAGGCAGTGTGCTCCTGCGCTGGGGGGCAAGGCAATTTTTTATCGTGGCATGCAAACAATAGCAAACAAAAAGAATAGGTGCCCTCAAAGAAACTCATCAATTCTAAGCACTGCACAGGATTTCATAAACTGGACATTTGACAAAAAGACAATAAATCAGGATTGCTGTGTGCCAGATGTTTCCACTGGAACCTCTGACACTTAGATCAAAAATACCCTAAGGAAGTTTTGGTGGTTCAGTATGAAAATGCTCACATGGGGCCCTGTTTTGTCATTTGCAGCATATGAAATAAAATGCTGCCTTTGATTTGAGAAAAAAACCCTCCAGGCTTAGTTTTCTGTGGCTTTCCTGTGTCTCTCATGGCTTTTGCTGTTCTGCTGGTTCTACCATGCAATACTTTTGGGGGTTCATTTTCCCTTTCCCTGCCTTCTGATCAGTGACCAAAAGGGGTTTATATTCCCTTATCTATATCTTTCTCACTGCTTTTAGCAACAGCTTAATATTGAAGGAATGTCTTGTCATTCTAGCTTTCCCTTCTGCTTGGCCCTGGCTAGACAGTGAAAGCAAGCTATCAGTTTAGCACCTAAAAGCTTGAGAGCTTGTCTGTACAAATCATTTTCACCTTAGCTGAGAAAACAGGCACAAGCCATCTGATAGAAAACAGTACTTGGCAAAACATTTACTTTTAGAGTTTTCCATATTCTAAATTCCTGATGTGAGAAACATTCCTACTTTCATGAAATAAACACACTTCACAGAATATTTCTACTTAGATGGGAGACAGTAACATAGTTATTCAACCTTATAGTAATCCTCATCGTCCTTAAAAATACATCATCTTCTAAGAGCAGACCGTAACATGATCATGTCTGTCTGTAGATGGGGACAAGAGATGGTGACTTGAGACAATTCTCTTGCACATAACAAAGGCTAAACAAGCCTATCCAAACTCTCCCTATCACTTCCCCTTAAAATGAAACAAGCTGCATTGGGTTTGTGTGGCAAAGCTTTGGTAGTGGGAGGGCTATATGGGTGGTTTCCGTGAGAAGCTGCTGGAAGCTTCCCCCATGTCTGAGTCTTTTCTTTTTAGATCCTTTGAACTGATCTGCTGTTGTTAGTCTTTTTACTTCTCTATGACTTTTTTTTCCATCTATTAAAATGAAGATCCTGATAGCTTAGAGTCCTTTCAGATTTTTATAGAATAAATGCTAGGTGAGAAGGAAATAATTTTATTATGAGTAGCCCTTTCCCTTTGAAAACAAGCCATCTTTTATTTACTGCCTTCTTTATGCAGTTGTATGGGGGTTTTCTGATTCTTCGCTGTTCTTTTTGCTAATTTTCTTTCATCAATTTACAGTTTATTAGAGGTGTTTCATAATCAGATATACCTTCCCATGCAAACATAAAGATATTAAAATACTCATGGAAAGCTCATATGTTTGTGCTCTCACAGTCTGAGTCTGGTAAATATTTTTAGGTGATTTCTGATGTGAATGGAAAAATATTTGCAAATAGATATCCTTTTTCCTTTTTAGAGTGTCAGTCAGCTACTGCTCTCCAGTTCATGATCAAGCGCTGCCATGGGAAAAGAAGATGCAGCATATATGCCAGCACATATGAATTTGGAGATCCTTGTTACCCAGGCATCCGAAAGCATCTTAATGTCATCTACACCTGTGGTGAGCCATGAAATTCTCTTACTTTAACTCTCACTGGGGTATGTGTTTTATGAAGAGTGGTGTGTGAAGAACAACAGGACTTGTAATCATACATAAAAAACTGAACTTCCGGTTGGCTCATGGTGATTCTTTGGTCATCAAGGGAAAGCTCTGTGGATCACTTGAGTGGTTTAAATCTGTCTCTTTTTCTACTCATTGGCTTGATAGAAAAAGCAGAAAACATAGAAATGATGTTTTGTTAACCCATTCAACACTGCCTCTGCAAGGCAAGAAAACGTGGTGGTAAAATCAATCCGTACGGTGGATGCTTATATCCTGAAAGCATCCTGCTGTTTCATCGGACTGCAGTGAAGTTGCGGTTATCAATAAGATCCTTATTATTTTGTTCTGTATTTTGTTTTAAATGGTAGAATAAGACAATCACCAATCCATACTTATCCACAGCATTAGTAGAAAATCACTCCCAAAATCTTCAGGTGAACATTGCAACATTTTCCTAACAAAATACTATTATTTGGAAAAAATAAACAGTTGGAACTCTCAGTCAGGAGCTTAAGTCACAGTGTTGACCAGACTCCTACCTGACTAGTCATCTTATTTTGCAACAGAGAAGAAATTGTTCCTGTGTGAGCTCTGTGGTATGAAAACAACATCAGGTCTGTTTTTCTTCAGTGATGACATCTTGGTCATTTGCAGCTGATTTATTTGAAATATTTGCTTCAGGGTTTTGCTTATATAGCAGTTGCTAGGATCAGCTCAGTCTCTCTGTCCCTTTCCACATCACTCTGGAAAAGGAAATTCTGGTGCTATTTTGAATCTGCTGAGCATGTAGTAGGGGGCGTATAGTAGAGGAGGTGCTGGCTGTGTCTTCACACAGCAACAGGTCTGTGGGTCAATCTCTGTAAGTGCAGGATGCTGAATCTGGCAGACAGTATTTGAGATGGAGTTACTGTAGCATTTTGTATAATTGCTATAGCATGGTGAATATACAGAACCTTGAAGAGCAGAGGATTGATGCAGGAGCATCAGGCTCTGAACTTCTGTCTGGCTGTTGTTTCATTTGGCAGGAGTGGCAGGAAGGTTGATGTTTGTTTGATTATTATTTTTTCTTAGTTCCTTTGGTTTTCGGTTGAAATGCTGTAGCAAGAAATAGCAAGGCTACCCATGCAAAGCCCTGTGAATTTTCTAGCCAGGAAGGTGATATCTTTATATAAAAAATATTAAAAAAATCTCATAAAGAGAGTGGAGGGAAGCTGATCCTCATAGGGATTTGACAGAAATGAAGGCAACACAGCAAAACAGGAGCTCCATAACTCAGAAATCCAGGGACAAAACAAACAGAGCCCTGGGATGTATTTCCAAGAGAATATCTCCTTCAAAGGCCTCCGCAGCTTTATTCTGGCATTGTGGTCCAGTCTCAAAGTCCACTACAAAAGGTAGTAATGATCTCTTAATCTAACCTTAACTTTTCTAGTCATAGCTTAACTGCACCAGGAAATGAATCATGGTTGAAAGCACAAAAATGGCATGAGTTGCTTTTTAGTGGCTGAAATCTGCCTCATCCCTTGAAAGTAGCCAAGGCTCCTTTTCAAAACCATGATCTCAGACATGTGTCTAAGCTGGATTTTGTGATCACTAGACATCTATTTCTCCTCTTAAAGGGCAAAATCCTTCAAAATGTGAAAACCAAATAAACAAGAAATCAAATTCCAGTCCTGTGTGCTTGTGCTGGACAGAAGTAAATCCTGTCATTCTTTAAAAACAAATGGCAATTTGATATTCTTATGGTTTAGAGAACAATTGCAGTGTAGAAAGCCTCCTGTTGGATGTCTCTGTTTCAGGTTTCCATAAAGCTGAATGCATTATTGCTTCTGGTATGGTGTTCTCCTACTTTCACAAAAAATATGGAAGTGAAAGGGAGCAGGCTTTGACTGACAAATGTGACCACATTTTATGTGACCTGTATCTAGATACATATCCCTGTTCCCCACCTCTTCCGATTGGAAATACTTGATTACTGGAGTGTAGGATGCAGCTTTGCTGCTATTCATTGGAGAGCAGTGAAAAACAAAGGGTGATCCTTGCATAAACTTGGGAAATGTGGTATACAGAATAGGTTTCTCTGAGCATCACTTCAAACGTTTCTTGTTGCTGCTTGACATAGGTAACTTTATCACTCTCTGAGATCAAGCAGTGCAGTTATTCTGTGTCTCTGGCACTCCCTGGCTGCCAGGCTGTGGCAGAAGTGTCCTGCCATGGTTCAGCAGTTTGGACCATTGTCACTGGTCTGACCTGTGAGAAAAATTGCAATGTGCTCTTGACCGGTGTTACCAACCCCCTGTGCTGCTTCAGAAGAGGTGGTGAGAGCAAGCCTATTAATGGATGTGGAAGCACAGGTAGGAGGCTTTTCATGCAGACCTTTCCCATGTGAGAAACTTCAGTAATTATGGGGACTGTAGGGACTCTGCTCTTGGTGCTAACGCATGGGAGGGCTGGAAAGAGAAAAATATGTCGTCTTCTGTTAGCAATTCATGAAAGACTCTGCTGAGGGAGTAATTTATGAGGTGACAAAAGGTAGTACTAATTGAAAACTCGTGTTTTTAGCAGAAATCATGGCCCTTTTGCTGACACGGCCTTTGTGACAGGCATTAATGCTGGTGTTGGCTGTGGAGACCAATGACTAGTGAAGAGCTAGTAAGGCAACTTATCTCCCAGTCCTGGCAGGAGAACATCTGCAAGTGTTTCTCAGGTCAGCACATACAATCTGTTCTTCTCTGGCTTGACAAAAGGAGCTAGGCCATATTCTGGGTCTCCAAGAGGTAAATGGACGAAGCAACAGCTTTTCTTTAAGCCATGTCCAAATTTTTTGGAGGTTCATTCCTTCAGCCTCCATGTTTTATTGGACATAAGAATTCCTGCCAGACATACACAATTTTGTTGGTGAATCTGGTTTTGACTAAAGGTGTCATCTAACCTTTTGCCCAGCTGTATTTTTTGTAATAATTTGTTGTAATTATTCCAGCCAGTGGCAATGTCTCAAGTCAGCAGTTCTCCCTATCATGTTATATCCCCCTGCTTCTTACTTTAAATGCCTGTTGGCATCATCTAGCTGAGAGGGAAATGCTACAAGTTAGCATGTATGTACAAGATGATTGAATCAAGCAAGTAACCAGCAGCCCGATGTGATAGCGATCTCTTGTGTGCATTAGGGTCTCATTAGCCTAGCCAAAGAAACAGATGAAAAATCCTCCAATGTGAAAACATTCCAAACCTGAATCTTGGCAGGAGCTGAAATACTAAATTTTGGCCCAGAGCCAGGTGTAGCTAATGGGATGGTGTGGAAGGAGGGGTTTTCCAGTATGTGGGTCCCATTACTGCATTCATAGATACTTTTTTTAAAGGGAAAGGCAAATTAATTCTGGGAAAGCTCCTAACACGTTGTGAGTTTGCTTTCTGAGTGTGGCAGCTGTAACTGGAGGGGGATTAGAAAAACAAAATAGCTCTGCCTTTTCTTTAAAATACCCTGAAACTCTTAGAGGGTAACAGCAAATAAAAGAGTGTTAAGGCAACTGAGAACAATAGTGCAATAAAGATGTAATAGAAGTCTTTCTGTCTGTCTCTCTTTCTTTGGTATAAAGCATTGTATTTGTAGTATCTGTGGGTACCTGGCTAGTGGTTTTGTACTCGCTGGCAAAAGTTACTGTGGTGCCAACCTTTTCCTTTTACTTAATTGTCCACTTATTATCTTCAAAGACTCTCCTTAATTCTCTAGATCTCTTTCCTCTCTAGTACACTAGACTTGTTTTTTTGGCCTCTACTAAAGTCCTAACTCAGCAATGTATTAAAGCCTGATGAATTTTTTCACATGCACAAATGCCACTTGGATTCAAGGAAGTGTTTGAGCGTGTGCTTTATTTTAAGACCCATGCATAAATACCATGAAAGTTAAATATTTTCTCAAATGCTTCCTTGAGTGGGGATGAGGGGCTTGTCTGTGTGTAAATAGAAACCTTATTCTTATTACCGAAAGTTGAGGGAGCAATTCAGAGTGCTTACTGTCCTGATCGCCAGACCTGCCTCCCTTGTGCAATCAGTGGAGGCTGTAAATGTAAACCCTCTGCTAAGTACTTGCTATTCTTTAAATACAGGATCACTTGAAAATGGCCTGATGAGAAAAAGAAAGAGAGAAGGAAGGAAGGAGGGAGGGAGGGAAGGAAGGAAGGAAGGAAGGAAGGAGGGAGGGAAGGAAGGAAGGAGGGAGGGAAGGAAGGAAGGAGGGAGGGAGGGAAGGAAGGAAGGAAGGAGGGAAGGAAGGAAGGAGAAAAGGAAGGAGGGAAGGAAGTAAAGAAAGGAAGGAAGTAAAGAAAGAAAGAAAAAGAAAGAAAAAGAAAGAAAGAAAGAAAGAAAGAAAGAAAGAAAGAAAGAAAGAAAGAAAGGAAGGAAGAAAAAGAAAGAAAGAGAAAGAAAGAAAGAAAAAGAAAGAAAGAAAAAGAAAAAGAAAGTAAGAAGGAAAGAAAGAAAGAAAGTAAGAAGGAAAGAAAGAAAGAAAAAGAAAGTAAGAAAGAAAGAAAGAAAAAGAAAGAAAGAAAGAAAGAAAGAAAGAAAAAGAAAGAAAGAAAGATGGGGATAGTGAATTTCTTTGTGTCTAGGTGTGCTTCAGAGAGTTGGCTAGGTCCTGTTAACTGGCGGCTTTTTAATGCCTTTGTTAGACATATGTTGGACAAAATGGAGGAAATGTGGCCTTGGATGTATTTTTGATGGGAATATCCATCGTGCTTTTAGATGTGTGTGTGCCTCTTGCTTGATTCATGCTCGGTAGAAAGGGGTCATTGGGCTGAGAGCTAATGAACTGCCATGGTAACTCATAAATTTCTTGGAAAAATCCTGCAGTTCTACCACATTAATAATCCTGCCATCCTGCTTTATGGGGCGATAAGCTGGGTCCCAGGGGCCAAACACTTCACATCCTGATGAGAAAACTCGGCAGGTAAAGGATAAAGTATGAGTGCAGGGACAGCAGCCACTGTTATTTTGTAGTGTCTGGTGCTGCTGCTGGGAGACCAAGCTGGGTCAGTGAGAGACGGTAGAGATGCTCTGGGGTGATGTGGGTATGCTGACCTTTGAGTACTTGAGAAAGCAGTCTAGCTTTTGCCAAAATGTTGTGTTTAAATACATATTCTATCAAGTTGGACTAGAGGCAGGGTCTGTGCTAGACAAGAGAGCTCTGAGGTGGTTACCCTTATAATGGTGATGAGGAGGGAGGATAAAGAGCTGCACAAATTCTCTCCCATCATTTCAAAGGGACTGTGCTCTAGTCCATTAGCTCCTGTGCAGTAAATCTATCAATGCCTCAGGCTGGAAGAATGTAATGGTCCCTTTTGCTCTTAAAATTTATGATTTCATGAATATAGAAAATGCATTTTTATCACTGAAAAAACATGCTTTTTGTTGCTATAGAAAGCAATGTCCAGGATCTGCAAAAAAATAGAAAAGGAGAAATCCCATATCTCCAAGGAAAAACAAAAGCCTTTTGAAGCAGGGCAACGCAGGCATGGTCTTGCTAGAGAAAGATAGAAACAGAACATATAATGCAGATTTCCTTTCTTCAAAAGTTGAAGTAAAATTGATATTTATACACAAATAAACATTTTAGGTAGCCTGGCTCTAGGGATACTGAATATATGTTTGATAATATCTATTTAACTGGGATTCTTGTGTTGTACTGTAAAGTAGAACTCAGAGATACGTAGATTTTAAAATCACAGCCATGTAGTTTGACCTACCAAATAAATGAAGAGTAAGGATATAATAGAATTCCATTATGTGACCGCATTTAATGTCAAGACACTGGGTTCAGAGATGGTTTAGGACGTGTTTATATCCTCTGTCTTATTTCCCAAGATAACAGAAGTTTGTCCAGTAATTTTTGTATCAAGCCTATGCTTTTCTTCAGGCTATAGTGTATGTTTCAAAAAGCTATCCAGTCCTCACATAATGGCTTCAAATAAAGGAACATTCATGAAATGAGATTCATCTGACCACGTTTACACAAAAGCCATAGAGATTTATAGTGTAGACATTCCCATCTGAAAATGGAGGTAATGGAGAGAAACAGCTGCTTTAGAGGCACAAATCATCTCATCCTAAAGTAGGTGCCTGAAAGAGATGAACTGCATGGTAATACCATTGTTTTCTCCATACATCTATTGGTTTCCTCTCCTACTATTTGACTGGATCTCCACTTATCATAGGTTTACCTAGGTAAGAGCTGAACATGATGCTTATTTAAGTTCTTAGGGGGGATTTCTTCCTTTGAACCTTGAGAAATTACCTGCAGCCAGACAGAAGTGGTAGTGCTGAAAATGTTCTTAAATAGCACCTTGGTGTTTTGCACCTCAGCTCAAGGCTATATCAGTCTCCAGACCTGGGTTTGGAGAAGGATTTTCCTGTTAATTGGATTTGCATGGGATTGAGGTCCACTTTCTACATTTCAGCCTTATAAATTCCTTTGATGTTTCAAGGAGCTAGTAAGGGGTTGATAGCTTTTCTGTCTTCTTCGACTGGCTTTCAGGTTTCTATTCTTTTGGCCTCTTGTTCTCAAAGTCAGATTTGTTGTAGACTGTCAGGGACTGGCTGGTGGTATGGGAGAGGGGGCAGAGTAGATTTTCATTGGTAATGTAACATCTGTTGCCTGTTCCTGCAAGCAAATGGACTTGTTCAACTGCCTTTTACACATTCCCATCCAGAAGGAAAAGGGGCTTGTTTCACCTTTCAGAAGAAAGGAGACCTCACTTCCAAAAATACTCATGCATCACAGAAGTTGTTTATAAAAGCACGTGGCAGTGTAACTGAAGACTGCACCATGATGGGTAAGCACAAATCTCACGGCTGACATTTTCTGACTTCTGAGGCTGTGACTTTGTCATCTTTGGTGATGTTGTCTTAGCAATTTTTGTTGATGAGGTTTCCTGGATCTTAGAAAGAAGCAAAGAAGAAAACCCCTCAGTCAGCAAGGCTCAGGTAATTTTGATTCATGGAACAGATCTGTTGGAGATCATGGATTACCTGAGGCCAAAGGCAAGATGCCATCTCTTTTGCTGAGCAGTGCTAAAGTGAGTGGGGCATGCACTTTACGAATGGGTTTAGGAGTACCTGCTAGTAACAGAGGCTATCGTAACTCTGCCATCCTACACCAAGGAGTTATCTGCTATACAGGCAAAGAAATGTTTAGGTTTAACATTAGTTATTGTACAAGAATGTGAAACGTGACTGACATGGCACAAACAGCCCTATTAGACTTAAGATGAAGCTCGGTAAATTATGTAATTGGAAGCTGTCATTGTTCTGCTCCTGTTTGTCTTTGCTTGCCGTAAAACCGTAGCTTGATCTGAATCACACATCCAGAAAAGTCCAAACATGTCTGGCCTGGCTGGCCCAGGCACAGCAACTCTTCAATACCAGGGCAGAACGAGCCTGTGTCTGACATTGATTAGGGTAAATAAATATTGTGAAGAATCAGAGCTCTGCATCTCAGGTGGAGGAGGAGCAGGTAATGCTGTCACCTCAAGGGAAAGGCCTGAAAGCCCTTTGATTCTTGCAGAGAAGAAATGGAGACCTGGAGATAAAAATCATTGCCTTGGGGATGGAGAGAAAGGAAGACGGGGCTGGAGGAAGCAGAGAGGCAGTTCAAAGGACAACTTTTACCATGATCCTAAGCAGAATGTGCTGTAAGACAAGTGCAACCTTACAATTAGATAAGTTTTGCAAGCCTGCTGCTGTGGTCCTCCATTGCTGCCATTACTGGGTTACATACAGAGCTTCTGCTATGGAAAAAGAGTCCCATAAAGAGTTAGCAAAAGTACTTTACAACCCCTGACCCCCACTGTTCACAAGGCGTGTGCACCTGAGACCTTTATTCCTTTTATTTGTATTTTTTTGTTTGTTTGTTTTGCTTTAGTTGATAGGGACCATGGTCTAAAAATCACAGGGAGAGGTGTATCAGGGGCTAGCTGCATGGTTCCTGTGGAGTGTAAGGGGCTGCTGCAGGTCATTTTGCTCAGTATCCATGCTACTTCAGTCTATGGGTTGCTGGAGTATTGGTTGGCTGCAGGGAAGGGAGGTTAGACTGTTGTGTGGAGTAGGTGATGTCAGGGATGGGAAGGAAGCGGGTGGGACTTTTTTTATTCTGGTATTATCCATATATTTCAGAAATCTAGAATTTTAAGAAGTGTTTTAGAATAGACTCAGAGTTCCTATGGGAATAACTGCCCTGCTAAACTGCAACATAACCCAGATTTTAAGATGTCTGGACATATCTCTGAGGTTTCTAAACAGATTTGCTCATTGAATGATTTCCTCTAACATAAATTTGTGCATGTCCTTGGGGCTGAACATCAATCTTCCAGCTAGAGAACTGGGGTGGGTCTGGCAGAGGTCTGTCTGGCTGTCCGGAGACCTCTGTGCCTGAATAGGGAGGGTACAGCCTTGAAAGCATTTGTGATCCACCCATGATTTCACCCCAGAAAAGCAGAGCTACCTGAGAATGATTGTGCAACATGAATGTAATATATCTAAAAGAAATCTTTTGGAAAATCTGAAGAGGGATAAGTGAAGCAGAATTAAAATGAAATAATTTATCTATGTGGTGACTTTTTTTTCTGCATTCACAACCCTACTGTACAGACTTTCTATTCTTTGACATACTGATTCAGAGAATCATAGAATAGTTAGGGTTGGAAAGGACCTAAGATCATCTAGTTCCAACCCCCCTGCCATGGGCAGGGACACCTCACACTAAACCATCCCACCCAACGCTTTGTCCAACCTGGCCTTGAACACTGACAGGGATGGAGCATTCACAATCTCCCTGGGCAACCCATTCCAGTGCCTCACCACCATTACAGTAAAGAACTTCCTCCTTATATCCAATCTAAACTTCCCCTGTTTAAGGTTTGACCCATTACCCCTTGTCCTGTCACTACAGTCCCTAATGAATAGTCCCTCCCCCGTATCCTTGCAGGCCCCCTTCAGGTACTGGAAGGCTGCTATGAGGTCTCCACGCAGCCTTCTCTTCTCCAGGCTCAACAGCCCCAACTTCCTCAGCCTATCTTCATACGGGAGGTGCTCCAGTCCCCTGATCATCCTCGTGGCCCTCCTCTGGACTTGTTCCAGCAGTTCCATGTCCTTTTTATGTTGAGGACATATGTTGATTCCCTCAGCCGTGTTCTTTTAGAAATTCTGGCATGAATAAATGGTAGATATTTATAATTTTATTACTTTTTTACCTGGGAACCTCATGGAATAGCCTCATTAAGTAGGGTTACTGATGATTTTCCATGCCTGTCAAGACCTGCACAGGTTTCAAATATAGTAATTAACAGTAATGTTTCCAGGCATGAGTCTTCTTTACTGAAAAGTCGGTAGGCAGCCAGTCTGCCAGCCCCTTTCATGCAGGACACTGCAGGCTATAGTCAGAGGAATGTCTGAGCAATGAATGGCTGACCCTTCATTCAGCGATCACCCTAACTCCTCCTAATTGAGGTTAATGCCAAAAGCATTGACACCTTGATGCTAACTCATTAGTGCCTGGAGGCTACTGGAGATTGCTGACAGCTCAGTGAAAAACTCATTAGACTAAATTTAAAGGGGGCATTTGACACCATGACCAATTAAGATCTGTTTGCATGGAACACATATATATTTGCCTTCACTTTTTGAAAATGTATCAAGATAATGCCATTTCCTTGCACCGTTTATAGAAGAATTCACAGCTGGTGTCTTTCTGCGAGCACGTGCACATTTCTCTGCTGTGCACGTACCACTGCCCTGCTGTTTTCTAGCTGCCCTCTCTTCTCTTTCTCCACTTTAATGTGAAGCAAACAGGAAATTCTACGCGACTTTGGAAAATCCTTGTTCCTGACCATGAAAAGAGAAGTAGAAGAGCAGGACGGAGAGGAGAAATAAATAGGAATTTTGTGAAAGCCACCAAAGTTGCAAATGTGTGTGACCTCTGTGATGAGGTCCTGTGGTACAATCGGGGTTTGTGAGATGCTGCTGAACTAGAATAACAGTAACAACCACTCAGGGGTGTCTGTAGCCCATTGATGTAAGGTACATGGGCATCAAATGTGTATTTAATTGCTGGGAAGTGCACTAATGGTTTACATGATGTTGCCATGCCTACAGGTCTCGCTAAGGACTGTCCTGTTGTGCAATGCACTTGCTTACTACAAAACAGTCCCTACCATGAGTAATTTAGTGGTTACAAAAGCAGGGCCAGACAGATTTTGGGAGAAAGTATTAATCTCACTTTATGCATGGAGATAATATTCACACAAAAGTTTGTGTCAGGGGTTTGTGCTGAACCTAAAATCTATCAACAGAATGCCTTACCTGTACATGCTTCTTCCCTGTCTAGTAGCTTATTGCTGTATATTCTGTAGTGACTTTGTTAGATCAGTAGATCCATGCTTTGTTCTCCACGTGGACTTTTCACCATGCAGTATTCCCTGCCTAATCCTTTCTTATATGAGATGAAAAGAAAGCAACAGGATGTGGCAAGATAATTTCTCTTTTTTTCCCGTTTTGAACCTGAGCTATGGCTCCCTATGGTCAGACCAACCAGGGAGGGAGTTCCATAGCAGGCAGCTGTTAACAACTCTGCCCTGCATGGACTAGGCAGGGAGGAGGATGTTATTGACTTATATGACTATGTAATGTATAACATCAAATTATGGCCAACCTGGGTCCCTGCAGCCATGTGTAGCTATAGAACATTATTCTTGTTGCAGTTCAAGTTCTCGGCTGGGAGAGGTAAAGTGATGGCTGACTTTTCTGTGTCTTCCCACCACCTTGGGACATGCCCAGGTCCATTTTATCATTGAGTGGTATAAAAGAATTCCAGAGAACCGCTCTTTTGACCCTCTTTGAGCATCCTCTTGCACTCTACCTTGACTTTGGAGGCCTGAGACACAGGTATTTTATCTTCTGGTTGTATGGAGGTCTTGGAATGGGCTTTTACAGTCTGCGTCTGGCCATTGCTGCAGTAGTGATTAGAGGCATTTAGGAGCATTTTGATTAGTAGAGATCTCCCTCAAGTTCCTTAGGTAATGTCTGCTCAACACAGATGACCTCTTGGGGGTGGATCTCACCTTAAAGTAGGGAGGAGATTGACATGGGAGTTACACCCCGGCACTCTTGTTCTCCAAGAAACTTTCACAAACATTCACCTGGCCTTTACTTTTCCTACCTCCATTTCATGACCTCTTTTTATTCAAAGTGTACGCACTCAAATGGTTAATGCCCCTTCAGACAGACACTTCAAGTACTGTTGACAGTGGCTACTTTTCATGTCCTGTTTTAGTCATTGTTTAGCTAAGCCATTCATGTTCAGCTCCTTTAATCTTGCCTCATAAATCAACCTGTCTAGTCACCCAGTTGTCTTTCTGTTGCTCTTTTCCACAATTACCTATATCTTTTAACAATCACTGAGCAGGCTTATGGTTATTTTTCCCCTGGGGGCCAGCAGAGACTTACAGTTTCTTTGCTTTATATTAACAATGGCAGTTGTTTCAGCATCATGCAGTACCAGCACCACTACCTGGGGAGAAAAGCTGACTGTCTCTGCAACTTCAGTCTCAAGTATCCTGCCTCTCAGTATTTCACTTATTTTTCCTTATTTAGGTGAACTGAGCAAAAGAAAATAGCAATTTCTGAATGTCAGAGTAGGGAAGCATTTCTGCATGTGGAAAACAGGATCATGGGGGACATCATCAGCATCCCTTGCTGGCTGGTTGTGTTCCCAGCCTTTCTGATACACAGGCTTGGGGCCTTAAGGATGACTGATACTACATCATATAAACAATGAAGCAAATCCTACCAAATCCCTTTAGAAGATATTTAACTAAATTCCAAACACATGAGGCCACCCTGGGCCATCTCTTATCTTTGAAAGCCATCTCACAGCTGCCTGCAGAGACTCTGGAGGCTGGTTAATCCAAAGCAGATGGACCCTTGGTGTCGGTGCCTTCAGGGGAAGGAGGGAAGGCAGAGGCTTGGAGGTCTCTGTTTTGAATGAGTGTCACTCCATTTGTGTCCAAGACAAAGCCTCAGGGAGAGGAAGATACCTGGCAATGCAGCTCCATCTGCAGTTCAACAAAACTGTCCCCTAGCTGGTCAAAAAACGCCTTAGCCTGGATGCTCATAGCTCATGGTGATTCAGAGTGTATATCAAGGACCAGTCTGTAGATGGGACTTTCACTATCTAGCCCATAGATCATGTTTATTTGTTTCAAGCTTTGAAGAAATTCTTGTAATATTTTCTTTGGAAGAAAAAACATGTCTGGGAACAGATAAAAAATAACTTTTTTCCAAGGGTACCTGAAAATTAAAAAGAAAATAGATCAGTTCATAAAAGGGCAAAACCCTACCATGTTTCATCTCCCTCTTTCTTACCAACAAGTGTTGTGTTACAGTAGGAACTGTAATTATAGGACAAAGGGTAATGGGTTTAAACTTAAGCAGGGGAAGTTCAGGTTGGATATAAGGAAGAAGTTCTTTACTGTGAGGGTGGTGAGGCATTGGAATGGGTTGCCCAAAGAAATGGTAAATTCTCCATCCCTGTCAGTGTTCAAGGCCAGGTTGGACAGAGCCTTGGGTGACATGGTCTAGTGTGAGGTGTTACAGCCCATGGTAGGGGTGTTGGAACTTGATGATCTTAAGGTCCTTTACAACTCTAAGCATTCTATGATTCTGTGATTCTAAGTGTTACCTCTATATTTGGACAAGCATGGTAGTCAGCATGGCTCAATGGATAGGCACTGGCCTAAGACCAATAGGCTTTCTTCTTAACCCTGATTTGTCACCATCTCTTTGATACTGGGCAGTCATTTGGCTTCCTCCTGCCTTGTGTGGCTAGGCAGCATAGAATCAAAGAATAGTTAGGGTTGGAAAGGACCTCAAGATCATCTAGTTCCAACCCCCCTGCCATGGGCAGGGACACCTCACACTAAACCATCCCACCCAACGCTTTGTCCAACCTGGCCTTGAACACTGACAGGGATGGAGCATTCACAATCTCCCTGGGCAACCCATTCCAGTGCCTCACCACCCTAACAGGAAAGAATTTCCTCCTTATATCTAATCTAAACTTCCCCTGTTTAAGTTTTAACCCGTTACCCCTTGTCCTGTCACTACAGTCCCTGACAAAGAGTCCCTCCCCAGCATCCCTATAGGCCCCCTTCAGGTACTGGAAGGCTGCTATGAGGTCTCCACGCAGCCTTCTCTTCTCCAGGCTGAACAGCCCCAACTTTCTCAGTCTGTTTTCACACGGGAGGTGCTCCAGTCCCCTGATCACCCTCGTGGCCCTCCTCTGGACTTGTTCCAGCAGTTCCATGTCCTTTTTATGTTGAGGACACCAGAACTGCACACAATACTGCAGGTGAACTCTCACAAGAGCAGAGTAGAGGGGCAGGATCACCTCTTTCAACCTGCTGGTCACGCTGCTTCTGATGCAGCCCAGGATACGGTTGGCTTTCTGGTCTGCAAGCGCACTGAAGCTGGCTCATGTTCATTTTCTCATCGACCAATACCCCCAAGTCCTTCTCTGCAGGGCTGCTCTGAATCTCTTCTCTGCCCAACCTGTAGCTGTGCCTGGGGTTGCTTCGACCCAGGTGTAGGACCTTGTACTTGGCATGGTTGAACTTCATAAGGTTGGCATCAGCCCACCTTACAAGCTTGTCGAGATGCCTCTGGTTTGCATCCCTTCCCTCCAACGTATCAACTGAACCACACAGCTTGGTGTCATCAGCAAACTTGCTGAGGGTGCACTCAATCCCACTGTCCATGTCAGCGACAAAGATGTTAAACAAGACCGGTCCCAACACCGATCCCTGAGGGACACCACTGGTTACTGGTCTGCAGCTGGACATCGAGCCATTGACCACAACTCTTTGTGCGCGGCCATCCAGCCAGTTCTTTATCCGCCGAGTGGTCCATCCATCAAATTGATGTCTCTCCAATTTAGAGACAAGGATGTCGTGTGGGACAGTGTCGAACGCTTTGCACAAGTCCAGGTAGATGACATCGACTGCTCTACCCCTGTCCATCAGTTCTGTAGCCCCATCATAGAAGGCCACCAAATTGGTCAGGCAGGATTTCCCCTTAGTGAAGCCATGCTGGCTGTCACCAAGCACCTTGTTGTTTTTCATGTGCCTTAGCATGCCTTCCAGGAGAATGTGCTCCAAGATTTTGCCAGGCACAGAGGTGAGACTGACTGGTCTGTAATTCCCTGGGTCTTCCATTTTCCCCTTCTTGAAAATGGGGGTTATAGTTCCCTTTTTCCAGTCGTCGGGAACTTCACCTGACTGCCATGATTTTTCAAATACGATGGCCAGTGGCTTAGCAACTTCATTTCCCAGCTCCTTCAGGACCTGCGGATGGATTTCATCAGGTCCCATGGACTTGTGCACGTTCAGATTTTTAAGATGGTCTCGAACCAGATCCTCTCCTACAGTGGGCCCAAGGTCTTCATTCTCACAGTTTGCTCAGCATCTGGTATGAGAGAACACCAGCCTCACCATCTCCCTTGGGGCTTCATTTTATGCATTTAGTGCAAACATGACCACACAGATGTGATGTATCTCTCTTTTCAGAGCTTACAGCCACTTTTGAACGTTATTGACATGAAGCTTTGGAAAGATCATGTGTCAAACTCCTGCCTGACATTGTTGTCATTATAATGCACTCAGTCAAGAATTCAATGACTGTCTTCCATTTGTTTTTCATTTAATTGTTCCCTCTGGAGTATTTTTATAATTCTTATTACTATTAAGAATAACTAATGTTACATTCTCTTCTCTCTTATGGTTTTTCATTGAAAAAATCAAACCATTCAGATCTACCCCATGATTACATACTAACACACATTTTTTAATGTTCTGTATATTGATCAAAGGGTCTGACTTCCGCTATGTGAAATCTGTACCTGATTCCCACAAGTAAGAAAGGCAAATTTTCTCCTCTGTGCTGTCAGAGATTACCAAAAACTTCTGCAGATGCCTTGGGTTCTGGTGAAGAATGGAGTATAGAATGTCAGTGCTGTGTTTTGATAAGACCAAGCTATGTAGTAAATTGGTGTAATGTAAATTTTTTGTCAGCTATTTCTTAGCCTATTATCGTATTAACAAACAAATGGATTTTCTTTCCTTCCTCACCTCATTATTCTTTGTCCCCTAAGTTGCGCTTAATTAAATATGAGGGTGCCCTGAGAGTAGAGAAAACTGAAATGGGGGAGGCACAGATACTGGTTTGTGTTTTTTGTTCTTCTTTCTTTCCTGTTCCCATTCAGCTTTGTCAGGGTAATGATTTTCTCTTAAGCAACGCTTAAGCATATGTGTATGTTTGCATTTAATTTCCAGATGGGAAGGCATAACTTCTAATAGTGCAAGTTGCACTGTTATAGATCTGGATGGCTGACCGACTTACCTTCCTTTTGCAGCTGGCCAAGAAACTGCACCCCGTTCCCTGGGATGCTGACACACTCATGGCTGAGCCAGGCTTTTTGACTTTCAAGCTAGACTGGCGCAAAAAATTATTTACCTGTCCTAGACTGCAAAAAGGTTCACCAGCTCTTTATATATGCGAGGCTTTTGAATTCAGCTACATATGAACTACTTCACTTTTTGGCATGATTGCTCTTGGTAAATGGGTTTCCTGAAGTCTTGAGCAGATTTTATGTAAGGAAATGCATTTAATCATTAGCACTGAGATTTTGGTTAGGGAAATAAAATATTTTCCGAAGTGAAGGGACTTGTAATGATTCCCCTTTATCTCTGTAAGCACTTTTCTGCAGACTTCTTGGAGGGAATGTCATGTCTCGAACTGCATCTCAGGTGTTTTGGCCTGGCTTGGTGAGCCTTGTGTTTTCCTGAGGGACCTTACTGAGCGAGCTGTAGATCTCAGTGTAGCTGGATCTAACCTACAAATGCTTTTGGAGTTCAAGACCAAAGGTTTGGACTAGCAATGGATGCAATCTGGAGTGTAAATAGAGAGATGTAGTACTGAGTGTGTAGACATATTGATCTGAATAGGAATGCAGTTGCAGATAGGTATGTTATTAAACATGCCCTAATGCTGACCAGATGTAGCCATCTACGGTCTAATCTGCTACATATGGACTAGATACGCTGGCCTCCCTTTGTAGTCAGTATATGAAAAGAAATCGTCTTTCCTAGGTTGCAGTTCGTTTCATTTTAAAGTCGATATCTCAGGTACCTTGTGAGTGCTTATTTTTCTGTTTTGTTTTTAGAGGAACCTATGGTGACCAGACCAAATGTGAGTATCTATCTGCACTGTTGACATCTAAAGTTAGGTCAGATAATTCTTACCTTGGATATGTTTTCTACAAAATTACATATTTTCAATTACTATTTGTCATTACTTTCCTGAGTCTACAAACCTTGTGATGTTTAATTGAAGTTCTCTAGCAGCTCATTGATTATAAGTATACTAAATAACTTCAAATATTTTTTAAACTTGCTTGTCTTCAAAAGTTTTATGTCTTATGATTAGAAAAGACAAAAATTAGGTATATAATTCAATAATACTTGCTTTTGGCAAATGTTTCTTCTCAAGAGTTCTAAAGAGTTCAGTGGCTTTGAACCCAGTTTTGCAGGATGGGATTCAGGTTTTGATTCTGATACTGAATGTAGCAGTGTAAAGGTCTCAAAGATATTACTGTAGCCAAGGAAAATTGGTTTTGTACTGACTAGACATCTAAAGGTCAGTAGCCCATGTATATGCATACAGTATTATTTTAGACAATTTGTTTTATTTATAGGTCCTGCCTAATATTTGCACGCTCTCTTTGATATTTCAGTGTAGGGCGTTTCAAATGCCCTGGACAATCATGTTTAACTGGATCCTGGGTATTTGACCGGCTGAATTATTCTCAGATGGCAAAGACCAGATCAGTGCTGGCAACAATGGAAACTCACATACCCAATAGCCATGTAGACACTTATATTGCAGACACCTATATTTCAGACACCTAAACGCGAGTGTCTGAATCCAGTGCTGACTCCTCCACATTACACTGTGCAAAAATGAAACCCTGGGAAAGGTTTATCTTTTCCCAAGGGATGCAGTGGTCCTGATATAGTTTCATTGCTCTGGCAGCTGTTCCTGTGGAGGACAGCAAGAATGCAAGAGAGAGAAGGCTGGTGTTGCTATTTATTTCTTGGTTTTACCCATCTTTGAAAACAACAGATCCCAAAAATGGACTGGCAATGTTATCCTTCTTATGGCACAGAAGAGCAAAGAGCCTCTTCTCTGTTTTGAGACATTAAAAGAAACCATTTCCTTCCCGAGGGCATCTCCTTTTCCCAGTTAGTGATAAAAGAAAAAAATTCCCATTCTTTTTATTTCAGTGGAAACTTACTGAGCTCAGAAGCAATGGTTTGGGGTTAGGGCTAGAGTCTGTAACACTGAAAAAACTAGAATTTCCAACAAGAGATGCTTTGAACCAAGCCAAGAATAACAGTTTGTCCCACAGTCATAACTCCTTGGTGATATTTGTACTCTGAAGTGATGCAGAATGCTCTGGCAGGTCTGGTTTTATACACCAGCTCTGTGGGGTGTTTGTCCATATGGAAGCAGCTGGGGTGACACCAGCAGAGCCCTGAGCACCCCCATAATGCTCCTGCTTTCTGACTGCCTGGAAATCCTGTGTGCACGCTGTGTTGCCAGGTTGCAGCTGACCACAGCATAGCCTTACATGCTTGGAGGTGTGTCACCCCAACAGCCTGATTCAAGCATGGGGGGGGTCTTGCCTGATTTGAAGGATGTGCTCCAGCCAAAGAGCTGCTTGCTTGGACAGCCTGTGTTGCCTGGACCCTGCCAATGGAGGAAACACCCCCAGCAACACAGAGAAACTTTCTTGTCTCTGGTGAAGCAAAGCACTTAGCACTTGCAGATTTCAGCTAGACCCCACAGCCTGGGAGGTGTTCCAGGGTCTACCCAGACCTTATCTTGGCAAAAGCCAGCACAGCCTGGTTAGAGCCCTTTCCATCGGGCTCAGCCCCTTGGCACCATCTGCCAGTAGACCTGTTGCTGTGTGCCATGTCTTGGCCACTTCATTCTCTCTGCCTCATAGTGGCACATGCCTCTTGATTGGTGGTGTTGGTGTTTTTTCAGTGCCTACTGGCGTGAAATCCCCATGCCAGAGGGAATCCCCTCAACTTGCAGCATCTTTTGCTCCCTTTATGTCTCCCAGGCAGGAGAGACAGAAGAGAACAAGTCTGAATACATCAAGGAGGCAGCTATGACCTGTGAGGCATCCCTTATTCACCACAGCAGACACAGCTCTGTGCCACTTTGGACATTTAACTGTGTGTTTAGGAGAGAGTCCCTGTAGGCTACACTTATGCAGTAGAAATGTTCTCTGGCCCAAAGGCCAAATGGCAAGGCATGGGTCACATTTGAATAGAGAAACTCTCTATACCCGAACTATCTGCAGTGAAAAGTCTCTCAGCTGTGCTGTCCCCTGGGCCTTGCCAGGGTGTTGTTTGGTTGTTGTTTTGGGTGTTGTGTGCACAGGCCAAAATGTCTCTGGAAATTTTGTTAGTTAGAACGTGTATTATTGCAAGTCAGTGCTTGAGCCCTTTAGTTTATTAATATAGATATGCCTTGGATTTGACCTCCAGATCGAGGAGGTTTACAAATCATTATTCTTCCAGTCCCTCTTTGTTTATCCTTCAGTCTTTCTGGGATAACAGGCGACTGCATTCAGGAACCTGGCATACTTAGAAACATCCCTGCTCCAGATCAGGACAGCTTTCCCACCAGAAATGGCTATGGACCTGCAAAACAACTTCTTACCAGGGAAGTGTTGAGGCAGTCTGGCCCTTGTGTGATGGAAAGTGGATTTTGCATCAGTCAGGGAGTGGCCAGCGAACCCTGATCTTGGAGTGCTTTCTGTGGTGATGGTAGGAGAGCAAGGGAGGGACAGAGGAGAGAGCTGTGCCCTGCTGCTGCAGGGGAAGCCCCCCATTTTTTTGCTCTTAGGCTGTTCTCAAATATTTTTGTCCAGTTCTTCCTCTTGTTTCTGTTGCCATAAGGTTGGCAAAGCAAAACCAGATAATGCCAGTTGTTCCTTCTGCACGTGTGACAGGGCCACTCAGCTGCCCAGCAAGTCTCCTCTTCCCCTTTTCCTGTGCTTCCCTTCTCAGAGAACAGCAGTCATACCACCATCCGGTACATTCAGGGCAGGAGGATGTCTCCTCTCTGATACTTATGACTTTTCCTGTGATTTCTCAGCCTCTTGAAAAAGAAGTGGTTGGACAACATCCACCATTACTTAGACTGGTGGTGGAAACCAAGCTGAGCTAATTTGATAACTGAGAATACATACTCCTCAGATCAGTGTTTCTTTTGGACATGTATGTTCAAGTAGCATTTGATTTATTTCTTTAATAAAAACCCCCTCAAACTCTTTATTAAACGTTCGTGGTTCAGTCTGAACTCTGATTTGCTTTGAAGGTACACAGGATCATATCATGTAACCAGGAAAAGCTGGAGCATTTCTAGTCATTAAGCAAGAATGAGTCTGAAAGGGGCTTCGGGGCTCAGAAATGTAGAGGTGCTGGAGTAACCTTTCTGGTTAAAATTTGAATCCCTTCTTAGACAACATCTATTGCAGGGAGAAAATCCAAACCCCCCCAAACATGCTGGGCAAAGTAGGTCAGTAAGAAATGACGTCTTGTCTGAGCGGGTCCTAAGACTTGCTGCAAAATCAACAGGTTTTGAGTCAGGTCTTAGATGATTCTGTTCTGCAATAAACATAGAGGAACATTAATTGTAGTCCATGGTGTTAATTTTGGTCACTATAATGTTATTATAACTGATTCCCAGGCCACAAGCACACCCTGTTTCCTTTGCTTGTCCAGCAGCTCTTATGAACCAAACATGCTGTTGAAAGGGGGTTGCAGATAATGTGGTTTCCCTGAGCCTTTCAAACACGTTATAAAACCAAGCGAGCCAAAGTAGTCATCCTGATTAGTAAGCAGGCTTGGAGCCTGAGTCTGAATCCACTGTTACCATAAACAACCTGCGTTTATGTGCATCCTCCCTGCCCTTGGTGAGCAACATTTCACTGTGAGATTAGGGGTTGAAGGCTCTGAGATAGTAATTTCAGCTGTGTGCCTCTTAGTGCTATAAAGCCCATAGAATATCAGAAAATTTATTGCTGTGACTGAGTTGCAAACTCCCTGAAGTGAACAAGGGTTGCAGACCTCATGATAAACAGCACATGCTAATATCTAGCAAATGATAATGCAGACCACAGAAAAGTGTGGAGAGAGGAAAATATATTCTCAAGGGCTGATAACTGATGTAAAGCACCAAGAAATAGTTTAGAGTGGGAGGGGATTCCCCAGCTTCCCTCCTCCACGGATAAGTCACTACCTTTCTGATGTGCTGCACAGGGCCCAACATTGATCCCCACAGCACCAAAGTTACTCCTGGCAATAGTTCAGTATGTATAAATTCGCAAAGCCCCACAAGCAGAGCAGACCCGATATTTTCCAGCCCTAGCTGGAAGACGATAGAGCCTGTATTCGAAGCAGACGAAATGGCTTGTTGCTAAAGCTCAACTGGTTGTTTCCAGGGCTTCTCTGATGCCCCTGTGCCCTCTGCTCCATGCACAGGACAGGTATTTTACAAGACTATTTCCCTGTCACCTCTTCCCAGCTAACCCCTTTCCATAGAGCTAAAAAATCCTCCATCTTCTTGCATCTAACCAGTGAGGTCATATCCCCACTAGAAATGTCCCTGTGCCTGGGATATACCCTCCTGGAAGAGTCGCGTCCCCTGAAGTTTACACAGAAATGTGCCATTGGAGGGGATGAAGGATGTACAACATGATGTCAGCGTTGGGTGAGCCCTACTTGAATCAGCGTCACTTGATGTGTACAGACAGCACTGTAATGGTGAGTGCTGTGCCAAATTATGTCATTCTCTGAGGCAGGAGAGTTTGTATGGCTGGTTGCAGTAAGCCAAGGGCTGAGGTGACCCATAACCTCTTTTTGTGGCCTTAAACAGAGGCAGCTGGAAGGTGGATGATGCTGTCCAGCTGTGTCTGCAGCTTGCAGTCTGGGATGGGGAAGAGACCAGACGTGGTGAATTCCTGGTGAATGAGTAGAAGGGGATGAGAGGGAGGAATGAGAGGGGCAAATCACAGCCTTGACACAAGGTGAGTCCTAAGTGAATGGGGCTGCTTCCCTTTGATGCCTGCTGGAAATCTGTACCTACTCGAGTGTATTCTGACCTGTGTTAGAGATTAGTCTTTGCACGTAAAATATTATATGCAGAGAATCCATTTATTCATTCCCTACCCTTGCCCAGTGCAATACAAGCTTGCAATGTGTGGTAGGTCATCAGAGGGCGATGCATGCCTTTGGAGAGCTGTCCGTGCTACAGTGATGGAAAATGCTCACCTCATGCACCACTAGTGTGCTTAATCCATAGCTGAAATGAAGAGAGCTCAGAGGCAGAGGGCAGCAGCTGCCTAATGACTTTAGATGTTACTTTGGGGTAGGAGGTGAAAAATGATGTGGGTAAACAACTGACCATGAAGAGTGATGCTTTGCTTGGAACTTGACTCAATAAAGTTTCCTTAAATTGTGACAAATACAGCCTGTCAGTGATCAGAGATACAGTCATGACACTTCTGAAAGACAAGGATTAGAACTGCAGACTGTGTCCAGTGTTATGTGTCTGTGCTTGGCCTCATAAGGTGAGAATTAAAGCTTCCTGTGTGATTATGTGGAAACTGCGGTAAAACATACATAAAACCAAATTGTGGGTCATGAGTTTCAGATGCTGGAAAGGGAGAAATGACGGATAGCCTGTGGCAAACCTGGATGTATGTATGTGTGATTGCAAAAGATCAGAAGGCAGCATAAGCATCTGATTTAGAATGTTTGTACTGCAGAGGCATATTCATAGCATATGTTGAGAGCTTATAGGGAACAGACCATGCAGCATGTGATACCACACGCAGAGAGAGCTAGCACACTGGAAACTTCATTCTCCTGAGAAAAAGATCACAAAGCAACATTTATTTTTAAGAGGCACCCTCATGTTTTATATTTGTGCTTTCTGTCATGATATTTGATAGCATTGCATTTCATCACTTGGAGACACACTGCTTGGGAAGGCAGACTTGGAGAGTACCTGAGCTCTGTTCAAACCCATTTCCCTGCGGTTGCGTACCATACTCGTCCCCTTATTTGACCACTGTGCATCCCAAGAGCAAATTTTGTGTAGTTAGATTTAGCTAATGAAGTATATCTTGAGAGAGATGCACTGAAGGAGGATGTCAGATTAAGAGCACCAAGGAGCAGGTCAATGATATGCTCACAGGTAGTGAGTTCAGTCCTTCCTCCTGAGTTTAACTGTACACTTTCAAACCCCTGTGTACTCAAATCAGAGTAGCAATGCCATAAATAAACCTGTTCTTTCTGCTCGTTCCTTCCACATAACACAAGGGAGCTGGCTGTCCTGCCTTTGCCCTCTCTCTGCTCTACATGACAGCCCTTTTTATGAGCAGACTGAAGTGCTATGCATTCAGCCTCTTGCTGTGGTTAATCAGGAGCCTCAGGTGTCCTCTTGCAGGAGTGGAGGTGACTAGTGGAGGCACATCCCTACCAGCCAAGAATCTCTCATCTGTGGTGACACATGGACCCTTCTGTCAACATCTCCTTCATGCTGGATAAAATATTATTTGCGGGAAGCCAGGGGGAGCAACCTTTCTCCTTCAGATCCCTTTTCCAGTGACTAGGGGCTGCTTCCAGGATATTGAACAGGCAGCTGAGGACTCTTACTTACAAGGACATGGTCACTCAGCATCCTACTCCAGCACAGCTAGGGTGAACTAGTCTGCTGGCCTCTTTCCAGTCACCAACAGCTGCATGTTCCACTCCTGAGAAGCAGCTCTGGTCTTAGGGAGATGGGGGGATGCAATGAAATTTAGGGAAAAACCTGAGGCAAAGCTGCAGAACTGGGAGGAAGGGACTGTTGCTGGGAG
Source organism: Lathamus discolor (assembly GCF_037157495.1). NCBI lineage: Eukaryota > Metazoa > Chordata > Aves > Psittaciformes > Psittacidae > Lathamus > Lathamus discolor. The sequence goes on from NC_088888.1 coordinate 105,087,744, forward strand.
AGGGAGAGTGGAAAAGACAATAGGAAGGGAAATGACAATAGCAAAGAGAGAAATGATTGGCAGTTGGGGGAAGATGGGGCTGATGGAGAGGGAATGGAAAACTGAGAGGAGTAATTTGATAACTCTGTAGATAACACAGCATACTTGAGACAGGGGTTCATTTTTTTTTTTTTATTTAATATATATATATATATTAATTCCAGCTCTGATCTGTGATTTGCTGCAGAAGAATTGTTTTATTGTTGTGTGCCTGAATTTCCTCTTTTATGAAACAGGGATAATGTCCATTAGCAACCCTACAGCAGGTGAGGGCATCTTAACATCCTAGCCTGGAAGTGTTGACACTTGAGCACTATTGATAGACATGTGGAGACAGGCTGTATTTGTGAATACTTCTGCAAAAATCTGCTGGAGTGCCTTTAAATTTGGCAGCTCCTAGAGCACATGCACCAAACCTCAAGCACCTTCACAAGGTCTGATGCTGGTACTTATGTCTGTAACTGCCCTGTCTCCTTGTGACAGCTTTTGCAATATCTGGTGACGCAGATGCTGTCACAAGGGTAGGGAGCAGCAGAGCTCTGAGCGCATCCTTAAGGACCAACCAGCCATAAGATTTATCTCCAAGTCCAAAAGAGCAAGTGATGGAGGTCTCTGCCTGCACCAGCACTGGAGACCTAGGCAGACCTGGGTGACCTTAGACAAGTTATTTATTCCCTCTCTGCTTCAGCTCTGAATTAAAAATAAATTAAATGAGGATACTTCCCAGGAGAGTGATGAAGGTAAGTAAGGTAAAGAGTAGGATATGATGAGGTGTATTGAGAGTCCTTGGAAATGCACAGATATAAGTTAATCAGAACAGTGTATGTTTGTCATCTGCCATTCATCATGCCATTCACCTTGCTGCTCTCCACCCTCAGTCAGTCATAATTAACATCACTCAGAGACTTGAAGTGATTTTAACGAATTGCCAGAGATGTGCTGTTTCTCATTTCAATAGGTCTTAGTCAAGACAAAGAGGCAAATAATTCAGTGTCACAATGCTGACAGCAAAAGAGTCACAGATGCTGATATCAAGAGACTTATCTAGTCCATTTTGATCTTTTTTATCTTGCTTTCCTCATCTCATCAACCACTGCTGGACTCAACAACTGGGTTTCTTTGAGATCCTCTCAGGATTCACAGCCTGAAGTCCCTAAAGATTGGTCATTTTTAAAGATCTTCATACCTTCAGGTGTGTTCAGTTCTCTTCTCAGTACCCAAGTAAGTGATGAGATTTTTAGACGTAAGTATTTCAGATACAGTTATGACCAGTAGGCTGCTGCTCGTCTGCCATCATCTCTGTGCTTGTGCTTCACCTGCATCTGTGTACAGTAGTTACATTCACTGTGTGAGATAGTAGGGAGTCAGACATGTTCAACAGCTTGGTGTTCAGTTACTTGAATGTTTCACATCTTCTGAACCAAGGCAGTGTCTGGCCTTTTCTCCCCACTTTTCTGTCCCAGAACTATCCTGGCCAGTTATTACATTTATGCCAGTCTGAGTCACAGGGCAGCTGGAACAAGCTGTTCTCTTCATCACTTTTTGGAGAAGTCAGTCTACTTTTGCAGCAAGGGTAGGGCCCCTTTTAGAGGACACTTAAGTTTCTTCAATTGACTTAATTTTCCTGCTTGTATGTTTGGCTTTTTTTCTTTTGTGTGTGTGTCTCTAAACTTCAGGAACTCTGTGAAACAGCTATTTCATTTCTGCTGATGGAAATTTGTATTTACTGTTTAGTGGAATGACACAAAGAAACAAAGAGCTTTTTCTTTGTGACCCTGATCTCCCTTTAATCACAAAAAGTTCAGATCTCAAACTGACCCAGAATCCTGTTCTTATTACTGGGGTGACCCCCATTATATGTGATTGAAAAAAGAGTTCTGATCTCTGCAAAGAGTGGCTCTAGGCCCTAACTTTTTCATGTGCCAATATACCTTACTGCTGTTCCTGGGGGTTAGCCGACTTTCACCAAGTTGGGAAACATCCATAAGCAGAGCTATGAGTGAAAGTGACATATTTACCTCGCCTTGTCTCCTTTCATCCCGTTTTAGACCTCAGACTGTCTAACAGCATTAGGAAGCCCCACAGAATGAGAACTTGAAGTCAGTACTGCTGGATTTACTGAATCTCTGTGCTATCTCCTGACACTAACATTAACTGAAGACATTGGGAATGGGGCAGAATATGACCTCTATGAGACGAGTTTCAGGGATATGAGAAACATCTTAGAAATAAACTTGGGAAACCACATCTGCCTGCTATGTTTTTCTTCAATTAGTCAAGAAGCTGGTGCACGTGCAGTTATCTCTGAAAAACAGAAGAAACAAACAAGAACCAGAGGACAGAGGAAGATATCTTGTATTGATCTTTATGAATAAATGGCAGTCATTAAAATAGCTAGTCACTATGCAATAACTTTGGCTTCCATCTGTGGTACACCAGTCTAAATAAGGAAACAAGAATTTGCTGTGCCATGCATTCACATGGAGCCATGTGTATGTTAGCTAACACTCAAGATAATTGCCAAAACAGAGTGTATATGATGGAAAAAGAAGGGTGAATTTTGTCCTAACAGAATAATGGAGAAAATACCAAACAAATCTGCAAGAAGTTAAAGCAAACCTCAACCCTGGTGAAGAATTATTGAGTTTTCTGTGTGACTTAGAGCACACTTTAATTATTAATTCAATTCCTTTAGTGGCATGTAGGAAATACGCAGACCCTCTACATGAGTTAACTTTGCCATTGTAAAGGAATATGAATGGCACATGCACAGATTTGTAAGAAGCAAATCCAGACGTAACTTAATCACTTAGTTTGATCCGAAGTGCAGACCAAGTAGATGAAACAAATGTGGTCATTCAATCTCTGTAAATATGATGTCTATTCATATACATATGTCATATACTAAGGCAATTAATGTATTGTTCCATGAAGACTGAGCTGAAAAATTGATTTAGACTGACTGGAGATGAAGATTACAAAACAGACTGAAAACAGACTGAAAACAAGACTGGAGGGACCAGAAACACATAGTGATGAATAAATGCCAACACTTGGTGGGGGATACCTCAGGGGAGCAGTAGGGAACAATGTTAAACTGTTTTTGCTTAAAATTCTTATTAATGGTTTGGAGGGAGTCTTGGCTATGATGTAAGCTCTGTGCTGGAATGGTGCTCATCTTAGGAGAGATTGTGCTTTCCAAAACACTAACACTAACAAATTTTGGATAAGTCAGAATTACAAAAAATGGTGCCAAAATGTTCAGTCTGGGGTCCTACCTAAAGTCCTAGTAGATGCACCTGTCTGTAGCTGCTTCACTTTGAAATCTTAGGTCCATGAGGTCCACCATTTAGAACAAACATAAATTCTCTTGGTTTCCACTATCATTCAGCCTCTCCCTCTTATTTATCTAATATTTGTACAACTTTGTCCACACTGGAATCTCTGTACAAGAGCATTCTGGCTGACCCCTTAAACACACTGTTTCATTGTACTGGTATTTGAACATGTATTGTGATTCTAGCAAGTGTCTTGATCCAATGCAGTATTTCAGACAGAGAGCAGGTAAAGCAATAGGGAGTTGTAGGGTCTTTGTTTCCTTACTAAGTCTACTGTTCCCCAGCACGTTTCCAGAGGCCTGGGATTTCCTCAGTGAGAACTGGACTTCAAGACTGTCCTTTAGGTACTATTATCATTGCTTTGGGTATGGAGGTTCAGTTCCCATAGTCATCTGTCACCTCTTGACTTTGATAGTGGGTGTTCAGTAGTCCTGCTAAGGGGAGAACGGCATGGTGCTGGCTGGGAGAAGGGATGTAGCTTCCCTTGCTGCACACATCCAGGCAATAGAAGCTTGACAGATAACCTCATTCCATATTTGGAAAGAAGGGCAGGGAGAGAGTTACAGGAAATGCAGAGCAACTTTTCTATCACTTTGCAATGTGTTTGTTGGTCCTGTCCATCAGTAGTTGTAAGGCCCAGGAGGAGTTACTCATCCATTAGGCATTGCTGTGCTGCCCCAGTAGTGCTTCATCACTGTGCGGGTTTCCTGCAAGTCTTGGGAAGAAATACAATGGGATTGTTTGTGCTGGATTCAGTTTGCAGGCCACCAGTTCGACAAGGCTGGTTTATATTCTGTTGTGAACTCCCTGGGGCAGGAACTGTTTTAAAGGGTTTCGTTTACGCAATGGGGCTGCTTCTTTGTGGTTTTAAGGAAACATGCACAGTGCTTAGACACTGAATAGCAGCATTGAAATTAGGAGACAAATTAAAGCGTAAGTGACAAAAGGGACTAGCCACATCCAAAAATCAGGTGAGGATGGAGCAAGAGTGTTAAGCACAGGAGCACTTTTGTTTCAGCCCCTGTAAGAATCTCAGTTCTCTTTTTGGAGTCTTGTTTAAGTAGAGATACCATAAAATACAGCACTCTGAGGGTCACAGGTACCAAATTTCTTCTTTCTCTTGTGCTTGGCTGAAGGAAACATTCATCACATATTCTTGTGTTTAAGTGAATATTGGTTTGAGACTTGAGTAGGAGGAATGACTAAGAACTAAGAATTAATTGCTTGATTCATTATCTGATCATTTTTTGCAAGTATTAGAAAAGGTGTTATTACCTATTACTTCTGAAAGATCATTATTTTAATTTTACTTTGATGAGAACAGGAAACAAGGGAATTGGTTATTTAGTGTGGTCCAGTAGTAACTTGTTAAAGTAAAAAGCAGAATCCCATGAAGCTGTTCCCCAAAATGACATTTATTAGGCTGTAAAATAGCCTTCCACAGAAGCAGTTGCAGCCCTGTCACTTAGCTGTCAGGTTACTGAGACCAAGAGGCTGTAAGACCTCCTTCACTCCAATTCCCATTTGGACTGGAGTGAAACTTTATAAAGGTTGGTTTGAAGATTCCCAGTGACTCATAAGTATCCCGCAATCCCTGCAAAATTGTCAAAGAATTGGATTTATTTCTGTTCTGAATGCCTAGGTTTAACATCTAGCTATTGGCTATTGCTAGATCTTTTACTCTTAAGGCTGAAGAAACCTTGTTAGCTAATTCTTATTGTTGCTTTAAATACTTATAGTCTGTGATTAAGAAACCTCTCAGCCTTTTCTTTGTAAAATTAAAGAGGTAAATCTCATGTCTTTCTCCAGAATTAAGTTTCCTGATTCTTCATTCATTCTTGTGGCTTTTCCCTGAATTCCTTCCAATTTCTCAGAATCTGCTGTCTCTGAAATAGCCTCTGAATACCAGCACTGAAGATCTCCACTGTTTAATCTTACATTCAGGACTTTCCATATGTCTGTACTGAAATTCATACTGTTGGCTTACGTGTGATTTTCTGGATTGTCCTCTAGATTGTTTTGCTTTATCGTCCTCTTTATTCCATATCACTTCTCCGAATGTCTCAAACTTGCTAAGTAATAATTTAACTTTTTCTTCTGTGTCAGCAATAAAAATATTAAATAGCAACTGCTAAGCCAGGATCTATATGGGACCAGAAATTTACTTGCCGAGCAAACATTTGCCATTTACTATTTAATTTGGAAAGCTATCAGTTAGCTGGTCTCCAATTGATCTATACTGTACTATGTTGATTTTAAACCAGTCAAGTTTATTACTCAATAATTTAAGTCTGGAGCTTTTCAGAAGTCCATTACATCAACCCTATTACTTTTATCAACCTAAATTGTATGCCTATCAAAATGTGAGACTGGATTAATTTCACAAGATTCCTTTCCCATTACACATTGTTGATGGACATTAATTATTTACTTCTTGTGTCCCATCACAGCTGTGTTTTTGGCTGGGACTAATGTGCAGCAGACAAGCCTATGCTGATAGGCTTATTTACACCTTTTTAATTTATGTGGTGTATGGAGAGCACCAACTTTTTAATCACCTTCTAAACTCTTCCAGAATTTATAGCAAAACATTGTGCTGCAGTGAGGTGTGGGCATACACACGAGCAGCTACTTGATTTCACTAAGGGCTTTTAATTTTTAATATTATTCTAAATGTGTCTGTTGGTTTTTATGATGTTTTCGTACTCCCTTCTGAGTAGCAATTTGCATACAGAATCTCTTGGGTATGTGCTTCTTCAGAAAACAAACAGGAGGAATCACAGAGTCATAGAATAGTTAGGGTTGGAAAGGACCTCAAGATCATCAAGTTCCAACCCACCTGCCATGGGCAGGGACACCTCACACTAAACCATGTCATCCAAGCCTCTCTCCAACCTGGCCTTGAACACTGACAGGGATGGAGCATTCACAACTTCCCTGGGCAACCCATTCCAGTGCCTCATCACCCTAACAGGAAAGAATTTCCTCCTTATATCCAATCTAAACTTCCCCTGTTTAAGTTTTAACCCGTTACCCCTTGTCCTGTCACTACAGTCCCTGATGAAGAGTCCCTCCCCAGCATCCCTATAGGCCCCCTTCAGGTACTGGAAGGCTGCTATGAGGTCTCCACGCAGCCTTCTCTTCTCCAGGCTGAACAGCCCCAACTTTCTCAGCCTATCTTTGGGAAGATCACCTGACTTGGCCTGAACTGAACTATTTTATTTTCTGTTCTATTCCTGCACCCGCTAGATAAGCATTTGAATATCTTCCAGTAGGACATTAAGCAAAATTATTATGCATCTTTCATCTATTGTTTTCACAACCTCCCCTCTGGGGAGGAGTGTTGAAATGCAGTGAATTATTTTGATAGAATTTTAAGGCAGTTTGATTTTTATGAAATGTGTATCCTCTTACATATTTTAGAATCATAGGATCATTTAGGTTGGAAAAGACCTTTAAGATCATCAAGTTTAACCATTAACCCAGCACTGTCAAGCCCACCACTAAATCGTGACTCTAAGTGCCACATCTACTTGTCTTTCAAATACCTCCAGGGGTGGTGACTCTACCACTTCCCTGGCAACCTATTCAGTGCTTGACCATGCTTTCAGTGAAGAGTACACCTCTCCAAGCCATGACAGCTTTTTTCCAGGAGAATGCTGTGGGAAATGGTATCAAAAGCTTTACTAAAGTCTAGGTAGACAACACCCACAGTCTTTCCATCAGCCACTAAGTGGGTCCCCTTATCATAGAAGGAGATCAGGTTAGTCAAACACGACCTGCCTTTCATAAACCCATGCATGGGTCAGATCACTTGGTTGTCCTGTACGATGGCACTCAATACGATCTGCTCCATAACCTCCCCTGGGACTGAGGTCAGGCTGGCAGGCCTGCAGTTCCCTGAATCCTCCTTCTGGCTCTTTTTGCAGATGAGCATCCCATTTCCTAACCTCCAGTCAACTGGGACCTCCGTGGTTAGCCAGGACTGCTGATAAATGATGGGAAGTGGCTCTGTGAGCAGTTCCACCAGCTCCCCAGCACCCTTGTTGGGATCCCATCTGGTCCCATAGCCCTGTGTGTGTCTAAGTGGTGTAGCAGGTTGCTGACAATTTTTCTTTGGACTATGGGTCTTTCATTCTGCTTTCCATCCTGTCCTCTAGCTCAGGGGGCTGGGTACCCTGAGAACAACTGGTCTTGTTATTAAAGGCTGAGATAAAGAAGGCAGTAAGTACGTCAGCCTTTTTCTCATCCTTTGTCACTATATTTTTCCCCACATTTAATAAAGGATTCAGATTCTCCTTAGCCCTTCTTTTGTTGTGCATGTATTTATAGAAACATTGTCTATTGTCCTTTTTGACAGTAGCCACACTTCTGTTTCACATAGATGCTAAAGAATTGCACCATGTACTTTTAGTGAAAATGGATGAGAATGGAAACAGTCTGCACTTCCTAAAGGAATTTGTTCTATTTTGATGAGACCTTTTTTTCTCTTTCCATTGAGCCAGAGGATCATAATTGCTTACCATTGTCTTCCGGACATTTAGTATGTCTTGGAGATGTCCTGGTTCCAGACAGCAAAGATGAGCATCAGGGCACAGAAATGATTTCAGAGTTCTTCAGGAAGCTGGACTAGACAGTGAAGAAGAAATCTGACAGGCAGTGATGTTCTCAGCTGACTGAGTTTCCTGTATCACCTTCCTAAGGGTAAAAATGCAACTCTAAGATACTGAATACAATTAACCCTTAATAAGACATGACAAGAAGCATCTTACTAAAACCCTTAAGAACAGCAGTTTCCTGTTTGTGAAGCCCTTTTTGGTGCAACGGTACAGTTTTCCTGTGTACTTCCAGGACAATGAGCTTTTCCAGTTCTGGGCTTGGGATGCAGCCCATTTTGGGAATCCCTGCTCCTGCCCTGTGGGCTCCTGACAGAGCAAATGCCCTCCTTGCTGAACCACTTGAATCACAAAGTCTGAGGCCTCAAGAACATGGAGGTTTCCGCAGAAGATCTCCCAGTGATCTGTGTGCCTTAATTTAAATAACTCTTCATTGAAAATTCATGTCACCTTTACCAACTTAGTGCAGCAAAGATGATGTCAGTGGTGCAAACTGACTGCAAAGCCATCCTGCTATTCATAAATGGTGTCTTCAACCACACTGGTGTTCTACTGTGTTTTAAAAATTGCCTGCATTTGGCTGTGCTGTGGAAAAATAATGCCTACTGGAGTGTTTCTGCCTCTGATCATCTCATCATGACCTGACATGAACTTTTTTATGTAATGCTTCCTAGCAGCAGTGCTGCTGCTGGAGGCGTGGCTGTTCCTGTGGGCAGCCTTCACCTCCAGTTTTAAAGGTCTTTCTAGCTATTCAATTCAATGAATGCCATGGCAAGAGGGAGGGGGTTTCTTCACAACCATCATAACACTGGCACTGGAAGCCAGCAGCGCTTTATCAACACCTGCTGTGCCACGTAAGCTTTCTGAGAAGGGCTGTGCTTGTTCTTTTGTCTTGTAGTGTGTTGCCAAAGACTTCTCCTTTTCTTGTGTTGCCGTCCCTCCTGCAGGTAAGGAATACTGGTTGAGTGTTGCAGTGAGGTGACTCCTGGCTGGTATGTGTAATTGTGCCAAATTCAGGCCATCCATATGGTTTGCAAGATTTTGATGTCTTAGCTCAGGGGTGGATTTTCAAACTGCCGACCTTGCAGGAACATTGCTATGGCCAAGGTTCTGCAGCTGACACTTCACGTGTTTGGTATCAGCAGCTTTTAAGGGGTCAGTCCCAATGAAACATAATAAACAATAATCTTTAGTTTCAGGCCAGGAATTTTCTTAATCTTCTATAATATTTGTGGAAGTCATGAATTCTTTACTGTAGCAGAAATCTAATGTATGCAAGGATAGACACTTCCAGATGTCCTTCCAGGCCTGAATCCAGAGATAGAAATCTATACATACTTCATTCAAGAGCAATAGAAAGAGGGCCTGGACACCCTTTTATTTCTTTGAGCTGCCTCCATATTTCAAGAGCTTTTTAACATGAAGGTGTAATTTAAAGTTATTCCTATGCTGATTGCAAGCACTCAATTCTTTGTGCTTTAAGAATTAAGTGCTCTTGCAGTGGAATTGGTGTGTCTCAGCTGAAGACTATCTTTAGATAGTCTGCTAGTGATCAGTTAACTATAGCCAGACATCTGGCAAGAATCATATGGCAAGAATCAAACCTGTAGGTCTTACGTATACCCCTGAGATGAGTTAGACTGCTCCAGTGGAGTGTGTTCCCTGGGACAGTAATTCTGACTCATTTCCATGCCACAGATTCATGTATTCATTCACAGCAGACCTCAGACTGCAACACTGGACAGCAGGTATTCTGCTTTCTTATTCTCAGATGCTAGAGCTCATTTACAGAATCACAGAATCATAGAATAGTTAGGGTTGGAAAGGACCTTAAGATCATCTAGTTCCAACCCCCCTGCTGTGCGCAGGGACACCTCACATTTATAGGGCTTTCTTTCTTTTTCATTCCCCCCACCCTCATTTTTTTCTTATCTTTTGTTCTTAGTATTCCCTCTTCTCTACTCTTTCAGTTTCTATATGGGAAAATTGCACTCACATCTTAGAATTTATGTTAACATGTACTTGTCTCCTGTTCTTGCTTGTGATGGCTTAGAAAGCCTGGAGGAAAAATTCTGTAATTTAATGTCCATTCATGTGTGTTTTCAGTGCTTCCCTTTAAACATAGCTAAATACAGAATACTTGGGAAGAACAGAGATAAGAGAAATGCCGAACCCAATATGCCACGGAGTACAAAGAGCACATTCTCCTGGATGGCATGCTAAGGCACATGAAAAACAACAAGGTGCTGGGTGACAGCCAGCATGGCTTCACTAAGGGGAAATCCTGCCTGACCAATTTGGTGGCCTTCTATGATGGGGCTACAGAATTGATGGATAAGGGTAAAGCAGTTGATGTCATCTACCTGGACTTGTGCAAAGCGTTTGACACTGTCCCACACGACATCCTTCCCTCTAAATTGGAGAGATACCAATTTGATGGATGGACCACTCGGTGGATAAAGAACTGGCTGGACGGCTGCACACAAAGAGTTGTGGTCAATGGCTCAACGTCCAGCTGGAGACCGGTAACGAGTGGTGTCCGTCAGGGATCAGTGTTGGGACTGCTCTTGTTTAACATCTTCATCGCTGACATGGACAGTGGGATTGAGTGCGCCCTCAGCAAGTTTGCCGATGACACCAAGCTGTGTGGTCCGGTTGATTTGCTGGAGGGAAGGGATGCCATCCAGAGGGACCTTGACACACTTGTGAGGTGGGCTGATGCCAACCTTATGAAGTTCAACCACGACAAGTGCAAGGTCCTACACCTGGGTCGGAGCAATCCCAGGCACAGCTGCAGGCTGGGCAAAGAAGAGATTCAGAGCGGCCCTGCAGAGAAGGACTTGGGGGTGCTGGTCGATGAGAAAATGAACATGAGCCGGCTTCAGTGTGCGCTCGCAGCCCAGAAAGACAACCGTGTCCTGGGCTGCATCAAAAGGAGCGTGACCAGCAGGTCGAAGGAGGTGATCCTGCCCCTCTACTCTGCTCTTGTGAGACCTCACCTGGAGTATTGTGTGCAGTTCTGGTGTCCTCAACATAAAAAGGACATGGAACTGCTGGAACAAGTCCAGAGGAGGGCCACGAGGATGATCAGGGGACTGGAGCACCTCCCGTATGAAGACAGGCTGAGGAAGTTGGGGCTGTTGAGCCTGGAGAAGAGAAGGCTGCGTGGAGACCTAATAGCAGCCTTCCAGTATCTGAAGGGTGGCTATAGGGATGCTGGGGAGGGACTCTTCGTTAGGGACTGTAGTGACAGGACAAGGGGTAACGGGTTAAAACTTAAACAGGGGAAGTTTAGATTGGATATAAGGAGGAAATTCTTTCCTGTTAGGGTGGTGAGGCACTGGAATGGGTTGCCCAGGGAGGTTGTGAGTACTCCATCCCTGGGGGTGTTCAAGGCCAGGCCGGATGAAGCCTTGTGTGGGATGGTTTAGTGTGAGGTGTCCCTGTCCATGGCAGGGGGTTGGAACTAGATGATCTTGAGGTCCTTTCCAGTCCTAACTATTCTATGATTCTATGATTACAGGGATAAATTGTCCTTATTTTCTACAGGAATATCTCATCACTTCAAAGACTGTCCCTTTGACTGCACAGCTGATCTATCTCCCTCTTAGCTTATGCAATCTAGAATTAGAAATGTTTGAGTAGATGGTGCCAGAGACACCTCAGTTACAGTCCCAGCAAGGGAAGCTCTGAGGACTATAGTGAAACTCACCTATAATCCCCAATTTATATCACTAGAGAATACTGTACCATATGGAGATGTTTGGTCTGGCTCCACATGGAGTAAGACAATACCCACAGTACATCCAAGCTAATGCGCTCTGCTGTAATGTCCCTTGCATAGCTTCACTGCATCTGGATCATGCTGATGCATTTACCTACCTAGCATGAGGTAGCATTGCCAGCTTGGTAGGGCATCAGCTTGGAGATCTGTGTTCTGGCAAATCTGATTAAAGCCTACACAGGAGCACCTAAATTTGTATTTCAGTTGAAAGCACCCTCAAAGGCATCCAATGCACTTCTGTCCTTTCTCTCCTAGGTGTCTGGTACGCCTCTGGCTTTCACTGCTTAAGGCAAATATTTTCCTTATTGGCAAACTGCCTCATTTTAATAACATTCCATTTTGATTTTGTAGCATGTAAGCATGAATTTGGCTTGCTTCAGGTGACCAGGATGTATTCTGCAGCATAAAAAACACTACTAGAAGGCAGAAAATGGAACTGATTCATCATTAATAGTATCTCAAATGCATTTATTTTCTTCTGAAGTGCTCTGGGAAATGTTTCTCTTGAAAACCACAAACTGTGATACTTGTAGGTCGATAGATGGGTGGTTTTGCTGAATATAGAAAGCAAGAACTCTGTATATGGACTAATTGCAGGTGTAGACACCTTGCTGACACCTCTGTGACACAGTATTACTCAGGCAGGATAATGTCGTACTCAGTCTCAAAGCAGAATCTGACAAACCTTGGAAGGTCAAAAATATCGGTGTTTTGCCTGGATTCTTCATTTCTGCCACTGGAACCCACTTCCTCCAAAGGAAGTTGAAAGAAGAAAGGTACTTTTAAGCTCCTCTTTGTAAATTAAATCATAATTGATGGAAAAATAAAGCAACTGATGTAATATAAAACTCCTGGAGTAGTAACTGGAGAAGGTGCTGCAGAGGCTTCCCAGCAGTTATACATTGAGAAACATTCTTAATCTCCAAGATAATGTAGAAAAGGAATGACATTTATTATCTACAAGTCCTCACAAGCTGAGGATGCAGTTTATAAAACTGCATGTGGCTCCCCCTCCTTTTTCTCCTTTATTGTAATCCTTTACCATGGATCATTTTACGTCCAAACTCACCTTCATCTGTTATCATACTTCAGTGATTTATTGACATCACCAACTTCTGATTAATAAGGTTAGAAAAACATCCATCAGAAGAACTGAGAATGTGTGATCATTTGCTCTCATGCTCTCATTAGCTGTAGCTGTCCTTCTGGGAGCTTTATCTTTGTCTTTCTATTTCCAGACTAAAGCCTGTGATGTTCAAAAATAATTTCCTACAATTAACTTTTTGTTTCTCTGGGCATTTAAAAGTTTGGTCAAGATGGAGTATGATCACTATATGGTTAACCCAAGTAAGTAGAAAACAACCCAAAGTGTCCATGTAGACTCCTAACGAATGAACAAGTCAGATTAATAGTTGGCTTGATTCAGCTTCCTTCATTCAAGATGGACAATACAAAGCTCTACAGATAATCCTATGATCATATAAAATATTTTTGGAATAAGTAGGAATTACACTCATGATGTATTTTCTAAAAGAATTTCGCTTTTTTTTATTCACATTGCTTTGATTTTAAATTACATGAGTTTTGGTGAAATACACTTCTGGTATTTTCAGACTGCTACACCAAGTAAAGTGGGAAAGGTTTTGTTTTAGAGTTTCCATAGTAAATTCTCCTTTTAATTAGACGCTCCTAGGTTAAAAACACCTTTCAAAAGTGACTTCCCATATCTTTTCTGCATTAGTGACAGATTGGAGAAGAAAATGTGGAGTATGCCTGAAAGTGATAAGTTGAGGTTAGAGGTCTAGCCAAAGTCAAGTGTTAGGGAGTTTCAGCTGTAGAAAGCTGATGCTTTGAATTATAATCAAGTGATTAATGTTTCTAACATAAGCGGGTTTGGGAGTTACAAGGACTTGCAGCAACAGCTTGCATAAGGATGGTGAAACCTGCTTTTAGAGGTATTTTATTTATAGCACATTCATTAGGTTGGACAGAATGGACAACATGTGCTTATGTGGTTAATGATAAATCCATCTGAGGACTAAACTAGTCTGCTGAGTTATGAGAAAGCCATTTGTAGGTCAGTTGGAGAGGGATGGACCTGAGAGAAACAATTCTTATTTGTATGGGGGGAGCAAGGAGAGGAGAGAAGCTGGAACCCGCTTTTTTCCTGCTGTAAAATATGTAGGATGGAAATGTTACAGATCTTCATTCATTTTTAAAGGTCATTTGCCTGTGAAGTCTGTGTTGCTGGCTTCATAAATACCAAAAATAATATGGGAAGGAGTAGGCATGCCTGGAAAAGTATAGGAATATTTTTTGTAAAATAGCAGGTAATCAAATGTTAATGTATGAAAACTGCAGTGATCTCTGTGAAACTGCAAAAGTCAGGAAAGGCTTAATCTCTGTGGCATTATAATTTTGCTTGTGGGATTCAGGCATTCTAGCATGAAATAAAAGGTACTGAGCAAAAAAAATTGTGTAAGACTGCTCCTTCTGTTTGAATTCAGCAGACTTTAATCCTGCTGCTGTAAGTGGCTCAAGACAGACTTTCAAATAGAAGTTGTTTCCCCTGAATGATAAACCAAGCTGAAAGTATAGCTAATAAAAACTATGTTTTGGCACACGGTTAATGTTGTGCTTTTAGTTATAGATACACCAATAGGATAAAAAAGATTGGTTCCCCTCTTCTAAGCCTATCCAGGGTACTGTGAGTCATTCATCCACAGGTTCCACCGATTTCCACTGTGGACCACTATGCCATTGGATTTCAAGCTGAGCTCTGGACAGTTCTCAGATAGAAAATTTAAAATAAATAAATAGATAAATAAACAAATAAAAGAAGAAAGAAAGAGGAAAAAAGTGTATTATTTCTCTCTAGAATCAAATCAATCACTCTTCTAGATAGGAAAGCTAAACCTTGTAGACTTAAACACCTCACGGGTGAATGGCTATCAGAAAGAGGTTGCTTGTTGCACATCTTCACAAATCAACAGGTGAACCCTGTCCTTTCAAGACATGCCTTTTTCCTGCTGCTACTTCGGCTTTTAGGTAAAAATGGAAATGTGATGTTCATTGTCAAGGAATGTAATTGCAAAGTGACTACCCTTAGATGAGTTGACCGTATCTTTTCAGGGTGTCACTGCAGGTGCTATTTATGAGTGAGCTTATTTTATCAGAACAAACTTTCAAAAAAGCTGATTGAATATATTGAGTTAGTATTTTTAGAGAGAGAAAATGGCACCTAGCAAAGAGATATTATATACACAAATGTACAACAAAGCCAAATGCAGGAAGCTATCTCATATTAATTCACATTTAAA
Source organism: Lathamus discolor (assembly GCF_037157495.1). NCBI lineage: Eukaryota > Metazoa > Chordata > Aves > Psittaciformes > Psittacidae > Lathamus > Lathamus discolor. The sequence continues at coordinate 105,102,841 of NC_088888.1, forward strand.
ACTCATATATTACTCTCAGGATAATGAGGTAATGAAGGACATGGTGGCTCTTGACACCTTGTAATCTAGAGTGGATGCCCTGCTGAGAAGATACACTTAAGTGCCACAGAACTTATTGGGCTCCAGCAGTAACCTAGTGAAACCTAATGGCCTAATCAGAGTCTGCCTCATTCAGAGGATACACACGATTACTTGCTTCTTGCATCAAAAGGCATGATGACACTGTTATCATATTTATAGATATTTTATAGATATGAAGTAATCTGTGTTGTCTTATGCCAGGCAAGCACATATCTTGCTTTTGGCCCGTGTCAGACACTGAAAAATTAGGTGCAGAGATTGAAAGAATTAGCTAGGCTCCCTCTGTAGTCCCTGGAGCTGGAGGGCAGTTCTGAACGTCATTCATCTCACCTGTTTTAAACTACGTTTGGATAAGACAAATTATCCGCCGCAAGTGCCAGTCTCTCTTTATTAACCACAGGAAGACAGTACAGCTATTTAGTTCAGGTCTACCTTTGAGATGGCTAAGCTGGATGGAGATACATCTCACCCCATGGATTTAAGGAGCTGTACTTACACTTTGAACTGAAAGGACAAAACTCTAGCAGTAGATGTGCTCCTTGCCTTAGGCAGTTCACAGGTAAAATTCAGTGTCTAAAGTGCAAGAAATAAGGATGTTAAAGCTGTGTAGAAAAGTCTGAGATTCATAGTGGCAAGCATGCATTTATCCAAGGCTTCAGGATAAAGAAACAGTCTTGCTGAGCTTTTGGGTCATTCTGACACTAGCTATATTTTAGTTAACTGCTTAAGTTAATTAAATAGCACCAGGGCCCTGGCACTGGAAAACTTAGATCCATGGTGTTAAATTTTACCATGCTCGGTGGCATGCTTTCTGGCATGGCTTGAACTTTAGCACAAGTCAGAGCTTGTTGCCAACAAGCAGTCTGGACGGAGCTGTCCTCTTTTGGAGGTTAAGGGCATTTAGCCTCCAACATGCATGTGGCTGGACTGTGCCTGCTGGCAGCAGGGCCAAAGACCAACCCCTCACCCTGTTTAGTTCATTATAAGGTGCACCAACAGTTTCTTAGTCTCTTCATCTTCTTTTTTTATTATTTTACCTTGTCAGGATCAGAACCATGGGGAAATAGGGTATTGATGGGTTTGATACAGGGCTGTCCTTTGAAATAGTATGGTGCTATCTAATTCCCTTCTGCTGTTCTCTCTAATCTATAAAGAGCTTGTAAATCCGATTTTGGCCTGGATACCCTAATCTGCATCCCGGGCTGCCCTGTCCACTGACTTCAATGGACCACACTGGAGTATGTCAGGGTTTGGAGCTGATAATAGTTTTGAGCTGGTTGAACAAACAGATCTGCAGGACCTCTTCTTGACAGTATACTAGCTCTGATCTGAAAAGAGACACAGCCTTAGACATCTGTTTTAAGGGCATAACTATTCTGAGCCTATTTGAACTCAGTACAAGGCTCTGTTTATATTTCTTTGATTAACTGAAAATAACCTCTTGTTAAGGAAGTGACAACCCATACTTTAAGATCGTGCTGAAGTCATTCACGAGAGTGAAAAAAAATACGCCAAAGGTTAGACAGGTCAAAGCCCTTGTTTGGATCAAAGCATATGTTGAACACTGTAGAAATGCCAAATCCTGAAGTGTTTTGTATTTAAGGTTGAAGTTTGGAGTAAAAAGATATTATAACAATAAATCCCTAATTCAGCTTGTTAACATGCTACCACATTCACAAAGGCACAGCAAAGAGAGTGATGCTTCCGATGGAGCAACTGGATACCAGTCTAAGCGTGTTAAAAATTTACAGCACAGCTGAGATCATTACTGTAATACCACATCCAGTTCTGATAGGCACATTTCAGAAAGGACTTTAATGCAATGGAAATGGATGCTGAAAGAGTGACAGGCACGATTTGTGGTCTGTCCATAAAGTCTGTCTTACTGTGAGAGACTAAAAAAGCTCAGCTGATTTTATTTATTGAGGACAAGGTTACGAGATAACTTGTCTGTGGTTTTGTAAGGTTGAGCCTATGTGGTGATGGAACAGCAGGCTCCAGTTTCCACTTGGAGCTGCATGGTGTGGGTGCTTTCAACCAAAATGCTGGAGAAATGCCAGCTATGCCTGGGCTTGAAATATTCCTTCTGTGTTGAGGGTAAATCGAGGTTGGGCTGTACGTTAGTGGGGTGCTTCCCTTCTCTGTCCATGCCTGATCTGCAGCTTCTCAGGGTGGATTAAGGGTTGAGGATTAAGATGGCCAGGGTTGAGGGTGGTGTGGCCAGATGGATGCAAATTAAAAAGGCAGCCTTTCTTCTTAACAGGGTCATAGCCACTGAAATAAATTATATGGGGCAGACTGTCCTTCACTGAAAGTCTCTAATTCAGCGTGAGATATCTCCTTGAAAGGTGTGCCTAATTCATAGCAGTTCTGGTGTTGGTTTGGGACTTTGTGGCTTCAGCTATGCAGGCTATCAGACCAGGTGATTGAAATGATCAAACAAGTGAACTCACCTGGCCTTGCGATGTCTGTATTAAATAGTAATATTTTAAAAGTCTTAATAATAAAGTCTTTAATAATAATATTGCATTCCTATTAAACTGGCTGGGGAATGGAGAGGTCTCAGGGAGGACATCTTTAGTCTGTGAAAGCTTATTTCACATTTGTGGCCAGAATGACTAAATTTATATTTTCTTTCCAGGAAAGAGCTGGATCTGAGCTTAGAGCTGGGTTCCAACACTCCCGAGAGCTTACTCTATCTGGTAGGACATCTTTGAGCAGGATGAGGGGTGTTTTGCTTAATTCCAAATTAAGTTTCCGTTTGACCTGCTCCTTGGTCTATAATGACCTGTTGTGTAGACATCTTACCCAACTAGATGATCTTTAAGGTCTCTTCCAATGCAGACTGTTCTATGATTCTATGAGTTGCCTTGCTGGAAGAGATCCATCCAGCTTTGCTCAATTAAGGCAGTATCTTGCCTTTGTCAAGGCAAAGGCTTGACCACACACCCAATGGCATTTTCTACTTCTATGGGTCATACCATCATCATGCCTCACTGGTGCTTGGGTGTTGCTTGCCTTCTCCCTGAGGCGTGTGGAGCCCTGTGCTTCTCACCAGGCTAGGCACAGGACCCTAGCAGCACTGGCCCATCTCCTTGCCGGCCCCACACACCAGGAGCTGTGCTCAGCGCTGCTTTCCAGAGCGACTGCTGCAACTCCAGGCAGTCAGTGAGGGTTTAAAGGGACGTTGCTTCCTCCGTGCTGCCCTCAGGCACAAGCTGGAGCATTCAAGGAGTTTAGAAAAGCCAGAAAGCTGCTGAAAACAACATTTTACTCTCAGTGTCTAACATCATCACACCACTCCTGCTCAAATAAATAAACTCTGACGGGAATCCCCCCTCTCCCCTCCCTTCATTCCTTGCTTTAATAAAACTTGTCACAGAGCTTTTTTTTTTTTTTTCTTTTTTTCTTTCCAGTCAGCAGATTTTTAGGCTGGTTACTGACGGAGAAAAATGTCTCTTCTTCCCCCCCCCAATTGCCTCCCCTTTCTTTCATGTCGGGGGCCAAGTTTGGATTGGAGCCTGGTGAAGTTTCTGTGTCATTTCCTGTTGCTGCCCTCCTCGACACTCGCTCCCGCGCTCTGCTCTGCTCCTGCAGACGCACAGGGCGTCCGCCCTGCCGGCTGGCGGCTTTTGGGGAGGATGTGAGAGGGCAGGGGCATACCTCTCGCTCTCGCCTGTCACACCGCATTCCTACTCTTGCACTCCCCACGGGCTCAGCTCCCAGCCTGCTGCTGACAACGCCGGAGAAGCCGAATGGTAAAACAACTTTCTTCTCTCCAAGCAGCTTGGCTGTACTTCCCAGGCTGCTGTGAGCCCACAGCGGTGAGAGCGAAAACGTCCTTCTCTCGCAAACTTCGCCACGCATGGCTGTGGTCCCGTCCACGCAGGTGGTGGGGAGCGAGGCGGGTGCGGGGTGCTGGTGCTGTGGGTTTGGGTGGTGGATGGTTGAGGGGCTGCGGTGCGGTCCAGCGGTGTGAAGGGACCGTGGCTGGGCAGTGCCGGTTGTGGGGGAGCCCGCTGTGGGTCTCACTCCGTAGGAGAGGTCAGCATCAGCGAGGGCTGGCACAGATGCTGTGTTGCAGACGCTGTTGGCTTGTTGTGACTGATGGTAAAAAAAGGGTTGTTTAAGGGAGGGAGAAACCTCTGTACAGAAGCCACGAAGGCAGTGAACAGAGGTAAGGGAAAGAGCAAGGAGGGTGCTCAGCATTTTCACTTACGTGTTTGTCTTTCAGCTTCAGTCTAGTGTTTACAGGTTTCTCCTAGGACTTGCTTGCAGTGGCTTTAAGGGATTTGTGTGTGTGTAAGGTCCTGGCGATTGCTTTTCTGACCAGAAAGGACTGATACTTGTGAGAAACTGTATTACACTTGCTTGGAGGAGCAGGCATAAGTCAGCTGGCATCTGTGAAAACCTGCCTGTGATGCCTTTCTTTCCTCTGCCATTTCCTTATTTGCTCGCTAAACGCACATATATTTATTTATTTGGTAGGAAAATGACACAAATGCTTGTGCTTTAAAGTGGAGTGACTGTGACTTCATGTACTATTTCTGTCATTCCTGACTCGTTCAGTCTTGACTGTTTCTTGGACAAACAAGGCATAACAAACTGACAGATAAATCCTGAAGCATGTGCTGGAGCCGGTTCCCGGAGCTTTCAGAGTTAAAAGGCTTTCTTGTATTCACTGTCACACAGCAGTAAATTTCAGCGTGTCAGTAAGTGAGGGAAAAAAAGCGCTTGCAGAGCATTATACACCGTCAGATGGAGTCAGCGCTGCACAACCCGTGGGTCTTCACAGGGAGGATTAGTTCCCAACACCTCCAGCTACACAGCAGCATTTAGAAAGGTCAATTATATGTAGAGCGTTTAACAGCTAATTATAAGGGGGCAGGGGGAAAGCCTTGGAGTTGTCCCTGGGAAAAATGACCCTAAGGCTTTGTGTACAGTGTGTTTACTTCCAAGTCATTGCTTGATTCATGTTGCTCCATCAACTCCCCTTACTTTTATGTTAGTTTTGCAGTACAGTCCCATCTGCCCCCCTCCCCAGTGGGAATGCAGTGGAAAAAGGTGCAAGATGGGGAATGCAGAAAGGGGGCTTTGGGCACACCCTGAGCACATCAAACCTTTGCCCCGGCCTCCAGCCAAGTCACATCACCTCCCATGGCTGGGGAAAGTTCAGGCTCCCTGTCCAGCCTTGGCACCCCTTGTCTTGCTGCCATGAGCACTGGGGGACCCAGGAGACCTTGCTGACAGCTTTGCCTGGAGTCATTTTCTAGGTAAAAGCTCAAGGTTTGTTTCACAGTTCCTATTTGAAAGCCACAGTTTTTTTAAAAAACAAATTGAATAGGAAATACTTCTTCTGGGTTTTCCCATCTCGCAGACTCTGAGTACTGTGCCACTCCTTACTGATTTATTAGGAAGTTTTCTTCACCTTCAGCATTCCCCACAGCTGGCTTGTACCTGTACAAGTGAGCTGGTCTTGATGGTCTGTGCTGCTTCTGGTGATACACATGGGCTGGTCTGAGACAACTTCTGTGTGTTCGTGGGAGTTAGGATGGGCCAGGGCACTCTAGAAAGGCAGTTTGGATGCGGCCACCTTGTTTCAGAGTGTAAGAGAGTTTAATAATACGTAGGCGTCAGGCCGTGCCAGTTGGCTTCAGGGCTGAAGAATGGGCTCTGGCACGGTTTAGTTTACTAGCAGAGACAGAGCCAAGAGCTAATGAGCTCATGTAACAGAGGGAGGAGAGAAGCTGTAGCAGGAGTCCCTCCCAGCACGTCTAAGGAGCTGAAGAAACAGTATTTATCTGGAACTGTGCTCTGTATTTCTTGATATGAAAGGAAATGAAGTGTCAGGCTGACCTTTTTGCAGGGGTCCAACAGGCAACTCAGCTCTGAGGTGAATTGAGTCATTGCCCATTCAAGGTGATGGGGTGGGCTAACTGTGCTTCACTTGCCGCTTTTGGGTGCTTGAATGGTGCATAGGACCTGACCTCCTTTAGAAACCCATCCATATATATTTGTATTGAGAGATGAGCCTGTGTCTCAAACACACCTTTTGGGAGTCTTTTTCTAAATTATTCTAAACTTTATGTATAGGTGCTATAGTGGGAGATGAATATAATTTAATCCTTAATTATTTCGGATCTAAACGTGAATCCACTTTAAGCTGACCTCACGCCATTGATTTCAGTGGAGTTATTCCTGATTTACAGCAGTTGAGGGCAGATAAGAACTATGTGCTATTTTCTGTGACTTGCAAAGAAGAAAGCAAGACAAGAGAAACCCACTCAGGGTGAGATCACGATGGGAAATTAAGGGTCTTGAGTACCACCAAGAACTTTCTGGCTTTTTTTGGCTTTCTTGCTTGCCCAAAATCTCAGCTTTTTGTTGTGTTAATGGAACCCTGTTCTATACAAAAGCAAATGCTAGGTCCCTGCTTTTACACAGAACTACTGTAAAAGCAAAGACTAGGGTCCCTCTTCCGTCTCTCTCCTTGTGTATGTTCTCCACACCACACTTTCAGTGCTCATGTGGCCTTGACAGATGAGTCAGGGGATGGAGATTCAAGTTCAGCTGCTTACCTTGGGAAAGTGTTCTGGAGCCCAACAGACTTTACAGTCTGGAAATATTTCCTGTTGCACAACATAAATTGTCTGTTTCAATTTAATCCTCTTGTCTTGAATTACCTCATCAAAATACTACCTTGAGTAAAGCCCTCTCTTTGTGGCCACTTCACTGCAGTGGGGGAACCAGTATTGTGAGAGGCTTCAGGTTGTGAAAACTTTCTGCCAGAAGGTGGAGTGAGCATGTGATTTACCTTCCCCCCTTCTCAGTTTTGCACAGAGGCAGGGCAAACAAGTCTTGCTTTGTAGAAGTGGATCTGTGCTACTTCTAGTCCCTGAGCCAGACCCTTTGCTGCTGCACAAGCCCACGGTGGCCACTGAGATCTCCAGGAGAGATCTCTCATCACTGGTGGCTTGCCATGGCTCTGGTGGTCCTTTTCTCTGAGCTTTCTCAGTGCTTGATCTTGGTGTGATGCTCCCTGTCCTGCCTGAGGTTGCTCCAGGGATGCTCTGCTGCTCCCTAGTATCATGTTTCCTGATATCCGCGCCAGTTTCTGGTGGGGTTCACCCAGGGAGTAGCAGCAGTGTTTGGGGTAGCCTTGGCCTGCTAATTCTTGAAGGTGCTTTCTGACTCTGTCCTAGCTGTCCCCAGGCTGAGTCAGACACACTGGGTTCATCAGCTTTGCTCTTGTGTAGCTCCAGCTCCAGTTCTTGTGGTATTTCAGTGCTGATGCACAAATTAAGGTAACATTTACATGCTCTAGTGAATCTTCAGCTCCCCTGCACAAATCTCATGTTTTTCTCCTAATGCACTGCCACTACCTGAGGACAGTCCTTGTCTCCTTGCTATCGGGAGCTGTTGATCCCTGCTCTGTTTATGGAACATTGCCATAGCAGTGAGAATACGTAGAGATGGTCAGGATCAACCAGATGACGTTCTCACTGCTGAACAAACATAGCCAAAAAGGTGCATGTCCCCTTTCCTCTCCAAACATATTCTGTTTGCTTTGACTATTTTAAAAGCATATTTGGTACTGGAGACTGAAGCTTGCTATCAATTTGAGCCTTGCCACTGTGTGACTCACAGCTGTTTTAAAGGGATTAATGCTGAGGCTGGAAGGACACTTCTTGTTCTTCTGTCCACTGGCTTGGGGCTGCCTGATGTGTTGTTGCTTGTGGCAGTCACTTGCTTCCCAGCAAATCGGTTAATGGCACAGAACAGCTCAAAGCCAGAGGCTTTTCCTCCTTTCTCCTGACTTCTGGAACTGAACTGGTGAGAAGGAGGTGAGAGGCCTCTGCATCCCATCAGGAATTCCCTCAGTCATCCTCTCCCTCCCTGGAAGTGTTATTTTTGGTTAATTCATGCAAGTCTGGGCCTCCTTGGTCTATCCTGTGGGAGGAAGCTCAAGACTGGAATTTTGTAATAAAAGCCAGATTTTTCTCTGGAGGCAGACTGGAGGAGGCCACTCCTGTTGCTTCTCCAGTTCTTGTTAGTTCTTAATCAGCCTAATCTGTTAACTGTGAAAGGTTTTCTTTCCCTGCTGAGAATAAGCTTGCCTCTGAGGAAGGTCAGCCCTGGGCTGATCACCCTGAGATACCTGATTTCCGCAGAGCCAATAGTGGGAATCCCACCTCAAGCTACTTGGATGTCATCTTCCTGATGCAAGTTCCCAGCAGTTTGCTGGGGATGAGTCTTTCTGAATGCACCTTATACCATGTGCACTGTTTCAGAACCACAGTGTTGCTAAACCCAAGGATTTTCCCTCCACTATCCTTTGCCGGAGTTAGTGTGCTCTTACCGTGAGGAGCACAGAGAGTCACCTTCCACAGCAGCAGCCCCTGATTTTCACCGAAGCAGACACATCTTTGTACCTGCAATTTGGAGTGTTCTCAGAGGCTTTCTGTGGTTAGGAAAAAAATACAGATCTGGCCATCTGATTTCATCTGTGACCACGATATTTCAGTGTTCTACTCCTCCACTGACAATGGAAAGACCATCACTCCCTGCTGTCTCGTTTTGGACTGTCTTTGAAGGGAAGTTGTTTCTATAGGGGCTGGTGGAGTGGGAAGCTGAGAACATCTGAAGTTCCCATAATTTAAATATGCAGGTGCTACCTTTACTTAAATACATACAGAAAGCTTGTTAATTAAATCTGAGTTTGCTGCTTGGTCACCAGTCAGTGTACTAAGGATAGAGGTAACACCTGAAGCTGATATTTCATCCTCACTGGTGCCTGACAACACTACCTGTAGGATACTCTTCAGAGTTTCCCAGCTCGGCTTAGTTTCACTAGCTTAATAATATCTTAATAACTAACTTAGTACCTCTTGTGCTGCTTTTAATTTACTGGTCACTGTGATTTCCCTCTGACAGAGCTTAAATTATGCTTGGATTTTTTTTTTTTTTGTCTTTATTAATGCATGCATGGTCTGTGTAGTCTTCAGAGATTTATTTTTCTTGAATGAAATCAGCTTTCTTTTCCTGGCTAGTGTATAGTGAATGACTATCATATTCAAATATATGCTTTCAAGTTCAGACCTTTCCCTCAGACATATTGCTTTACACTACATTTGGCTGTGTTTAGCTGCAGTGCTGATTTACTACATCAGTGACCATGAAAGTCTCAGATTCCTCTGACTCCTGTTTTGTTGTTTCTCTCTATTCACTATCAACAATGCTCCAGGTTTTAGAATAGTTGGCAGATTGTAAGCTTAAATTTCTTACTTCTTTTCTTCCACTTGATACAACGGTTACAATCAGGTTAACATATTTAGCAGATTTAGAGCTGATTACAGACCAAGTACAAAAGGCTCTCCTGAGAGCAATGGTGCCATGAATGTCACAGCAGCATGTGGGCCAGGTACCAGATGTGCACAGGAATGAAGGGATAAAGTTCTGTCCAAAGTGCAGGGAAGATCCCTCATTTCTCTGCCACCAGCAGAGGCTGAAACCATGGAGTGGTCACCAGATAACTGCTGATGACAGTCCTTGTTGCTTCCTTGTTTTTCTTGAAGAAGTCTGTAAGTGTTCTCTGCTGTAATTCAGAAGTGAGAAGGATGCTTTTCAGCAAGCTATGGAGGCTTAAACTGCACCAAGCCTGCAACAAGGGTTCCCAACTCCTCCTGAATTTTGTGTCCAAAAAATTGTCACCTCTTTTCTCTGTCCCAAACCTGCAGCTGTTGGTCTGTGTGGAAGCTCTGGCTGTGAGATTTGGTCAGCCAGAATAGAATAGCTTTCACTATTGAGTCTTTAAGAAGCAAATGCATGCAAAATTGGGAATTCCCTCCGTTCTTGGCTTTTTGGTTTGGTTTTTTTTTTTTCTGCTTGTAGAATCCCAGGCTAGGCAAACCTGCCAGGCATGCTAACTCTTCCTGACAAACTGCTGTAAAACAGGGGTTGCATGTAGTGACAGCAACAGTGGCAGCAGAAACCCTTCCCAGAGAGGAAAGAGTACACCATGGGCACCACAGTCAAGTCACCCTCCATCTTCTGCTTATGCCTTCCTGCAGGGTCTGCATCCCCTCTCCTTCAGGTGAGTGCTGTGTCAGGTGGTGAACATCTGATGCACTGCTAGTGAGAACCTCCATCTGATATTTAGGAAAGGCTTCTCTGCCACGTCAACTAGCTTCTGAGAGGACCAAGCCAGTAGATAGGTGCCTATTCAGATATAAGTCTGGGCTTGGTATTTCCAGCTGACTGGCACTCAGCATCTTCTCACTCAGCATGCAGGAACACCTAATTGCCCTGCACAGACACGCTGTCTCCCTGGACTTGTACCTGTACACTTAGAGGTTCTGAGTCACTCCTCAGAAATTCAGTGCTCTCCTTTTGACTGTGTTGAATGCCTGAACACTTAAGATAGGTGCTCCAGGTCATGCTGCTGTGCAGGATGTCTACAGGTTCATTATTGTGACACCAAGGTAAGACTTTTATTAAATGTGGCCTGAAGTCAACTTTCCATTGCTCAGCTTTTGCAGGTGCAAAGGCTACAATCCAGAGAAGGGTTTTTTGCCTTAAGCAGTATTTGCCAAGCAGTATGCTAGGCACTGCCTGTTGTTGTTACTAAGAGAAATTATGCATGTTAGGAAAGGGATCACTTGGCTATCACACCATGCAATCTGACTTTATTTTCCAACAACACTAAACAGTCGCTGATTCTGCCCAGGCCTTGCCTGTTTGGTAATTTTCTGTAGTTGTCTCTGAAGCAGGAGCTTGCTTGCAAAAATAAAAAAAAAAAAAAAAAAAGCATCCAGGACACTAGTTTCTCTCTGTACAGCTTTAACTGTGCAGCTGGCTGCCAAGCATCACACAGCAGAGTAGAAAGCAAGGCAGAGAAGTGCTTGTGAATCACCATGGAACAACATTAGACGAGCCATGCAGGCCCATGTGATTTTAGGCAGGGCTCAAGAATTTTGTTCCTTTAGCTTCCACCCAGGGGGCAAATTTGTTCATTTTGCTGGCATTGCAACAATGATAAAGCCTTTGCACCCATTTACCCTGAATGGGTAGGGTTCAAGCTCTGAAACGCTGTTCCTATTATGTGTGGTATTAGCATGGTTAAAGGAAAGGTGGAGATTTGGTGGGATCAAATCTTATGTACACTTAGCTGCTTTTATCCCCTTGTGAGTATATAAAATATCCTTAAAGCAAATATAAGTGGTGTCATCAAAGTAGAAGTAGATCCCGAAATCAAATAGGTTCCCTAATGTGAAGTATGTTTTGCAAACATATGTGGGGAGATGGATACCAAACTATGAGTTGTCACCTATCCCTCTGAGATAGATGCTGAGGATGAAGCGCTGACATTTGACAGCCACAATGGATGTTGGAGGGAAATTTTAGGAAGGTTGAGGCACCTGTGTCTGTGGTCACCAGATGGCCCAGTGGTTCATCTTTCCCATGCAGGTTCCTGAGCCTTATCAGGGTGGGAGCCAGTTGGCTTGGACTAAAACCATGTGAGATAGCTGTGTAATAGCATAGGCAGTCAAGGTCCAGCACCCACACTTGAGCCACTGCTCATCAGAAATTCACTACTATAGAATTCACTACTACAGAAGCAGCATAAGAGCTTTCTTTACCTTTGATTCTTTCCTGTCATGGCAGAGGTCACATAGTTTGGATCAGCTCAGAGATAAAGTGAAAGCATACAGCAAGCAGCAAAAGACAGCCTGAATTAGGAAGTCAGAGGCATTTTCTGGGAAATACAGGAATGCAGGCAAGAATAAAATGAGGAAAATCACCTGCTCAAGAGAAGGAACCTTGAAAGATGGACATAAAATCTCCTAACTTCTTTTTCCATGTCTCCTGGACAGCCTACAGTTATTTCACAAAAACACATCTTGAAGCAGGCATGCTAAGTTATAACCCTATTGCAGTGGCTCTTTGGGACCTAATGTACCTTATAGAACCACTGTGGATCTAAGGAGAAGTCTAAGTGCAGCTGGAAGAGCTAAGAAACCTGTGTCCTCCACCACTCCAACATTCATGACAGTAGGAGGGTTATCTTATCTAACTGCAAATCAGGAATGCTACCTGGAAGCCATCTGTCAGAGGTTTCATTCCTTTTTGCTTGCAACATGCTGGAAAATTGAAAAGCTCTGTGTGACCACTTTGTGTTATTAATGAGTGAAGGTTGGAAAAAATCCCCATGACTTTCTGTTGTACATGTTTCTTGAGAAAAAACATGCTATCCGTGGTGAGACCTCACAGCATGCTAATTCTCAAAGCATATATGCAAACATTTGAAACTGGAAGGTTTGTTGACCCTGGAAGAAAAAGCAGATTCCAAACAAGCACTCAGAAAAAGGTTTCCCGTTTCCTCAATATATGCCCTTGCTTTATTGATGAGTGGATGCAGTTTGCCTGTGTTGTGGTTTAGTCCTGTTTATTTTCTGAATTTGTATACATTTTATTTCTGGACAATTACAGTTTCAAGAGCTGGCCATAAGGTAGGCAGCTGAAGAGCCACATTGCCTCTTCCATCCTCTCTCGTGCTGAATTTCCAGACTTTGGGTCTTGCTTTTGACCAGAAATTTTGTGATGGGGACTGTAGGGACTAGGTTACAGGGAAAACGCAAACCTCCATCAGGGTTTGAGCTTGGGTCTGCAGAAAACAACCTGCTCTTTCAATCTGCAAAATCACTTTGGCCCATGAGGACCTACAGATTAAAACCTCATAGTAAAGGAAAACTTAACATAAAATCTCCGTGGCTTTTAAGGGAACTAATTCTACCTTGTTGTTCCCGTTGAACCATGTGACTTAAAGAAGTAAACCTCCTCAGAAATTCTCAGGAGGGACATGGACTGCTTGAGGGTATCCGTGAGTTTTCCCCCTTGTCCATGGCTGGGTAGTTGATTCAGGTGTTGCACTGCTGGGGTACAATATCCAGTAACAAATCTTTCCTGTAAGGTTCAAAGGACAAGGAAGAAGTCAATGCTAAGGCAGGCTGCAGTTTTTGTGGGGGAACATCTGTGATCCCTCATTCCTTCTTCCAAGTATTTAATCTGTTATGTCACTATGCAGACTCTGGTACTGTAGGATGATACCAAATTGTTCTGTTTGACTTCACTTTTATTTTCCCATTCAGTCTGAAGGTAGGGTCATTACTGCTGCTGTTTACCAGGAGGCGCTGTAAAAAAATTCTAGCATGCATTTACATTTATTTATACTTAAATAACATCTGATACATGGTGGAGGATAGACAGCATGGAGCAGCTATAGTGCTGTTTCCAAAGAGTTTAAATGGTATCCTTGGCAAGAAAATAGAGAGGAAGGAAAGATCTGTTACATGTGCCTGTGTATTGCCTCTAGAATAGGATCAAAGTTAGGAAAAGAAACTGTGTTTTTGTTTCTCCACAGTTGTTAAGAGTTCACAAACTTCCCAAGACCCACATTTCAAGGCTTTCATCAACCAGATTTTGTACATTTACGTTTGTTCAACATAGTTTCCAGGCAGCAGGTGATTAGTGGTTAGAAATGGCTTGCAGTTTGGTGATAATTCGATTAAGTGAAATCCTTAGGAAAATGAACATTCCAGATCTTTCATTTTTCTCTCCTTCACCTGTGGATCATGACTGCTTCCCCACCCAATCTCAGAGGAGGCATCTACTCTATCTCCTGCATTTCGGAAAGGAAGAGATGAATGCTAGTCAGGAAAGACATGAGGATGCCTCTAGCCAAAATGAGCACCAGGAAAAGACATTAACCCTGAAAAAATGCCACTTTTGTATTTTTCCAGGAGAGCTTAAAATGCAGCAATTGTATCAGCCTCCCCAAGAACTCCGTGTACTCTGGTTCTTTTGAATTAATTTAGCGTTAAGGACTATGCTGCGCTACTGCGCTATGGAGTTACAGTGTCTCCAGAGGTGGAGGAAGCCCAAGATTCATGGTAATTTGAGAAGACTCCCATCTCCTCAACATGTTAAGGAGAGCAGCCCCCAGTAGCATCATCTTCAGCAGCACTCCTCCATCTCTAAGTCTGATGCAGTCTGCAAACAAATGAAGATGACCCATACCTGTGCATTTCCATGCTGGCCAGTGAGCCAGCAAAGAAAATGGGGAAAATAAAAATAAGAGGTAAATATTCAAAGTTTGGCCATTTTTTAAAGTATTTTTAAATGAGAATAATTTTCTAATGTTGTGCAAGCTGGGCCTTAGGGTTTATCTTTTTTTTTTTTTTTTTAATAAAAAGGTGAAGTTGCATAAAAGTATAGCTTGACCCGTCAGTCCTTCCTAAGAGAAGGAACATTTCATGCCCTGCTCCCTCATTCTTAAGTGGGGAGAGTGGAAGGGAGAGTTAGTACTTAAATACTCAAGTAGGTACTTTTACAAAAATGTTTCCTTCAGGAAATTTTGGTTAAAAATATTGTTTTAAAAGGGATGATGTCTTGCTGCCTTCCTGTAAAAACTGTGGATATATGCCTGTGATAATCATTGACTCATGTATTTCCAGTTGGTTGGAATGGTTTTATAAATGTTTGGATTTTCTGCACACATGGCTTTACAAACAGCTGCTTGAAGTGGTTTTGCAGATCTCCCTGTGATAATGACATATCATTCGTGTCTCCAAATCATAGGCTTAATACCAACACAGCGCTATCTGGGGTGGCAGAGGGAGAGAAACAGTTTCTCCTTCCTTGTGTCCTGGAGACTTTTCCAGTACTTGGCAATCCAGCATGGCCCTGCGTGGAGCAGCTGTTACTAGGCACTGTCTCAGGTCCTCCTGGCCCCCATCTCACAAAGTAGGCCAACCCAGCTGTTTTCATAAGTACCTACATAAAAGATGAATAAAGGACCAGTGAGACCATTCGGTCTGTCTTTCTGGATAATGGCAGCCATAGATTTCCCTTGAATTAACTCCCATTGCAATCACAGCAGGCAATCGACCTTTGTTTTTCAAGTGGTACCATTCTCAGCAGTGGTAATTCCACCATTGCAAGCAGCTGACATGGGTACAGCTATTACTCTCTTTCTTCTTGGCCCTTTATCCCTTTGAAGCTGCATATGTGACATTAGTGGTCCATGTATCCTTGCTTGAGACACCCTGAGCTGTAGTAGATTCTCTCAGGGAGTGCATCCAACTTAATTGACAGGACCCCTGTATGAAGAATGCGTAAGATCCCTTAGGAAGATTTTCAGTCTAAACCTATTTAAAACTTTATATGAAAAAAGAAAGGTCTGAAAGTTCCCACTCAGCAGGATAGTATCCATGAGACTCAGTTAATTCACCTTGATAGAGGCCTTTAAGAGAACTTGCAAGTGCATGCTGCATTAGGGATAGGACATGCGTGAATGCACAAGAGCAGCACCAGATAAACAGAAAACATTGCAGCAATCTAGCTAGGAGGTCATGGGATCCGTGTAGCTGGCAGCATTGCTGAGCAGATCGGTTTGCACTGTGGCTGTTTTTTTCTCTCAGATGGGATAAAAATAAGATAGATTAAGCATATCCAAGAAAAAATAGTTTTGCAAAGGCTTGAGCAAGCTGCCAATATCAGCAAAGGGAGCCAGTAATGTAAGCAAACTTCAGAGAAGGAAAGCTGCAGAGTGCCCTGCTGGAAAGAGCAAAGGGAACCAGCTCTGCACGCTGGCTGGATGTGGGGTGAGGGGTTGGAGGGGTGATTAGGTTGATTTTTGTCTTCTGTGTTTACCAAGGCAGATCCCAATGGAGAGGAAAGTTTTTCTTTTAGCTGATAAATATTCCTGCCTCCAATTTAAAATGTTTTCCCCCCCTTCTGTGGCCCTGTGAGTTAACCTCTGCCATGCCAGGTCATGCAGGCTGATAGCTAGGTGCTGAGGAAATTTGGTACTCCTGTCACGGCTGTTAATGTCCGTTCTGTTTCTTCAGGGTTAGGTATACATTTGGCTTTGATCTTGCACCCAGCTTTCCAGCAGATCCTTAGGAATGACCAATTCAGGCAAGATGAGGAGCTGCTTGCTCCCTTAAACTGGATCTTGCATCAACAGAGTGAGTAGCAATGTCTCAACTGTCTGGGCCATAGGATGCTCCCCCGTGAGCATGAAACTGCAGTTAGGATGTATGATGGAGCAAAAGCAGATGGTGTATCAGGGCTTTGCGGGGCTCAGATGAACGATAGGTACTGCTTCTTGGTGGCTCCGTAGTAACTGGCTATGAGCTTGGTCTCAGGCAGTGGGAGATCATCTGCCTTCATTTAGTTAGCTGCGAGAGCAGCTTCCTGGTGATTTCTGCTCTTGCTTTCCTTTCTTTTTGGGAGTCACTACTGCTGGGTCCAGTCTAATGGTCTACTGGGGCTCCATACATTAAGTCTTCAGGGCTGCTGATGCATAGAAAAGCCCCTTATGCAGCAATAAGAGGGTGACACCAAGTCTGAAACTCTGATTTGGCAGTACTTACTCTGCTCTGGGGGGTGTAAATGGCAAGGTGCATGGCCAGAGGGAACAAAAGCTAGAGGATATCATTCCCCACTGATTAACAGTTATTTGCTGGTTTCTGGAGTAGTTACTTTAGACCAGTTTTTAAATGCACTTAATTCAGACAGAGGTAATCTTGGTGAAAGGGGGGTTGGGCTCATGTAGGGAACATTCTGGGGATAAACATCTGCCTCCTTTTGGTTGACAACCACATTTGTTACATTAAACAAATACCACTATCTGACCCAGAGAGCTTGTGGAAGGAGGCCAGAAAATAAACTGCTTTGCTACTGACAAGATAATGGATCAGAAAAAAAAAAAAAAAGATTGCAGTGCTAAAAAAAATTAATAAAATAAAACTCAGTAAAAAAGCTGCTTCTCATTTCATTTTTACATTGCCCTGAAAATGAAGTGTGGTTTTTCAGCTCAGCCTCACTTTGTAAAGTTGGTGGGTTTTACACTTGGCAAAAGAGAATGATAAGGTTTTCCCACATTTCTTGAGAACCTCATTAAAAGTGTGTCTGAGTGGCAAAGTTCACTTCCCTCCATGCGTTAGGGCCAGGGGGGTGATGTGCTTTGTATGAGAAATAATAACCAGATACAAAAATTGTGCCAAGACTCTCAGACAGCCAAGAGAGGGTTGGATCTAGGCATTTACCTTGGTCTTCTACAGCTAGTGTCTGTCTGTCTGCATCTGTGGAAGCAATGCCATTAATGCCAATGCACTGATCCCTCTGTCTGGCCCGGCCACATTGGTCTCCCATATGGGTATGATGCAATTTCCTTTGTTTCTTTATTGGGAGATTAAAGGAGCTGCCTCCTCTCCCTTTTCATTGTAGATAATTTATTGTTTCTGGATTTAATAACTTTTTGTATTTGAAGATTTCCTGCAGATGGATTAGGAGCAAATGTGAACATTGCAATGACAGCACTTTTAAGACAATTATCTACAGTATAGGCTACCTGTTTCCTGATCCCCCTATTGTATAGATAAAAATTCATGTACATAGCCTAGATGCCATTTCAAAGGCAGTTTTGGTTAACAGGTATTGTTTCTTACAGTAAATTTAAGAGAGAAATGATCTGTTGGTAAGTTCAGTGGTGACATTAAGAACTGCTTCAGAAAGTTCTGAATTCTCCTCTTGGTGTGTGGCTGATTGGGTAATGCTTTTTCTCTCAGGACAGTGGGACACCACTCCTTATCATCAAGTTTTGCATCTGGAAGTCCCTCCTATGCAGAAGCTTTCTTTGGCTCTCTTGTAAGCAGCAAATGGCATGTGCCATAATGAGTCAGTAGTGTTATGTAGGGATTTACTTTAATAAGACATTGAGCTGGAGATTTGGCTGAAGTTGTTAACTCCAGTCCACCTGCTCTAGGGGCCAGACAGATGTAATTCCATAAGGTCTCACAGGGCTATGCTATCTTAGCGCATGCCATCTCATCCCCTGAGAGCTGACCCTGCAGCTGTGAGTTTAGCTGTACTGAGCTGACAGGTTGGCTTTGCTGAAGCCGTTTTGTCACTGCAGCCCTGTGCCCCACAGATAAACTCTGCTGTGGGACCACAAGGGACTGCTTGGTGTTCAGCCCAAGTGGTGAAGTTGCACCCTTTTGGGCTCTCCAAGGCCTTGGGGGACACCTTGTGGGACTTGCCACATGACATGACATGGTTGTTCTTTCAGGGCACAGTTAACTAGAGCTACTTATTTATTTTTATTGTTAAGCACAGGAGTAGCATGAAGAAATACAGATGTCTGTCAGCTTTGCAGCAAGTTCCAGAGACCACTTTGTGGCAAGTTTGGGTTGCTTCCATATTTCTACTTGTCCCATTTTCTCAGATGTAGAAGACTCCCTTGAGTCTGAAACTCTGGCCTTAAGGTTTCCAAGGACTTGTTTCTTTCTGCAACAGTTCTGATGTTGTGGGGTTTGTTTGTTCTTCTAATCAAAAGCCTGTATGGGAATGTTCTTTCCAATTGCACCTCATTGGTGGTGTCAGCCCTGTTGGTGATACATCTCCAGGTCCCTGGGCTGCCACAGACTGGCCGTGTGGGTGACCATCTCAGATGGGGTTTTGTGAAATTAGAGCAGTGCCCTGCTTCACCACCAGGTTGTGAAGAGCAGTGTTTTGGAGATGGAGCTGTTTGGGCACTGCAATAGATGGCAGCTGCATCAAGTACATCCTCACAACTTGCATTCAATGGGATTTTGTGCTAGTTTCAGCAGAGACTCTAAAGAGAAATTTCTTGCACGTCTGTGAGAAGTCTCTCTTGCCTGGAGCCAAGACATGGAGGAGAAGCAGCTGACACAGCCACCATTGCTTTGCTTATCTTGTGTGTTACTGTTGAGGTCTGAGCTTTGGCCAAGAGTGACTTCTGTCTCCATGCAGATGCTCTGCCATGAGTCTGTCTGGACATGCATTCTGCTTGGAGGAGCCAGATAGCAGCTCTGTGACATGGCCAAGGATGACACCTGCCTGAGGAGGTCTCCTCCTATGATATGATGCTGGGAAGCATGTGCTTGGATTGGCTAAGCTGTGATGCAGGAGGAAAGGAGACTTTCTCCTCAGCTTCTGGGAAGAAGCGTGCAGGTCTAGTCATGTTGCAGGTGGCTTCAAACTAAGATTTGTCCTGACTGGCACATTGCAAAAGGTCTAGGAGGATGCTGCTCTAAGGGTTAGGTGGTTACCAACATGTATGGGAACTGGATTAGGGGTTGAACCCCTGCTTGGGTCCTCAGCCTAAAGTGCTTTGTATGCTTGTGGTACTCCTGCTTTGCAACTGGGCTGAAGATGGCCAGTCAGAATGTACTAGAGGCGTGTTTGCATGTCTGTTAAAGGTATGTAAAGCAATCTGGTTGATTTGCTTAATAAAGACAGTGTTGCAGAGGGATCTTATCATCCATAGTAGAGGGACAGTCTTTCTGCATCCATCCATTTCCAGTGCTCTGTGAGTCAGTACATTCCAACTCCACGTTCTGTCTGCTATAACTGAGTACTTCTCCCTGTGAGAACCCTCAAACCTGTCTGTTTTACTGTCCACTGATGAACAGTAACAACCAATGAGCAATGAGTGGCTGCTAATGCTGCAGAAATGGCCTTTAGCAGAGGCAGCTCAGCAGCTGATGATTATCTCCTTCAGGGAGAAGCTTTGCAGGGGGAGTTCCCACCTCACTGGATCCTTGCTTCACTTGGAATTATTTTGGTTGTATATCTTGATTCAGCATGCCTCCAGTCCTTTTAGCGGGTATGAAGAGTCACAGCTGGAGTCTCTGTATGTGGAGGCCCATAAGGGCTTGCAAAGCTCTTTGAACACACTGACACTTCCACTTGTGGTAGGGCAGTGAGTGATATGTTGGGTTTAGCAGTCATGATAAGCCCCATGGTGGGTTGAGGAGGCACTTGAACCACGTTGCGCAGAGGATTTTTTGTCTTTGCTCTGGTAGAAAGATGGATCCATCTCTAGTGATTGTGCGTAGCCTTGTCATGAACACGATCTATATTCTTTTTAATAATACCTTTTTTCTTCCTTGTCAAATAAAGGGTTGCTCTACTTACCTGGATTTACAACTCCATCAGCCAAACTCTATGAATAAATTTCATACAGTAAAGACATAGCTAATCCCTGCCAAAAAGCTTATTTTATTTTTTTTTTTAGTCATATAGTTCAACTCTATTGCTTGGAAGGAGAAACTAAGCAGCAAATAAGAGTTCCTGGCCCCAGCATGAGGTACTCTGTTTGCATAGCCATTACAGGTGTGTGGTTTTTCACACGTCTCATTGACAAAGTGTTAACCACAAATGCTTATGTACAAAACGAGCCAATGTCATTTACCTCCTCCGTCTGCTGGAGAAGGTCCAGTCCTACTCACCCACCTTTTCAAAAGCTTAATGGAGAGACCTGCAGAGCTAGTGGTATGGTGATAGATACAGTAGGGAACAGAAAGTTTGCATTGTCTTTTTCAGGCTGCAGAGCTTTTCACTGAGGAAACTGGAAACACAAACTGAATAAATGGGTCTGATGATGCTGGGCTGTGAGCAGATTTTGAACCCGCAATCTCCCCAGCACACCAGCACTTAGCCTTCAGTCTCCTGAGTTATTCAACAGCCCTCTTAAATAGGCCAATTATTTGTCTATGCAAGAGCGACTCAGAGAGATTTTCCGGTCTGTTGACTATGAAATATATATTTAGTTTTCTTCAAGAAAGCCCATTTTTTGTTTGCAATTTGGGTGAAATCAATATTCCAAAATGGCATTTCAATACAATCAAGATTGTAAAGTAAGCAGGGTAATGAAAAGACAAGTATTGTGAACAGATTTTCAATGACAGAAAGTTCATATAGTTGATACATATTTTCAAATATATAACTTAATTTCACAGTGATAAATATGGGAGACTGACAGCAGATAGATAAGAACTACAGAAGGAGGGGAACAATGTGAAACTGCTTGTGTTTTCCTCCTTAGCTAGTGACAGCCTACAAGTGTGTCTGGGACTCCCCTGGATTGAAGAAGGAGGACAGGTATTGTTTTTATGTATGCTCTTGGCTGGAAAAAGCTAACTTTACGCTATACTTAGAGCCTCTAGTATTGCAGCGAGCCAGTTGCTGGATTTTTTGCCTCAACAGTCGGATGTATAGGGTTTAAAGGCGGAAGAGGGGGGGTCATCACATGAGTCAGGATTGCATTGATGCCCAGGCTGATGGTGCTGGAATCACTATCGCTCCTATGTGCAAATCCCCCAGCTTTGCCTACCTTTTCATGTGCTACACAAATGACTCCCTCTTGCTTTTCCCAGAAACGTGCGGTGTGTTTCTGCTCTGCTAAGCAGTGGCTGTATTCCAAGCAGCAGCGGCTGCATTTTTATGCTCTTGTATTGGAGCAGGACTCACATAGTTTGAATCATCACTTGCAGTCACCCACAACAGAAACGCTTGTGATTAAAAACTTGTGAGATCATCCTTGTATCTTGCAAAACCAGGTTTGGCATCTTTCTGAGGAGAAAAGCGGCTAGAAGAGTGAAGAAATTATATGCCCCCAGTTGTGAAAGTTGACACAAAGGAGGCAAGTGTAGAAATGCCACATTATCCCAAAATAACTTTGAGGTGGTGGATGAAACAAACAATGCTGTATATTTTTTGTATTTTCTTAATAGTAGTATCACTCCCTAAAATGTCATCCTGATTTCCCAAAAGACTGTAAGAATCAAACCTGTTTGACCAGAGAGGGGTAAATGGACCTAACTCACCTATGAATCAAGCTTTCTAGATTAATTACTATTATTCTGATTAGAAAGGAAGTTTGGGAACTTTTCAACATGAAATGAAAGAAGCTTGCAAGAATGAAGTAATAATCTGTTTGAGAGGAGGATTGAAGTATGATTTCAGATTGGTTAAAAAAAAAGAAGACATGAATGCTGAGAACACTGTTATTGAGTACAACCAGCATCTCCTACCTTTGCAGAGCTGGTGAGCAGGGATGTAACATTTAGTGAAGAGGGCATTGCTTTGGGTTTGGAGTTCTCCATCCTGATTCATTTTTCATGCTTGTCACCACATGCGTTTTTGAGAGTGGGAAGTTTCCCATCTGTCAATGGGTCGGTGCATCTGTGTGATGTCCGTGGTGTCCAGCCATGAACTGAGATTTGCTGAGCTGCCATTTGCCACCTCGCTGATTTTAGCCAGGTGCTCCGGATTTCCAAAAAATGGTGAATTTTTCAATTTGGGATGCTGCTGTTGACGTTAGCTTAAAAGTGGGCTTGGGCATTTTCTTTGATGGGACAAGCAGATGTGCTGCTGCTACACTTTGCTGCCAGGAGTCTAAGGTAAGACTCAGACCTCCCAAACTTTCCTGTTTTTTTGCCTTAATCCAGGGAATTAGGCTAGCATCTTTCTTATTCGTGCTGGTTAGAGAGACTTGGAGCTTTCATAAGATGTCAGATTTTGATTGTAGCTAATAAAAAGCAAAGAAAATTCCTGCATGCAGGGTCTGGCAGGGAGATTGAATATTTGTGCAATATGAAAGGTCCTCTCAGGTGCGGCTTGTGCTGTATGGTTTTTGTAGTGTTCAGCAAAGCCTTGTCAGTGCTGGGGTTTCCTGTTGCTCATAGCATTCCTTTACTATTACTTTTATTTTTTGTCTTGCTTTGTAGAATTCGATCTCTGCTTTAAATTACATCTCCAGTAATGTGTGCGCTCTGATTATTGCAGTGTGCCTCACTGAATAGGGATCATTCTCTTCCTCAGCCTCAATTCACTTCACCTTGGCTTATAACTTTACTTTCTGGGGAAAGGAAGGGTTTGTTTTCCTTTGGGATTGATGGAGATGCTGGTCTTTGATTTCTACGTCCGTGGCCTGAAATCGTTCTCAGATCCAGCCTGTCATATTGAAATGATTACTTCTTTCATTGTTTGAATCTCCCCGTTATTTCTTGCCAATACCGTGTGAGAGAACGTTCATTCCTGCATTTACCAGGGCTTTCTGCATCTGGTTGGACTGGCAGGTTCACATCTGTCTTTCATAAGGAGGATTTTGCAGACAAGAACTCCCTGGAAAAGGATTAAGCCTTTTCGTTGTTGTTGTTGGTCCTGTGTTTGCTGCCACTGAGAGGATGATACATGCTGTGCACGAGACGCACTGCAACAAATGCACGTCCCTTTGAGGGGATAGATATAATTGTCTTTCTGCCCTTAGTCACCTATATTACAATTTACACTAGTGAAAAGCCAGCAAGTGCTTTCAGTGCAACAACCCCTGCGGTGCAGAGCAGCTCTGAGGTTGTGGTAGAATGATGTTTGGTAATTCTGAGGCAGTGTCCAAAACGGATAAAGTAGGACTTTGAGTGGCTGCACATGTATTTTCCCATCTTCTTAGGCTTGTTTATATACTAATTCCCTATGGACCGGAGAATTCTGTACATTTGTTAATGGTGGATAACATGAGAAAAGTTCTGTCCGTGCACTGAACTAGCTTTTCTTATGTTTCTTAGGGTCTGCTAGACTTTTTTAGATAAACAGGTAGGTAAAGTGTTAGATAAATAGATTTTTTTTACTATCTACATTCCCCTGCATGACATGGTTGAAGTGTCTAAGCTCTGACCTCCAAGTAGTTACCATCAGTATTTAGGTGGTGTCTGCGGGTAAAATTGTGTCTGAACACCTTGAGTAGGCTTGTTGAAAGCTCTATGAAGCAGAGGAGCATTTTCTGCGTAGTGGTCCTTCAGGCCTGGGATCACATAGGCAGTTGTGGGGCAGAGAAGGAAGCAGCTTGATTTAGTTTACTCTGACACTGATTTGCCTCGGTGACCTTGGGCAAGTCAATTAACTTTGTGGTTTAGCTTTGTCAGTTGTGAAAGGTAAATATGCTATGCTGGTTTTACAGCATAGATGATGTCTTTGAGAGTTAATTAGTCGGTGTTAGAGACACAAGAGTTTTATGTAGGGGTTATTCATTAAGTCCTTGGTCCCTTTGCTCACAAGGGTGTTAATTGCTCTCTGCTTATGGGATGGCTCTGATGAGATGAGAGTAAAGGCATATGGAAGTAAGTGTGTGACTAACAAAGCAAGCCTGGGGCAGAACAGATTTCCCCAGGCAAGAAACTGAATTGTTATTGGCCGATTGGCTTTCCTTTTGGCACGTGTTCTCTTCCCCAGTTCAGGGAGCACCCCAGGATGACCCCACACTTGTCTTGGAGCTTTCAGGACTGCTCACTCACTTTCAGAGGTGCTCAGCCGCATAAGGGCAGGAAGGATCTAAACTCCCCTTCCCCTCCTATCTGTGTGGCCAGGTGAGGAAGTCAGGAACGTAATTTCATGGACCATAAATACTAATAATTCCAGGTACTTATGATTCGAGCATGCACATTAATGTGGTGTGAGCTCTCTCCCCTGGCTGGAGTCAGCGTAATCACACTTAGGACCTGTTTGTCTTGGCAGAATTGCCCTTATGAATGAGGTAACTGAGGAAAAGACATTCCTTCACTCATGGCAAATAGCTAAAAATATCTGAACTTCCACAGGCCTGGAGAGGAGAGCAGGAGCTGGGGTAAAACTCAGATCACGGACCTCTTGAAATGCAATTGTGAGCTCCTTTACAGAGCTGAGCAGGGGCTGCAGGTCCCTTTCACCCTCCTCACACCACCTTTGTTGGACCAGACTTTACCACGGAGTATGTCTTGGGGCTCAAAATGCTTTGTCCATCATTCAGAGCATGCAGGTTACAGCAAATGACCTCTGTTCTTGCTGAAAACCCTGTTTTACTTCTCAGTGGCTTACATAGTGAGTTTACAAGAGTAATGCAAGAGCCTCTGCTCTGCAAATAGCTGGGAGAGCATTTTGGGCAATGCTGCTTTGGGACAAGAATACACAGCACTTTTGTTAAACTAAGATGGGTTGAAGATTAATATGCTCTTCTTCTGCCCTTTAAAATGAAAATTTAGTAGCCTTTCTCTTTGACAATGGGAAGAGATGCTTTGAAAGACTTAGGGCTGTTAAACTATCTGGACACGCAGGGATGGCCTAGTTTAAACTGTCCAAAGGCTAATAGTTGCCTTTTGTGCACGTGCCTGTATTTAAAGGAATGATTTCAAAATGAAACAAGAATGTGCATCATTTCACAACTTGAAAGAAGCCAATGAGGTGATGCAGTTATGCCTTCCTCCCCAGAAATCTGGCTCCAAGCTTTCACAGACAAAGAAAAGGGCTTGCTCAGGTAGTGTTTATTATGCAGTGAGAGTTCCTGTTGCTGCTTTTCTCATGCAGCTGCAACGACAGGCTGGTGTGTTTTTATGTGTGCATGCATGTACTTAGAGTCACTTCATAAATCACATTTGAAAAGTGCTTTTTGTTTTTGGTGTGTGTTTTGGAATTTGGCAATAAACAAGTCAACTAAGGGAAAAATCAAACCTGGGTTTGGTTCAGTCACCAGCTCCGGCAGGAGGGACGCTCCCAAGATCAACATCTTTGTAAGTGCACAGTAGCTGGAATGTGTGTATCAGCTACTTTTTTGGCAAGGCTGAAGTTGCTTGATTATTAAGAATGATTCTTTATTATTTATGTCACCCATCTGAGGCTGCTGTATCTCTGCAGATGTGCCCTAAAGCAGTGAAGCAAAGCAGAGGCAGCACAGCCAGACTGCTTATGTTTTATTGGAAAGCACTGCTTTCATTGTGAGAACAGCTTTTTACGGCCAGCCAGCTCCATCTGTCCTTGTTTTCCTTCCAGGAATGCAAGGGGCTGGGGAGAATGAGAAGTGGGGAAATGCAACTTTGATTGAAACTCTAGGGGACCATGAAAGAGAGCAGAAAGGAAAGCAAGAAAACCATAAAAACACTGTAGTGGGGGACAAAAAAAGGATGGCACAGTCCTGAGAGTGTGACAGGGCAGTAGGGTCTGTAGCATCTCTTTTCTTAGGATGCTTTTTTGACTCTTGCTGTGGGCTCCTCCAGCTTGTAGTCTTCACTGAAGAGGCTGGATTGAGATTTGCTTCTTTTTGAAGTCCAAGGGAATGTGGCTATGTTTTTCTTTCATTTCCTCTTGTAGTGCCTGCAATGGAAATGGCTGTACCTGTCTATGAGAGTGACTTATGGGTCCCACTCACTGTCACTCAAAAGCTTCACATTAGCCTACAGGGTGCTGGGAAGATGCTGTATGGAGAACTGAGGCCAGGAGGGATGTAAAGCTTGATCTGCATGAGCACTTACGTGCTTGTGTGCATCAGCAAAGAATCCAGGCCAGACACCAGTTCTCCCAGTTCCAGCTTGGAGGCTGCGGAAGCCAAATGCCATGCTGCCAGCAATTTTTCTGCCTCTACGAGCAGGGCCTACTTGAGGCACCCAGTAGGTGTTTGCCTTGTGTGGCTGATGACTGAAGCAAGGAAATATTTGCGGCCTTCTTTACGTAGATGGCTGGGCTGGCAGGCTTTTCTTATGTTGCTTTCTTTATGAGAGAAAAGCAGCAATACGGACCATCGTGGCCTCTGTAAGGGAAACAGCCCTTCCTCATCTGGGCTGCAAAATGCAAATTTGCCCATGTGGTTGTAAAATTTCACACCAAGGCTCTGCCCCATGGCTTTTGGGCTCAGGGCTGTGCTGCTGAGCTTCTCAAGAGGAGGAGGTAACTTGCTCAGCGGGGCAATTTGTTCCCTTCACGATGTGGAAATGATTAAGTCCTCCTGAGTCTGAGCTGGGGTTTGGAAGTGCATCTCTTCTTTCCTCAGCTCCACTGACAAGGCTGCAGAAGGTGGCCACTGTGTGCACTTTTGTGATGGAGAGTGGCTGTGACTGCTGGGCTTTGTGCCAAAGAAGGTGCTGTCAGTGTGGCAAGAGCCCGCTGGAGGAGATACGTCCTTCAGGGATACTTAGCTGCGCTGGTGATGTTCTGGGCATGCGCAGCAGATGCCAACCCTAGATGTCAAAGTATGTCTAGGTGTGAAGAAATTTAGTGAGGTGCCTGGGCAGGAAACCAGTATTTTTTTTGGTGACTCATTTTGTTCGTGTTAAGCACTTTTCTTCTCCCTGAAGTGAAATTTGTGTGCCTGATCACTGTGTAATGAATCCTGCCTTAAGTGGTAATGCACAGGGTGAGAAATGAGTGCAAAGTAGGCAGAACCCAAGTTGCTGCTCCAAGGTTTTTATTCTCCTGTGCAGCTGAGACCAGCCTTATGGCTTTTTCTTTGCTATGGCTAACGTGGTAACACCAGCAAAATACTTCATAGCAATTGTCATAGCTCTGTCACTCTCTTCTGCTGTATTATCTGTCACTATCTGTTATAGTGACTGCAGAGAGAGGCTAACTTGTCTGCATCTTTTCTTTTTCTCTTTGCTTTGCCAGAATGATGCATTTATTTGGGCTAGGTGTCAAGCAGCATCCACGGCTGGAACACCACCACACTGACTGCCAGAATCAGGTCACTGCTGGTCAGTCACTGAATTCTTGGCTATTTCAGGCTTTGGCACTCTGCGACACTTAGGTGATGATACAAATGTTACGTTGTGGAAGCTCATATCCAAATCATGCTCTGCTTTATAAAATGCATTGGATGGGCTTTGGGCAGTGGTGAGACAAGGCAGGATACATATAGTAAACACTGTATGAGCTTCTCTGAAACAAAAAACAAGAAGAAAGAAAAGGAAATATAGGATGAGGAGCACCAAAGAGAGTGAAATGTGGAGGGGGGTGGTGGGGTCATTTAAGCCTGTTATGAAGAAATGGCAGTTCATTGTTCCAAGGCAGAAGTGCAAAAGGTAAATAGAAATACCTTCTTCTTTCAAGGATGAAGCATGTCAGCCTGCTAACTGGTGGCTTTTGTACTGCTTGAAAATAGTAATCAAACAACTGTCTCAAAAGTAAGAGATGCTCATGGAAGTTTTCTTTTTCAAATCACAGTCCTAGATAATTTATGGAAGATACGGGATGGAAACTGTAATAAACCAGAGTGACGTTGGATACTTTGCCTTCCTCATGTTCAGGTGGTGGAGGGCCTCCTCCTGCTGAGGAGTGTTCTGGGACATGAGAAGGCCTTTCCTACAATCCTCTGCACATGCACACCTCCAAAGTCCCCAGTAATACTTGGAGAGTGCTGGTCTTTCTTGTTTGGTTTGTTTTCTGTTATGCTATAGGTTCGAAACATCTTCTCTTTGCTGTCAGTGGTTGGCTGCATGGGAAAGTGTGAAGTAAATCCATTTGGACTAAATTTCTAGAACACAGTTTGTCATGTCTGTAAGGACTTGAAAACCTAAATTGCTTCTTCCAGTCCTTTGCTCACTGGATCTTTGGCTTCTGTAACCAACTTGTATTGGTGAGCTAAAGGTTCACCTTTTATTTGGATCCCACTGGCCAGTTTTGAGTTTTCTATCTGCTTCCCTAATTTATATGCTTTTCTGCCACCATTATAAGGTTAGAAAGTGTTAAAAAGAGCTCCTGATCAACTGGCAACATGATGCCTCAGTGACTTACTATAGACTTTAGCGCTGCCACCTTGGAGAACAGCGATGATCAAAGCTTAGTTATTGTATCCAGGTAAGGGGATTTGATGAATGAGCAAAAAGCTGGGACTGAATTAGTCTGGATTAATTCTGGAAGGCTCTAGTAATTTTGGAAAAGTGACTGGGAAACCAAGAATGATTTTAATATTACTGTTTCTATGGCTAGCAGGCAGTTTAAAGTGTCTATGGCTAGCAGGCAATTTAAAGTTACTAATGCAGGCTGGCTTGTCAAGATGATCTTGTACATATGGAGAGGTAGCTGCTTCACTCCTGAGCCATGAAACTTGTAAGCTCCTTTCAAGAGCTCATTAGTCACCAAGCAGGGTGGACCCTGACCACTCCTGACAGATATTCAGCCTGGAGAGACTCTTCTGGCAATGAACTTTCATGCTTTCCATTAGAAGTGTTTTCCTAGTGACTAACCAAAATTTTCCTGATGCAATTTCTCTTAGCCCGTTACTTCTTGTGTGTCCAAATGAGCACAGAAAACAGATCATTTTTTTCTGCTGTGTAGTAACCTTTTTATTTTTAAAGCCTGTTTTCACATCTCCTAGGTTCCATCTCAGTCTCTGTTTATGGTGACAGTATCTGTATTACCTACATTAGTGCTGGTTCTTTTTCTTTCCTCTGGACTCTCTCCTGGAAGACCATGTCTCACTTGCAACCAAGAGCCCCAAAACCAGGCACAGTACTCTAGCTGAGATCTTACTACTGTTGAGCGAAAGGAAAGGGTTTAGATCTTCTGGTCTGAGGTGCCTCAGCCATTTGACATCACTGGTTGATGCTCACCCTTGTGAGCTGCAGGACTGCTACGTGGATAGGTGATTTTCATTCTGTATTTGCCTAATGGATTGTTCCTTGCTGCCTTTGGTATCTTTGACTTGTCTGTATCTCCAGCCTATCAAGATCATGTTGAATTCTTTCCCTCTCCTTTTATGCAGTCCTTCCTAGCTTGGTGTCATCTGCAAATGTAATAAACATTATGTATGTTCCATCATCTTGGTCATTATCCAGGTACTCTGTGTCCAGGAAAATGAAAATATTCTCATTCGAACCGGATCTAGGGCAGAACTCTGCAAAACCCCACTTGATGTATCCTTTCACTGTGAAAAATGAATCACTGAGAACTACGCTGTAAACACTTTTCCAGTTTCTAGGTGAGCTAGTTTAGTTCCTGCCCTAATAGCACACCACGTTTCTGCCGTTTGCTCATGAGAAGGTCCCAAGTGACACTGTTCTTCCTAAGACATTGCTAATGCGGAGCCTGTGACTAGGGAGGATTCAGATTAACAGCAAATTAATCCTCTGATGAAGGCAAACTATAAATGAAATACTGGAGCACACAGTGGTCACACTGAAGGCTACTGCTCATTTTTCTTCACTCATTTTCTGAGAAGGAGAGCAGTTCTGTTTCCCAAGACCACACCGCATTTGACTGTAGTGCTGCAAGGCAAACAGTGCATCTTTCATTATATTTCATTTTGACTTTCATGCTAGAGGCACATGAAGTCTTCCCTTTCCAAAACACCTTTCCCAAGACAGGGGAATACTGTGTAGAATGAATGTTGGTGTTCTCACACCTTTCTGAATAGCTGCACAGTAGGAAGCCAGCCTTGCCTGGAAAATAGATTTTATTTGCAGAATTGGTAAGTCCTGGTTTGTGATGACATTTTGTAGGTTAAAACAGGGGTCAGATTACTTATCAACAATAACAAGTGCGATCCAGCCAGGAAGAATGTATGATACTGCATATAAATAGGTGCTAAGTAGGAATATGCTGTTAGGATAATTTTACAGTGCAACTGCATTAGCTTGGAGGAAGGCAAAAATTAATTTTCTCTCTACAGTATTTGCATCACAGATTCTGCCTTAACTCACCTCTGATCATACTCATATTAAATATACAGACATATGGCTCTTTGCGTCTCTGGCTACTCTCATTGGCTCCATCCATACTAGGACAATGCACAGGTCCAAGATGTGGGCTCAAGCACTGCTCTGCATCATCCAAACTGCTTAATTGTTCCTGTGCTCTTTGCCCTGGCTTTGTTCCCTGCAAACCAGCCCTCATCCAGGCATGGTTTGGGAGCTAACATGGGCCAGTGGCTCTTCCCAGTAAGCAGTATGAATGAAGCCAGGCTGTGTGGGAGAATGTGAGGGAGAAAGCTTAGCCATATGGACACAAGCTGTCCTGTGCATATTGCCCTGAGGGTCAGAGAATGAGCCGTGACCTGTCTTATTTATAAGCATAGATGGAGAGTCTGCAGCACCCTTAAGAACCTTAAGAAAAGGTACAAAATACTTAGATATAGATTTTCAATTATTTGAAAGGTCTCCTTCCCCTCGTGCATCCAGCAGGGCTGTTGTTAAGTCCATCTGTTAATACTTGCACATAGGTGAGTTTTATTACACATGTCTGAGTTTCTTTGCACAAAGATTCTTTTGTGCTTGAGGCTTAGCATTTTATGAGCCATGGGTTTGTCTTCAAAATAGGGTGGGTTTTTTTTTCATGAGTATTATTAATACCTAATTTATAGTCTGGAGGAGGAGAAAGGAAAGTTTGTTATTTAGATTTTTGACTCATTACACTTATTCCATGAGCAGATGAGTAACTGTACTAGGATTTTTGTACATGTGGTTCATGACATGACTTGAGCTGAAGTATAAGCTCTTGAACACCAAAGCAGGGCAAACCAGGCGGCTTGCTCCTGACAATTGTTTGATAAATTGGTTAATTCAGTTCACAGAAATGGCAGAAAAATAGAGACAAAAAAGTGACTTTGGATTTAAGTGATTTGTAAGATTTAGATTAACTATAAGGAAGAAGTTCTTTACTGCGAGGGTGGTGAGGCTCTGGCACAGGCTGCACAGAGAAGCTGTGGCTGCCCCATCCCTAGCAGTGTTCAAGGCCAGGCTGGATGGGGCTTGGAGCAACCTGGTCTAGTGGAAGGTGTCCCTGCCCATGGCAGGGGTTGGAACTGGATAAGCTTTAACATCCTTTCTAACCCAAACTGTTCTGTGATTCTGTGATTTGGATTTCTGTTAACATGTCTTGAGACTGGTTTTCAGTTTATTTTATATGTCACATATTTGCAGTTCTCTTTTGCAGATTTAAGGCTTGTTCTTCAGTGTCCCTATTAGGTCAGGAAGAAAATCTGGGAAAGTATGCAAAGCGAAAAGGTGAAATAAAGAATATCCCACCCTGAGCTTTAAAGGATTCTGCAGTGGGAAACGTTTCATCATAACAGTAATTTCTGTTTAGCGTTCAGGTATGTTAATGGTAACCTTATCCAGTGGCCTGCTGTTCCCAGCTCTAGGCGTTATCTGTCAGTTCTTGCCTTGAGAGGCCATTTCAGGTCTTCAAACTAGTGGCACTATTGCTTTTCTTCTGACATCATGTACATAACAGTCCTGAAATGGTCCTATGTACCAGACCCTGCTATGTCACACCAGCACCTTTAAAGAGGGATGTAAACTCCCATGGTTATTACATGATTAAATAAAGTAGAAGTGTGCTGGGATGTTTGTTTGGTTTTTTTTCTCACAGGGTACTTCTGTTCACACACAGGTCTCTCTCAAGTCCCCGCTTTGACCATTGCCTATAGACAAACCTTCCGAAATGCCCTTAGTAGCTCCAGCAGGGATTGGTCCACCATCAATTTTACCAGTTCCATGATATTTATTAAGGTTTGATTTTTTTTGCACTTCTGATTGATTGGCAATTATGGGGTCTGTGTGTTACAGGTCTCCAGTAATTATTTTTCTCTGTTGATGGTGTTACCAGCCAAGCACTGAGCCATTGGCAGTTTTCTGAATTGCTCATCATCATCATATTGAATTTAGATTTCATGATAATTAGGATGCCTCAGCTGGACAGTGAGAGTGAGCAATCTGATCTATCCTTCCATCACATAAGTTACTTTCAAGCCATCTGCATGCTGTGAAAGCAGACTGGGAAACTCCTCAAATTGTTAAAGGGGAAGAGGATAAAAATGAGTTTTCTTTAACCTGCTACTTCTGAGTGGTTTGCAAACCACATCTTGAATCTCAGCAGGACATAGGGCGTGTGTGGTAACATAACACTGTAAACATGAATTTAACAGACTGTGTTTCATAGATACATGCTGCTGAAAGTTGCTTCCCACTTGCTTTTATGGCAAGACTCAAGCCCTTGTTTGCTCCCTGTATCATTTTAGGTTCTCAGTGCTTTCAGATGCTGTGGGAGAAAAGGAACCTAAGTCCAAAATGGGGCACTAGTCACGACCAGATGGGCTGCCTCATGTGCTGGGAAGCGGAGGGTCTCAAATCACAGACAGGCATGTGCTGGGGTGTGACACCCTATGCGCATGTGGTTGCCATTAACGATTTGCTTTGCAAGTGCAAAGGAGAGTGAATGAAAATAACAAGGCAGTAAACAAAGAGGGGCTTGGCGACTGCGGGGCTGTGCACTGGTTTTCAAAGGCGGTGGGATAAGACATAACAAACTTAACATGTTTGTCTCCATGGGACAAATGCAAGGGCAGAAAGGTTGTAACTAGGCATCAGGAGCCAGGGCTAAGAGAAAAGAGCACTAAAATGAAATAAGCACATGCAAAATGCCTTTATTTAAAGTTTCTTATTAGCTAGTCTTAGAGAGAGGATTATGTGTGAAAGACTCCATTGCCTGCTTAATATACTATCTATGGGGAGGTGGACCTGCCTGCCTTTTTTCTCATTTACTTTGTTATTTTTGTTTCTGGAATGCGTGATCTGCAGCACTGAGAGCAGTAACATACCCAGAGCCAAACCAAGTAAAATAAACCATGATTCTTGCAAGGGACTCCAGGCAGAACTTCATTATAGACAGGCAATGAAATGGGATCATAGGACATGGAGTAATTCAGGCTGGGAAGGAGCTCTGAAGGGCTCTAGTACTACCTCCTGCTCAAAGCTGGATGAGCTATGAGGACAGACCAGGTAGCTCAGAGCTTTACAGTAACTAGCATATAGGCTGGTAGAAAATGGGACAATTGCCGAGATGGTGTATATATAGCTTTTGCGCTTCCTGTCACGTTCAAAGTGTAAAGGAAAGGAAACTAACTTTGTACTATGAATTATCCATCACACAGGGACAGTTTTGGCTCAGTCTTAAAGGGAATGCAGTGAAAGTGTACATGGAGAGATGTCATCAGTCACTGAGAGCAAAGACAGGCCACCTTGGGGGCTGCCTAGTTAATCTGTGTGCTGGTGCAAGACTGGTCTGCAATATGCTTACAAGCATTTGCAAGATACCTATAGGAATTAGACACAGGTGTTTCTTTCTGTGTGCATGCTGAGAATCTCAGGCTTTAGCTCTGGCCCAATCTAGTTTTAAATTAGGCATTTCTTTTTGAACCACAATTTTGAGCTAAGTCCCCTCACCATGCAGTCATCCTCAGCATGATGTAGACATAGACATGGGTACAGCACATTAGTACAAAGTGCCTTAAGTTACCTGTCTTGGCAATGCAGGACCTGGGATGGGAAGAGAGAGGATTATAAACTGTGGAAGGGGTATGTGTCTGTGTACTGGAAGAAAGCTGACTCCTGGAAGACTGGCCCAAGACAAGCCAGAGAATTTAAGAAGTGATATCTAATTTGGGGGATTCCTTGGACACATCAGGGTGGGGCAGCAAGAGGAACACTGGTTAGGGAAAACAGGAGAAGGAAGAGTGTTTGGCTGCATGAGTACGTGGGGAAGAGCTGGGAGGGGACCAGATAGTTTTGGCAGAAAAGAAAGGAGTCTGGTGCTGAGATCACCTTCATGTACAAATAAATAGTAATGTGGGAGCTGATAGTATCTGGGGTATAAGCCATGTCTGGAAAAACACGAGGTTAAGTGTTCTTAGAAACAAAGTTGAAGATGCATACTTCAGCATAATGGGAAACTCATTATGCATGCATTCAAATATCTTCTCCAGTGTAGCCATTTTATAAAGGTCATAGGTTTATTCACAGAGTTTAAAAGCCAGAAGGGACCATGGAGTTATCCAACATGATCTAATATATGTTTATTATATCTTATCCAGTTGCTTTTGTACTAAGCTCAGTGCAATAAACAAATCCCATCTTGGGGTTCAGGTCTGATTTGGGAAGGCCAACAAGGACAAGTCACCTGTGGCAGTGATAGTAAAGATCAGTGATCCTGACTGTTCAGGTCTTGCACTGTGTCTCTAATCTGGCATGTGTTCAGCTAGTGTTTCTTGTTAGGTCATCTTTCATAGTCTCCATGTTGATTCACCAAACATCAAGGTTTTTTCCATTTTCCAGTATAAAGCATTATTTCAGGTCTTAAATCACACCACAGCCTCATCTCTGCTTCTTCTTTCATCTTTTTTTTCAAGTTAAAACAAATGGACTGCCTGAATTATACATGATGTTCCAGTTTCAGCCTCACCAATGCCACGTAGGAGAGGTAATAACATGACCTTTCCCTAAAATGCTCCTCCCTTTTAAGTGTTCAAGTAGTGTGCCATGGTCACAGCGTTGGACTGTGTACTCTGTGTCCGCTGTGACCTCTCTGTATTTTTCCAGTGCTGCTGTTCCCAACCTACTGCAGCTCCTCCATCCTTTAGGTACAGTTTGACTTGACTCCTGCGCTGCTGCTGTGCCTAGTGGTGGTGCGCTGCCATAGTTATGTGGGCATAAACAGACTGAGGTCATCAACCCAAGCATGTTCTGTGGCTAACTGCCTCCAAAAGATTTTCCAGTTGGAGGGTATGTTTCATATCTGAACAATTAAAGATTTATTTTCTTCCCCTGAGGCTCTTTTAGGAACAGATTTTTTTCATCAGATGGTGTGTCTAACTCCATCCTCACATGCAGCTTCCTACCCCAACACAAAATCAAACTCTGCAGTGTTTACATTTATTTAGAGATGTTCTGTTCCCTGGTTTTGTTTTTTTTTTTTTTTAAAGTTCATTAGCATTAACTTTGTATTTATTAAAATATACTCATGGTCCACTAGTTTTCTAATACTGTAGTCTTGCAGACTGGCATAAGCTCTCTGATATTCTGTGGATATGCTGGAACTATGCTTGCCTCTGCCGTATGAGTTATTTTAAACATGAGACTATCACAGTGCAAAGCATGCAAAGTGTTGCTAAAGCATAAAATTACAAGAAGCAGGGAATTTATGTGTGTGATAATGTCAAAAGGAAGGAATTAAAATGGTGAGTGATTGCTCAGTGAAGCATATGGGTGATATAGAATGCACATACAAACTCAGAAGGCATTTTTATAAAATCCTAAATTTGACCATTCAGACAATTAATAATGGTTCTGTCTGAAGGAAATTTCCATGTGCAGTAAATTTGATGTGCAGAATCCTTTAAACTTGCATTCACTGTTATGGTTTTCCCTGGAAGGTAGGGTGCATGTAAGTGTTTCTAAGCAAGTAATGATCATTTTGTCTTAAGCTCCTGCAGAAAAAATATGATCTTTGAGAGCTTTGAAAAATATCATTTATCATCACTGCTTCCCCTACATGGAGGAATGGTTTTGAGATTAGGGCTTTGGAGGGGGACTTGGAAGATCTGGTTTGTGTTTCCCAGCTGTCACAAACATTCATACATCTTCAGGTTGCATTTTGAAATAGTTTATCTCACAGCTCAGTAGAAGCAGAAATAACCACATTTTCAAATGCAATAATTTTGTTAGGTACTAAGCCCTCTGTAAACTCCTCTGCAGCTACGGGAGTTCTTGAAAAGATTAAACATGTGTCTATCTATGTCAAGTTCTGACCTTTAGAATAGAAATGATCTCCTTCTTTGACCATTTTACTTTCATTTTCTCCTTCGTTTCTGTATCAATTATAAGCATTTTTGGAGAAGGGATGCTCTTAAACTACGTTTGTGTGGTCCCAGGGAGAACCTCAGCCTTGGTTTTGTCTTTGGGTACAGTTGTAATATGAATCCTAATTTGAAGTCATATAGCCTACAACAAAAAGTCTAGGAAGAGAGTAGGTTAGTAGTTTTCAGATACATAAAACTCTGCCTGTAGGGAGGACTTATCCCTAACTGCCCTGCTGGAGAGGATGAAGAACATGAATTGTAAGAAAGGAAATTCGAGTTTTTTATTAAAAAAATATTTTAATGATGAAAAGAGGGAAGTTATGGAAGAGTTGGAATGGTAACTGTAGGATCTTCATCATCAGGGGTATTCAAAAGCAAGCTAGGTTGGATCCTATGGGACTGGAGGGGTAGACCAGATGACCCGGCAAAGTCATTTTCAGCCCTATTACTCTGTGACGCGCAAGTTTATTTTGCAGTTGTCTCAGTTTGGTCTAGTGAGTTGCCTAAAACCATGTCATGTGTTGTTCACAGGGCCAGGATTTGCTGTGCTTCCCCTCTGACTATTTGCTAGGTAGATCTTTCCTTGGGCTCCTCTTCAGCAGAGCCAAAGCTAACGCTGCTCTTTTGCTTTGGGCTACTTTTTCCTGAAGCACAAAGCTCTACCCTGAAATATGAGTGTTCCAACTGTGAAGGCGGTCATTTATCTTCACACAGAACTCGAGGCAGGACAGGAGAAGGTGTTTGTTTTTTGGTGACGCTACCCACATGTGATTTTTGGCTGTGTACGCAGAGCGTGGAGTGTAAAGCTTTGCTTTCCAGCTGGCTTCACTCTACAGCATGGGACTCCCAGCCAAATTTCTCAGGACAATTTAAATCAGCTCAGTCTCTGGCTTGCTCTCTCTTGTGCAAATGGGAAGGTATGAGCATGCGCACTGAGGGTTCTAGTACTTACCAAAACTTCTTGAGTTAGGTGCTCATGAATGGTGATGAAAGAGCACAAGGGCTGCACCTGTGCTGTGAAATAAAACATGCCAAAGCCTCTCTGGTCTTGGCGGTGAGTGCCATAGCAGACTTGCATCTAGCTAGATGTTCTTTCTTTGAAACAGGGCACTCACACATATCAAAACTGCCTGAGGGCAATGATCCAGGCTATGGCCAGCCATGACTGAGGAGAGCAATAGTTGACATGAGCCAAGATTTTGTTGAGGACTATGCGAACATTTAAAGAGTACAAATTATCATTTGCTATTGCTTGGACCAATGCCCTGGACCTCCTTAGTTTGCAAGGAAAAACATAGCTCATGGGCCTACACAGCAGTACCAGCAGACCAGGGAGCTCTGTGCTGGGAGGTCCATGCAGCTGAACTGTTGTAGGATGCTCTGGAATTCCAGCCTGGGAGAATGCTATGTCAGGTGAAGCCCATACCGATGCAGCAAGTAGCAACTACCACTAGAAATCTGGTGTTCAAACCTCCTCCTAAACTCGTGACAAAAGCTCTCTGCAGTGCTCCTGTGGCTTTGACCAGATACCCAGCCGCTGGGTTTGGATCACCCAGACAGACTGGGTGCCAGCTCTAACCCTATCTCCCCTTGTATTGTGTTTACTCTGAGCTGACAGCGCTTGTGGTGCGAGCCCAGTGCATCCCTAAGGCCTGGTGGCTGGGTAGAACAAGCCCATGTACTTAATGTACTATGCTGCTTGGGAAGCATTTGCTTTCTTTTCTGAGCAGAAACAGATGGTAATTGTCAGCTATGGACCAAGTCTGTTTGAAGGCTTTAAAAGGAAATGTTTTCTCCTTGACAAAGGATTGCTTTCATTCAATCAGACTTGATGGTAATGCTTGCATGGCACTGGAATATTTGAATCTAATATGCAAATCAAATTTATTTTGTGTTTTATGGTTACTGGGTTAAATCCTCAGCTATACTCTTCAGCTCTGCTGCAGGCAGACACATAGCACAGGTCTCTAAATAGCTTATAGCCTTCGGAATTTGGCTTACAAGTGGGGACTGATGAGGGCTGTGGAGCTGACAACCCTATAGCCTGGGTGGATGTGCTCTGGTTATCTGAAGAAATGATGCCGGCTCAGCCATGTGAGATTCCTGCACGTGTTACTTGCCTGTCATGACCTTGTTTTTGAAGGCCCACCTCTGGATATGAGAGTCATGCTGTCCCAGAGGTGAGGTATCATTCATTATGCCTTTGGCATGTGAACTGTGACAACCAGCAAGTCTTCCCATTAGCGATTTTTGTAACTATGACTTTTGCTATTGGCTAGTCCCGCAAGGGTAGTACGTTAATTTCAAATAATTAATCACTCAGATGTTATCTTTTGCCTTTTCTGCATAACTTTTGACTGACATCTGTGCCGTGCTTGAATCCCAGTCTGTTAATGCCTGTTATATGGCCAGCTAACTTAATTGTGTCCACCCAGGGAAAAGAGCAATTCCTGTGGCCAAACTTCCCTCTCAGGAGGCCAGGACTTGGTGTGGCTCACACTGGCCTGGCATTCAGAAACCTCAGCTAACTCTTTCGTATTCCACAGTGGTTATTTCAACATAATGAATGCAGAAGAGCACAACTGTTTTGAATTTTCTCTATATTTATACAAAGAAAATGATTCTTAATCAGATAATTGAGTGCTTTGTTTGATTAAGCCCTACATTTATAGGCAGCATTTTTTCAGCTCTTTGCTGCAATTAGCTTTAAAGCTGGAGCACTGAACAAAAGAGGCAGAAGAAGGTTTGGGGTTCAGGACTACTTGCACAGCCAGCTTTTAATCCCTCTCCTGACAGTTCACTTTCATTGTGGCCTATGTCCGTCTGTGTGTATGTGCCAGCACAAGCAGAAGCCAGTATAAGACCTCTTGTTGAGCTCTATATCAAGGTGTCTCAGGCCAAGACTTTATTAATAATTATTTCTAGGAGTTTGTGTTTTCCAGAGTTGGAGCCAGACCTGGGAGCACAGCTGGGGTGAGCTTGTCACCCAGGGGAAGGAAATACCTGCATGTAGGTTGGGTGGAAGGTTTCTGTCTCAAGAGAGCTGGAATGCTTGTAAATCTTTGGCTGTTGTGGAAGTGGGGGGATGCAGGTTTTTACCGTCTGTAGGTGATTGTCATGCCAGAGCTCTGTCTCTGGCTCCACATGCTCAACACTGCTGAGGACTTATTTCTCTAGGACTTTTTCTTCTGTGGTTTTGGTCTAATAGTGCAATCAGGGTCTTCCTTGCTGGAAAACCCCTGATAAATACCAATAGAAGAACAAGAAAATTAAGGAGGAAGAGCTGGAGGTATTGGTCTGAGGGAGCTCTGTCAGAAGATGGAATTTTGGTTTTATTCAGTCAAATTGAGAAGAAAAAGTTTTCATATCAGACTTTACCATCACATTTATGCAGAAATGATTAATTGTGTACAAGTTTGGCTCTAAAGCTTTGCCTAGATGTGAATGGATGGGGGATGAGAGTTTCCACATACAAAGTTATCTTTTATCTCTGCAGTTGGTTCAAGCACAGCCATGGCTGCAAAAAAGCACTGATGGGAAACAGTCTTTGGATAGCTCATTAAATCAAATGATTGATGCAAACAGTTGATCCCTGCAATAGTAGAATAAGTTCCACTGTAGTTTTCAGAGTGGTTGTAAAGGCATTTAAGAAAGAAATCTTAGGACCAAAGAACATGTGGGGGTGTTAGCTGTGCATCTATCATCTATTTTAGCTCTCTGTCATTTGGATCATTTAATTGAAATATGGAAAGATTAAAAGTCAAAGACTTTCCTTTGACGTAAAAAGAAACAACATTTATGGCTTGAATTTGGCCCAGGAGGCTATTTTATCTCACCATCTCTTCCTTAAACCTTGTTGGTCTCTTTGATGGATGAGGTGCCCAGTATAATATCCTTTTTCAATCACATGAGTCTGCTGGACTCTCACAATCTTTTTGGTCTTTGTGTTTAAAGAGAAAGGAGAAGCATTAGGGAAAGATATGGTAATATGGATCCTTCCTGTTTCTGGGCAGTAGCAGCTCTACGCTGTGCTAAATAAGTAGTTTGATAAAGAGTGTTCTGTTTAGGCTGGCTGAGTTCAGTCTCTTCATTCTCAGCGGAGTCTGAGCACTGCTCTCTGCGTGGCTGCAAAAAGTCAAAGGTATGTGTACTGCTTCATGAGGGCAGATTGTGCAGTACAGACGGTCCCTCAGAGGTAGGTACCTCTGTATGAATCAGTATTTTTGTTACAGGCATGGCTGGAACACATGTGCAGGGACAGTGCAGGAGAGGCCAGGTGAATTTTTTCAGCTGTCTTCTTTCCCTGTGGAGCATTTCAGCATTCAGTGTTTCTAAAGGGCTGTCCATTTGTATAGCACATAGCTGATATCCCTGAGCTGTAGATGTGTCACAGCTTTGTGTCTGTGTCCTGTCCCACTGAGCTATCCCAGCTTCCTTTGCTGTGGACAGGCAGCAGACCCAGCTTTTTTGCTGGCCTGCTACATCTCCAGGTCATCAGCCCCTATGTCTGTTGTGCTGCTACAGAACTGTGATTTCATGTCACAGATGCTTTGCGCCCTGAGAAGCAGTGCTGACCTCCCAAGCTAGGACAGCTGCTTAGTCTTCTGCATTTGATCCCTGAACTTAACTGAGTGTGTCTGTACTGATGAGCAAAATAGTGCCAAAGCCCAGGAGCTCCTGACATGAGAACTCAGTGGACCGTCCTGCTAAGTTGCAGAAACAATATTTGGTGTTGCATGGTCCTGATACGGCCTAAAAGTTAGCATGAGCCACACACTATTCCCAGCAGGCATTTTGGATGGAGCCACCCTGTTTTGAATGCTAAGAGAGTTTAATGGCATGAATGTTGTCAGACTATACTAGGTGAATGGTGTGTTTAATTTCTTTGCATGACAGCAACCACAGTTTACTTCTTCCAGGACATGTCAGAGTGGATGCTAATGTTCCTTGTGTCTTTGTGATGGTTTCAAAGATCAGATGATCTTTATTTTATCTATCACAAAATCTTCACAGGTCTAAACAGAATACTGGAAAGACCACACACATTTCGCTTCCCAGGTTTCCTCATCACTTTAGGCATGCTCTGCATGAAGGCCAGGGTCTGCTGATGAGGCTAGGGTCATCCCTCCTATGTATGGGTTTCTTTCCAGATCATAGCCTCCCGCTTCCTCTGCACCCAGGTGCTTGTTGCCTGCAGATAGCTGTGGATATTGTATATTTAGTCTCTGACCTCTCAGAAGAAGGTAAACAAAACAGAATATCCTCATATGACATCAGGCCCTCGCTGAGGAATAAGAACCCTTTCTGCCTCTGGAGATGATCAGCAGAAGTACAGAATCTGAGGACAGACAATTGTCTTTGCGCACAGCAAGCAGCACCAACCACTTCATTGCCTGCTTGGCCCAGAGGGAAGCAGGCAGGCTGGGTCACCGCCTCCAAAGTCGGGAGAGCCAGTCTGGCCTTTCATCTCACCTCTGTCCTTCCAGTCCTGTGACAGTAGATGTACAGGGTGGCACAAGCTGTGCGAGTACTGGTGCAAGACCCTGCTTTGCAAACTGCTGTGGTTCCCCTTGAAAGAGCCTGGGAAGTTGTTTATGGATGATATATCAGAATTACTGCTCATACATTTCATTAGATGCCTGAGTTTGAAGAATGTCGCAGCCATTTCACTCCTTTTATGAGCCAGCTATACAGAGATTAGACTGATGATAGGTTTTGATTTTCAGCTCTGTGAAACTTAGCTGCAAATCTTAGATGCTTCCAAAGCTTGTACTGCTATTGGGAAATGAGCAGGCAGTTCTTTGCACCAAGTGCTGTAGAAGTAAAAAGATGACATTTTTTCTACGTACTGCATTTTTAATTAGTGTGCCTCTTTCACAATGTGCCTTACTTTGAACTCTATTTGTCTTAGACTTTCCATTAACTGAGACACAATTGGAAGTGAATTATTTGCTCAAGGGTGAAGAAAATAGCTTTCATGTGAGGTTGTTTTTTTGTAATACTGATTTCTCAGATACGTTCTTTATTTTTCATACAGAAAACACTGAAGCAACTTGAAGATGGAAAGCTCTGACTAAGCAGAATAGTGGGCCAGTTCTCACCTTCTTTGCAATAATAGTTGCAACAGAATGGTAGAGGTGTAAACAAGGTGGTGATATAACAGATTTCTACACTGGACTTGCTGAAGTTCCTGCTGAACTGGGAGAAAGTTAGGAAGGAGGTTTACCTGAGAGTAAATTAATCTCCTGCCTTATTCCACTGAAACAGCTAATGCTTTGATCTTTGTTCAGTTACTTGTTTGTACTCCCACTGTGCCTAGGAGTCATGGGCATGAATCACAGCCCTCTCCTGCCAGGCTGAGGTCAGTTTTAATGCTTTAATATCTGATATATCTCCTATCAGCAGTCTGCATCTGTCAGTCAACAAGTTAACAGCGATTTTTCTCCTCTAACTGTTATGATCCCATGCAGTTATTAGAGCGAAGGTAATTAAGGTAGATTACATCAGATTTTAAATAACGTGGAGGGTTATTGGAACTGCAATTAATAACATCTTGTCACTACAACCCTGGCAAGCTGTGAGGTAGATTTTATTCTATGCAGTTGCATTGATAAGGATTAATTTTCCTTTTGAGGACCAGCCACTCTTATTTGTGAGCCAAGCAAATTCTGCAGTGTGTGTCTCCAGAGATGAGCAGTCTCTCCATTGGTATGAACAGGGGTCTTCCTAGCATGGGGCAGAAAGACTTTGAAAGACTGTTTTTATGAGTTTGTTTGCTGTTTACAGGGTCTTGTACATCATCCCTCTCTATACCATGTCCTGGAAATCTGTTTGTTAAAGATTTCCTTGTTCAAAAGATGTTCACAGCGTCTTTGTGTTGGATTATTCCTTTCATCTGATGATAAGATATCAGGGGTGGCGGGCTCAAGAGATCCAGTAGTGGGAACAAATACTGCAATACAGAACATTATATTCCACTCAAATGAAGTGGCAACTTAAATTGAGTGCATGCCAGATAAAGGATCTGCACAGGGTTCGAGTTACTAGCAGCAAAGGTATGTGTTAGGTCTTATTCTTTTTTTTTTTTCTGAGAGTCCCAGAAAGGAAGCCTAAAAATAGCAGTCCTGCAACATGAAGTAAGCTCCTTGGCTATGGGTTAGCAACCTGCATTTCATAGGGAATATGAAATAATAACACTTTAACACGCATGGCAGGTTAAGATGTGTCTCCATTTGCACTTCTGAACTGATTGATTCGGTCATTTTGAAAGGTGATGTACGAGAGGTGGCAACTGATGGTCTTTTCTACCCGAACAGGCAGGAATTGGACCATGCTTGGCAAAGGCCACTCGAAAGGGAGCATTGCTTACCTTCCCAGAATGATCGCCTGAATGCTTGGCTGGGGTGGCAACCTGGTCTATCAAGTATTATGGTTAGCTGGGATGAGCCAGAGACCTGCTAGTCTGCTAGAGAGGTCTCAAGGGAGGCCCAAGTAGTCCTGGAATGATTTCTGCACTATTTTCATGGGTAGGATTTGATTTGGGATGGTTTGGTTCAGATAACTTTGGAATAAATTAGATTAGTCCTTTGCCAAGCAATGTCCTACACCAGTATATAGCTGTAACTTGAATACTTGCTGCTCAGCTTTGCAAACCCTTACTTGCACTAATGCAGGTATTTAACTGAAGTGGTTAAACTAAGAGATTAGTCAGCCTATCTCTAGAATCAATTGAGAGATGAATTAGCCGCCTCCCAGTAAAGTGCCTTCAATTAAGTGGCATGAATCCAGGTATTATTTGAGATAGGGATATTCATATAAATGAATCTTAATTACATGTGTGAAGAGTGGAAAAGGCAGACTAGCGTGCATGAAACATTGTACTTGCTAAATGTTTCATGAAGCATAATAGAAACAAATATTTAGCTTTAAAAAGCCTCGTGTTCTCTTAAAAAAATAATCAAAAATAATCAGTCCTGGAAAACTGCCATAAGTATCCAGCACTGCATGTTCCCACATTTTTTCCCGTGCTCCCAGACTGTGCTGGTGAAAGTAGCTGCAGGGCAAGTTGCATAAGAGTATAGGGTAGGTGCTCAGTAACATCCTTGCTGGGCTAAAACAAAACCCTGGCATTGTTTTCCACAGTGTATATCTGCTTTTATGTGGCGT
Source organism: Lathamus discolor (assembly GCF_037157495.1). Taxonomy (NCBI): domain Eukaryota; kingdom Metazoa; phylum Chordata; class Aves; order Psittaciformes; family Psittacidae; genus Lathamus; species Lathamus discolor. Next base: position 105,147,329 of record NC_088888.1, read on the forward strand.
CAGGAAAGTCACTGTAATTTGCTGTTCCACAAAACTGGCAGTTACTTGCAGTAGCAATTGTAGTAACACTTGAGCTCTCAGTCCCTACTGCTCCCTCAGGATACGCATGGAAGCAAGATGATGCACGTTACGTGTTTTTCTACCAGAAAAAAAATAAAAATTAATACATAAACCATGCAAAGAACTTTTCACAGTCCACAAGCCAGATAATTTAAGGCTGATGCTGTGCATTAGAGAGGTTCTGCCAGTTAAATGTACTTCTTTAAAAAAACGGGGGAGGCTTAATACTCTTATAATTCAAAAACATCTATAGAGTTTTCCCCCAGACTTTCCACTGTGCTCAGGAAGTCTCAGCCCCAAAGGGAGATGTCTCACAGGTTATGACCACATGAAAATAAGGATTTATATTGAAAACAGTTTTGCCACTTTGTTCATAGTTCCTTGGATTTCAAGTTTGTTAGTGTAGCCTGGCTTCTTGTATAAGCCAAGTCCTGAACAACAAACAGGAGCCAGTGATCCCAGCATCAAGTTCCGTATCTCAAACTAAACTGGATTTTTGTTCAGTAAATATTCATCTGCTTCATCCATATATAACTGATGACCATTTAGCACTACAGCTACTTTATATGGTTTTGTTCACTTGTAGTCTTTATTCCAATGCTGTTGATAACCTTTCCCCGTGCAGAATTTCCAGTTTGGGCATCTCATGAAATCCAGAGAACTGCCACACTAAATCAACCATGTGACCAGACAAAGTCACTGTCTTTAATGACAGAGGTTACTGGCTGCTTTCTGATGACGTTCCTCAGCTTGTATAATCAAGGCATCGCTGTAATTTTGGAAAAGGATTCTAGCCCCTTGTCTAGTTCTCTGCTGTTTGATTGCCAAAAGGAAGAGCTGATGACCCGATAAAGAGCTAGCACCCGCTGTTGGATAAGTAGCACTTAGGTAAAAACAAAATATTTCTTTTACAGAGTGCGTAGTTTTACTGCTGTAATTACAAAGGTTTTTAATTAGACAAGGAGAGCAGATGGGAAGTATTTCCTGGCTGTGCCTGCCAGCAGACACTGAGATCAAACCATGGTGGAATACCCAGGGAAATGCTGGGTTGGATTTTTCTTTGAATTAGTTGTTTTCTGGATCACTTTTCTGGTGCCTTAGAGGTCGCGAGTGGTCTGTGGACATTGCTTCAGAGATGAGCACAGGAAATCCCCTGTCTTCATCAGCAGTCTCAGAGAAGTCATATTCCTAAGTCTTGGAATATAATGGCTGAATCATACCAGGCTAGTTGTTGGCTCATATGCTGAAGCATGGGCTTCTTACTCTTTATTCAGGGAAGTGCAGTGTCATTGGAGTTGATCTTACTTTCCCTTGTACCTTCCTTTCTCACCTAGGCTCACACTTCTCTGCTGTCCCTCTCCTGGATGTTGGCATGGCTCCCCATCAGCTCCAGAGCGTGCCAGGGACTCTGGCCCTTTACTCCATCCCTTTCTCCTTACTTTATCTTGGATATCTTTGCCCTGGCTATCATTTAAGTGTCTCACAGTGACACATAGTGCTCACCCAGCTGCTGACTTTGAGTACGTAATAGTGAAGATCTCCAAGGGCCTCTCTCACTGACAGTGCTTATATACTTTTCACTGAAATTTAAAGGAGTATCTTTTGCCCCAAGTTTCACAGAAGCAGTTGCTGTGACTAAGCTGATTTGTAGTTAACTTGCAGAGCTGCAACCACTTGGGTATGTGTTGGCATCCTGAGCACAGAGACTCTACTCCCTTGCTGGCAAGCAATTCTTTGCATGAGCAATGCTCTGGCTCTGGATCAGCCACACTTGAACACACAATGCTTACTGCTCTGTCAGCATCCTCCTGGGAGCCACGTATCGTGTCACATATTTTCCTGAAAAATAGATAAGCTTCACAAGAGACTTTCTGCCAAGCTCTGTAGCCTAAATCAGTCAAGGGCAACACTTCTGTAGTGTAAAAGTAATTTAAAATAGTAGAATGTTGCAGTGTTAAATCTTTGATTAAAATGACTGAACATGATGAGAAAAAAAATAGGAATTGTGTCAAAATCTGAAATTTAGTGTTTCTTTGCTTTGATCCGAAGTAGAACGGAGATTCTTAGAGCATTGCATAAAATCAAAGTCTGTACTACAAATCTTTTCTGAAGACACCGACATAATGCCTAAGAAAGCCAGACGTCAGTAGGCTGGTTTGCAAAGTAGCAATGGAAGTATGTGATGGATGCAGTCCAAATGGGGGAATAGGAAATATGGGAAGAATGGGTCTGACTTCCTCATTAAACTTATCCTTTTTGTGCCATCCTCTGTAGCGTGTCTTCCTCTCAACTGATAAAGGGCCCAGGCCCCCAGTTCAGACATCCTTATGTGCTGCAAAACAGAAAACCCAAAACTGACTCACGGGCTCCCCTGCTGGACTCCTTCCTAGTCTGGGAGACTGGAAGTTTCTCCCAGCTTCATCCTCATAATTATTAGCACCCTTGTAATTATAAGAGTGTTTTTTTCCCTGCCTGCTGCCACTTCTGAGATTGAGGCTACATAACTGAAAGGTCAGATTCTGTCCATGCTCAGCATGCAAATAAAGGAAAAGTTGCTTAAGTCAGCAGAGTGGAACTCACTCCACACGTGAGTGCCAAGTCAGATTTCTGTTCCTGCAGGGACCTTGCTGATGGTAGTTACCCATGCTTCAGTAGCACCTGGAGGTGACATTAACGGTTCGGTCTGAATTGAGATCCATCTCAAAAATACACCACTGCTGCTCAGGTGTGCAAAGTTACTGCCATAGTCTCAGGGCCTGGTGGAGATTCTCCTCCCCCTCTACTCAGCCTTGGTGAGGCCGCATCTGGAATATTGCGTCCAGTTCTGGGCCCCTCTGTTCAAGAAGGACAGGGAATTGCTTGAAGGAGTCCAGCGCAGAGCCACAAAGATGATTAAGGGAGTGGAACATCTCCCTTATGAGGAGAGGCTGAGGGAGCTGGGTCTCTTTAGCTTGCAAAAGAGGAGACTGAGGGGTGACCTCATCAATGTTTACAAATATGTAAAGGGTAGGTGTCAGGATGATGGAGCTAGGCTTTTTTCAGTTATTTCCAGTGATAGGACAAGGGGCAATGGGTGTAAACTGGAGCATAGGAAGTTCCATGTTAACATCAGGAAGAACTTCTTTACTGTAAGAGTGACAGAGCACTGGAACAGGTTGCCCAGGGGGGTTGTGGAGTCTCCTACACTGGAGATATTCAAGGCCCGCCTGGACAAGTTCCTGTGTGATGTACTGTAGGTTACCCTGCTCTTGCAGGGGGGTTGGACTAGATGATCTTTTGAGGTCCCTTCCAACCCTTGGGATTCTGTGATTCTGTGAGATAAAATGCAATCCAACTGCCAGAGAGGTCCTACAGCTATGGCTGGCAGAAGGTCCCATGGGAGGTGTAGCTGAGCATGCTGGAATTTGGACAAGCCTCAGCTTGAGTCTCATCCTCCTAAACATGCATTATTTTATGAAAATTCAGAATTCTCTTGACCTTGGGAGCAGGCAGAAATCTACCAGATGAAAGTAACTCTTCGTATCTGCAGGTATCTCTTACAAGGCTTTTTTCCTTTTGATCCGTTTTTCTTTCCAAATAGGACATGTAGGGAGCAGACTGGTGCATGTGATGCTTTCCACTGTGCCCTTTGGAGACCAAAAGCCACATCAAGCAGGAGATTTATGAGTTGCTGGCAATAGATGCTTCATGTTCTTTTCTATAACATTTAAGATGATGAAAGAAGAACAACCGACTTTCATGGCTATGAAAGCAGAAGGAAAACTGCCTGTGGATAGAACAAGCACATGCATCATTGGATAGAAATTAAGGTGTTTGTACCTTCAAATCCTGATCTGAAAAGTTCAAGATAGAAGAAGAATATCTGAGTAAAAGATGTGAAGTAGTTCATAAGATTGTAACTCAGATACACTCAGGAGAATAAATCCAAAGGCAACATGATGATTCATTAACTATCACTTATTAGGCTCCTAAATTCAAGTAGACAGAATCTCCCCTGGAGGCTTTCAAAGGCACCCACCTTTCACTATGGACAATACAGGGATCTTAAGAGCATAGCTTATTTAAGGAGGACTCCTTCATTAGGTACCTACAGAGCATGCATGGATTGAGTTCCCAGATTAGGTGAACTGGGTCTTTTAATAAAGTTACTGCATTTCTGGACACGCAGAAATAGAAGAAACCAGGGCAAGGTGTTCTGCAGCCCTGTGCAAGGGGGGGAAGGCTAGGAGGGAGCAGTGCTTGTGTCCCACTGCCCCGGGGAGCCTCATTTGGAGGTGCAACATTTCCTATATTTCCTTCATCTCCTACAGCCTCTCACATCACAGGGCTGTATACCTGCAGGAGATTTCACCAGAAGGAATGGTGAGACCAAGATAATTTGTGTTGCATTGGCTTTGTTTCTGGACTGGAATTGCTTCTGCTTCTTAAGTCACTTCTCTAATTGCAGCTGCATGAGAAAAGGATGAACATCTCCTTTTCCATGGATGGCAAACAAGATAAAAGCTTGTCTGTGTTATGTTTATATTCTCATTGCACAACCTTTGCGTAGTTGGCTGCTGTCAGAAGATGCAGTAAAAAGCAAAACATCTAGGCTGCCTCAGGAGTAGTCTTGGCAGAGTGTATGAATTGTGTCAGGCATCCCAGCTTCTGCTGCTTCCCACCAGCCCAAAAACTGCTAGCAGCAGAGAGGGATTTCTGCTTTGGACAGCATCTGAAGGGAGGGGTGGGGGAGGAAGGCCCTGGTGCAGGCTGTGGGCTCGGGGAGGTGCTTTGGTGATGACAGGGCTATTTTCCCAGACAGTCTCGATTTCTGCATGATGCTTGGAAGTAGACTTACTGTAACTGGCATGAGTCACTTCCTTGTTACCGGTGGTTTGGAACCACTGTGCACAGAAAACATGCCTGCAGCAGGCTGAGTAACTCCCTCATTCTGTTTCAGGATGTAGGATCTGATCATAGAATCATAGAATCATAGAATAGTTAGGGTTGGAAAGGACCTCAAGACCATCTAGTTCCAACCCCCCTGCCATGGACAGGGACACCTCACACTAAACCATCCCACACAAGGCTTCATCCAACCTGGCCTTGAACACCGCCAGGGCTCCTATGAAGTGATTATACCTATATCTGACCAAAAAACTTCCGTGTCACATGAAGGGGGAATGCCTGGTGGCAGGGCAGGAACTGAAGGCAGGCTTTGTATGTTTGACATGACACCTGATCACAAGAAGAGGTAAAACCTCTCGCTGTGTGATGCAAATGGGGTTTAATTCACTTGAAAGGGGCACATCCAGCGCACAGCTAGATGGGGCACAAGCAGCTGGAAGAGGTTTCAGCTTGCTCCTTGGCCATGTGTGAGACCCTTGGGAAGAAGCCAAGGGTGTAGGCTGTGCTTCAGTTTACTTTTGTTAATCAAATTAGCATCTTCCACCCCCGTGTTTCTAGCTATACAGTGGTGCTACTGTTGTCACCAGGTGCGGAGTTTTCTTACATGTGAAATTTTTCCTTCTTGCTCTGTGATTGTATTATGGTATTTTGTCATCTGACACAGCCAAAATCCATCATTTTAATATGTATTGTTGACTGACTGCTTGGTGAATTTAGGTTTTACAGCACACAACAATTTTGCAATCTGAGAGCCACATACCTTACATATGTGTTAAGGAATTGCTTTCTTGTAGTAGTTCAGAAACATGAATGATCCCATTTCTGGTTAGATCCTGTGCATTTTCAAATCTCAAACACAAATTCTTCAGAGCTGCTGCCCCTGAAGCCTGCAGCAGTTTATATTGGGTGTTTACTCACAGGAGGGCTTTTTTATTATTATTTTTAAAATACATTGAGCATCAACAGTTCCTGGCCTCAACCTGCCCAGATAAAAGGCTTGGTTGTAATTTTCATTGGTGAGGGAGTCATGTTTTGCTCAAATAGTACTCTGCTTCAGGCTCTCACGGGAGGATTTGCTGAAGGTCCTGCAGATCTACTTTAATCATATGGAGCTTTCAGAATAAACTTTATGGGCTGGAAATGCACAAGCGAATATATAGCAGAGGACTGGAGAATTACAACCCCCTGTCTGTATGTTTTTAAGACTAAGCTTTCATTGATCTCCCCTCCAGTTGACTGATCTGTATGTACAGTGAAGATGGAGGTCAGAGGATAATTGCTTCCTGGGAGTGGAAGTCTTTAAGCATGTTTAGGACTGAGCAAGCATCAGGAAACACCAAATGATCAAATTAGCAGAGAAGGGATGGTTTGAGTGCAAGGCTGAAATACAGAGATCCTGAGTTTGTTTCCTTGCTTTGGCACAGACTCCCTCTGTGAGATGGGACAAATCATTCTGATATTTAAAAACTTTCCAAACTCTGCCTCTGAGCCAAATCCCTGTCTGTAAAGTTTAGGGGCTATAGCAGTCAAATGTTTCAATTAGGGCAGTGATATATATGCTTAAATTGAAACACTTAGAAGCATATTGGAAAAGAACTGCTCAGACAGACAATATTCCTCTGCAAAACAATCCTTCATGGCAATTGGCTGAACCCCCAGGACTGGAGTGTTTAAAACTAGGTAGATCAAAACAGTAGAAAACACAGCAAGTTGTCTTGAAGAATAGGTGAGGTATCAGCTAGTCTTTTCCAGCTCTGGGCACTGTAATTCAGAATTTTGCTGCTTGTAGGCACAGTAACCTTTTCTTTTCATCAGCCCTCAGATTTCTGGCCACACAAGAGAGTGCTTGTGCGAAAACCCCAGCAGAAGGAGTCTCCACCAAGTACAAATAAGTACACTGTCAGCAGCACCAGCATGTGCCTTTTCACGCTCTCCTGCCAGTTGCTTGTAGCTGAGTCTGATGGGCCTGCTCTACCAGTGAGAGCACACTTCAGCTTTGGTTTTCCATTGACCCTACTCCTGCAGGGTGGGGAAGCTGGTAGGCAGTGGTGGTGAGGTTTTATTGTGAGATTGATACCATTAATTCACTCCAGATGGGTATTGCAGGTCTTGGGAACTGGTATAAATTGTTGCTAGCCTGATGTGGATTCAGACAGATGAGTAGTGGGTGCTGGTAACTGGGACTGCTTGTAAAACAGGTGTGGAGAGATTATATCAAGGCTTGAAAGCCTGTAATGGCAGAGGAATGAACCTACTGATCCAAAAGCTCCCTTTCAGGTTTATAACCTAGAACCACCTTCTGCAGGTGTCTTTGCAGAGTGACACAGCAATGGTCATTTTTCTCTCCAGATCAAATCCTGGCTCACATGGTGATGTTGCCTGAGTTGAACCCAAGGGTGGATGGCAGACCATGGCTTGCTGTTAAGAAAATTACACCTCTGCACGCGCTGCTCAGCTGCCCAGCCCGATTTACTGGAGAATTTTATCATCTGGATAAATACCCACATCTCAGTGCTGACTTCTACCTCCTGACAGACCACAGGTCCCCAGAGATTACTAGAACAGCTCATCTCCTCTCTTCCAGATGATCCCAGCTCATTCCTCATGAGCATTTTAAGGTGCAGGGCTCCCGACTATCAGGCGTGTTAACACTTTGATTGAAGGACCTTTTTCTTCCCCTCTTGCCCTCACTTGTTCTACTGACTGAGTTGCTTTAGTTTCCCAGCCTGATTGAATGGAGCAGGCCAAGTGCCAACCCTTCCCTGTCAGGATTTCTGTGCTTAATACTGAGATAAGATTAAAATCCCAAGTACTGTTTTTTTTCTGGTGGTTTTAATCATAAATAACTTTTCTTGACACCTTGCTTCAGTTCCTGCCATGCTTTGTGTCAGATGCACTCCCCTTTGGAGAATTTAAGGAGGGTGTTTCAAAGGAACCAGATGTTCAATCTTTCTTGCAGAGCTGGCTGCCACACAGAAGCTAACTGGAAATTGTGAGATGTCTTGCACTTGAGAAAGCCTTTCCATTTCACATTCTTTCTAAATCAAGCCATCTAAGCCGTGTATTGGTTTAGCGTCATATAAACTAGAAAAAGAACAGACTTGCAGCGTGCTCTTACTCTATTTACTCTTTGCCAAGATAGGCCTTTCCTGGCAAAATGTGCTCAAGATGTTTATGCAGTCCACAGAGAAAAATGGTCCCTTGAAATGGAAAAGTCCTACGTTCAAGTGCTGTGGACATCCTGTGTTGCACTAGGATGCTTCCAGAGTTTTAAAGGGATTTAGTTGCTGAAGTGAAGACAGTCACCTCAGGATTTTTGAAAGTACAAAAGTGTGTGCTAATCATTGTCATTAAGCACATGCTCTCTTGGTAGCCACCAGTGTTTTTAGGCACCAAATGCCTGCTTGGTAATCATCTTACTTCCTCAGCCATCCTGAAGGGATAACATCACAGCCCTACCCCATTAAGGTGCTGTGACAAAAAATAGCTTCAGTGAATGTGGTGGTGGTGTCACCTTTTTGAAGAAAGGTGTAGGTCTATCCAGCCTTTGTTTTGCTTCAGAGATACACATGCATATTGGGAGGTGAAAGGAGATGTTTATGAAGAAGAGTCAGTCTGAAACATGAAATTCAAATCAAAATTTGCTAAAAAAAATGTCTCTGTGTTCCTTTTGCTTCCTTTTCTTCACTGGATGCATATCAGCATGTTACTGGGATGCAGTTTGGGTGAAAAGTGTGTAAGGGAAAACTGACTTGTGTGTTTTAAATGCCTTTCAGGTCATCAGCCTGAGATACAGCAAAAAGGATAGTTACTTTTGGAGGGTGCTGATCCCTATGCCTTCTGGGTATCGGGTCCCTTTGGGTGCCTCAGATTAGGCACCTAGCACTGCAGTCCTCTGTGACTGTGTGGTTAGCAGGGTAATCTCCATTCTACCCACTTCCTCCCCAGACTTTCTGATATTTCTCTGGCACAGGTATCTCCCTTGCTTCTGTCTAGTTCCTAACAGGGGATGTGTTTCTTTTGCTGCCTTCCTATCAGAGGACAGTGCCAATTCAGGTTTCACTAGAAACTGCTGTGCCAGCTCTTTGGTATTCAGAAGCTGTGGGGTTTTATGTCTGTTTCCTGACCTAGCATGACTCTACTAATAATGCAAGAACTTCAGTGCCGATCTCTTGGCAGCCTAATACAGGAGGTCAGTCAGTAAATATAGTTACAATTTTCTTTGCCTCAGCAAAGACAGTAAGTCGAACACAATGTAAACAAGGTGGTTGGATCACTTCACCCACCAGTAATATTTGTAGTTATACAGGCAAATTTAATGGGCGTGATTAAATCTCATGCTTCAGCTTGGCAACTGATGAGGTACAGGGGGGCAGGCAGGAATTTCCTTTCTGTTCCAGGGCTGCACTCTTTCCAAGTCTTTCCTTCATGCCTGTGCCAAGGATCTCAAAGTGCTTTGCATTTTTAATTATACTTCATGCCCCTATGAAGAGTGGAGATGAGAGATACCATGATTGGCAAGGGAGCAGTGGGGAAACTGAGGCACTAGAAGGTGGCAGCCTGCTTGGGATCAGAGAGGCAGTTGCCGTTAGACTTGGAGCAAGGAGACCTGAGCATCCCAGAAATCTTTTCTTGGGGGTTCTGTAGGTCTAGGAAACTTGTGCGTAGTTCTCAACAGTCTGTGTCTTTAATACACTAAAGTCTTGGTTGTCTGCAGGGACAGAATGGTGCTTTTATGTATATGTTACTATACGGTCGCTGGCAGGGAAATATATCTTTCTGCTCTGGAAATCGTCATTTCTTTATTTTTGTCTTTCAGCATTCTGTGCCTCTAATTTCTGAGCAAAATGGCCTGTATATGTCTTTCTTCTCTTTGTATGGAAAGCACTTTGCTCTGAAATAGCCTCAGGTGTTGGCTGTGGCTAAGGCAGAGAACTGGTTTAGCTCTGTAAATGACATGCTGCTTTGTCCCTACAGGGCAAATTAGTGAATTTACTGTGTGTATTTACCTCCAGTGGGTGTACAGTGTGGTGGCTACAATGACTTTGATTTCTTTACCTGGATGTACAGCTGAAGAGCTGGCCTTGCAACATCAAGGAGGAGAAAATACTCTTCTTCTTAAGGCATGCTTTAGTACAAAGAAGAGCCTATAGATGGTCAAACTGTCACATATTAACCTATCTCACCTGTGTATTGCTAATGCTGTGGCTGACAAAACATGGAGAGCAGTAGGGACTGACTGAGTCTTCACCCTTCTCAGGATGGACTTTTACCAGCTTACTTGAAGCCTAAAGCACAATGGGGAACAGTGTATTTTGGATCTCACAGGGTGGGAAGGGTTTCTTACTTCTGTGGTGGATGATTTAAACATTATGATTTCACATGAACAACATCCTCCAGAGGCCAGTTTTGTGAATCTGGAGTGGACAGAAACTTCTGATGTGTTGTCTTAAGCCAGCAACTTGATGGCCAGAGAGAGGCATCGATTCAGGCGTACCAGATAGTCCCCACTGTTAAGGGGCATCCTGCGCAACCTGCTATCGTGGTAGGAACAGAGGCTGTCTAGCTGAGAGCTCTGAAGCTTAGGGCTGAGGCCAAAGCCTGGCTTTTCAGTTTCTAGGATTCTTGTCTGAATAAGATGTCCGAATCTGATCCTTAGTCTAGTCTCAAAGCTTAATTGTAAATAAAGAGTATCTTAATCACTTTATAGTGTCCAGCATTCTCTCACTGAATGTCTCTGTGCTGGCATTTGGGGAGCATTCATAGTAGTAGTAAATGAGTGTCTGTTTGGTCTGCATGTGGTATAATTAAGCATCAGCTGAGCCCACAGCATAATGTGGTAATTCTCATTCTGACCAGCTGAAATAATTCACTCTAACAACTGTGCTCTTCTCACTCCTCTCTTTCAGTTCCCAAGAAGCTTCTGCACGAAAGCCAGCCAAGACCAACCAATTACCAAGGATTTCAGAAGCCACATTTTCCACTGCGGCCAAGAGTGTTTGATCCCAATGTTATAAGGGACGGTGTGTTCTTTTCTGATGTGTCTCCTTCCAACGTAGGGCGAGCCCTCCCAGGTAGCTATGACTATTGCAATGTTGGCCCAAACTTAACTGGGTTGTGGTAACTCTTCCCTTCTTGTCTCCCCTTATCTGGGTTTCCATATTGTTCCCAAACCCCATCCATGTCACAGGCAGAAAGAGAAGCTTCAAGGCATGACCAGTGATGGATTAAAGCGAACTGGTGTGAAGCTCATGTTGGATTTCTTGAAATAGCAGTCGTGGCCATGCATGTCAAAGTTCATTACAGAAATACTTTGCAGACCTGTCTAATACAGTGGCAAAGAAAAAACCAGAAAAGGCAGACACAGTAGATCTGCCTCATAGGGGATAGAGAAGTTTTCACCTTTGAAATATGATGCTATTTTAATAAAATGCAAAGTCAAAAGATGTATGAAGTCAAATCTTAGCTATCTATAGGGATGGGTGAGTAGGAGGAAGAGGTGGTGTATGAAGAAAGGAAAAGTACAGGTGAGCACGTATTCAGTTAATGAGTAGTTTTGCATTGTGTTTCCCAACACACCATGGATAGTACACATTACTTCTGAAATTCCCAGCCTGTGCTCCCAGAGATTCAGCTCTAGGGTGGGTCTGGGCAGAGCTACCTCTCCTTCCTGTCTGCACTCCTGGCTGAGTTAATCCACAGCTTGGATAGTCAATCCACAGTGAGTTAAGAGTTGGCAGTAACAGATTTGTCAGTTTGGAGGCCTTACTGAAGAACTGTCAAAGGAAGAATTTTGAGTTAGCCCCAAATGAATTTTGTGATCCTGGGGATTCTTTTTAGCAAGAAAAAACAAATACCCTGAGCTCATTATCGCTCATCTAAACATTTCACTTCTACAAATGACACTTTTTGTTTAGTTTTCACATGGTGTATTCATTAATTTTTAAAATATGCACCACTTTTCAAACAAAGTCGTCATTTTGAAATTAAAAGCTGACAGAAAGTTTCAAAAGTAGCAAAAGGAAATATTTGGACATTTCTGTAATCTCCCTCCTCATTTCCTTTCTTTTATAAAACTACTTGCTAAAGTCAGCTTGGTATCACGAATAACCTCTCCTATGCTTATACTGTGGTGCTGGGCAGATTTACTGCTGTTTGAAGTAGTTTTGATCAGCTTGGTGTATAGTCAGTGGGAAACAGTTTGAGTGACTAGGTGATCACTGGCTGAGAAAGGGTGGTGAAGAGAAAACCAGTAGTAGTTGAGCTGATCGGGCATAGACAAGGTCTTCAAAGGTAGCAAGGAGGAAAGGGGTTGTCTTTTAATATGATCCTGGAATGAATGGCAGACCAGGGAACTGCATAGCATAGCAAGACATGGCCTTTGTGAAATTATGGTTGTTTGTTTTTTCCATCCTGCATAACTCCAGTCGTTTTCTGTCTTCCCTGTCTGTGCTTGTACAATCCTGCAGATGACAAAACCAGTTATGTGGTTTTGTGGTGCTCTTTGCTGGAGTATAGTGTATGCAGACAACTATTCATTTAAAAACTTGTTTGATTGCATCTGTTCTTTGGATAAGTCAGAAGTAAAAAAAAAAAGAAAGGAAGATTCTTTTACATCTCTCATGAGAGGAGTTGTGCCTTATTCTATTTCCTAAATACACCATTATTGCATGGCATGGTTTACAAGGGATGCCCCATACCTAGCAGAAGTGGTGTCTGTCTGTGTCTCTCCTGGCTGATCTATGCATGCACATGGAAGCCCACACTGCAAATTTAGTTCAAACCTTAGTCCTGGTGAGTTCCCAAGAATGTATTGACAGTGAGGGGCAGGTGGGTTGCCAGCAGTGCAGAAGTGGGCATGTGGGCCCCTTGTTCGTATCCTAGCAGCTCTGGACTTCAATACAGAACTGTTGAAAACTCTCAAAGGCCAGTACGAGCCTGAAGCCACCTAACCCAGCAGTCCTCTGTACGATGAGATATATGGTTATGAAATACATATGAGATTATATCCTGGTGGTGCCCTTCATTTTCATTAATTGTAAAAGGATTTTAGATTAACCAGTTCAGAGCCAGATCTTAGTATGAGGACAACTCAGGCAGTATTCAGTTGCCCCCATATAAATGTGGTATTTGAGATGACCTAGGGTGCTCACCTGGTTTCTAGATGCTGCCCTAGAAGAGTGAGAGTTTCCCCTACATCCCTTCTCGTACCTGCCATCTCTGCATGGATGTCCTCCTGACCCTGGTGTATCTTAGATGTCTGTGTATGAGCAAATACATCAAGATTTAAGTGTCTGATATAGGGAGAGCTGAATGACTCTCTAGGATCTATCAGCTAATAGCAGGGTTCAGTTTAGGTGCATAGTGCTACTTGAGATGCTGTGAAGTATCCAGGTTTTAGGTTCATATTTTAGAAATTAAAAATTTACCCCATTTCTATGGATTTTTTTGCAGGAAGAGTCATAGAGAAAAATCCAACCATTTGTGCAGACATAGATTTACCAGACGGGGAGAAAGATTAGAGGGCATGTTGGTGCCTACATCTGAATGAAAAGATTATCCAAAACTCTGCTATTGGTTTCCTGCTGAATGTGTCCTTGATCCTCTGTGCCCCAGTGCCTCCATTCGTATAACTGATCTCTGTTCTCCTAAGGCAAGAGGTTCTTGGGATATTTTTCCCTTTTGGATCTGCCACCCAGAGACCCATGTTTAAAAACTTTGCTTCAGGGGCAGTCATTAACACCTTGGTAGCTTGTAACGTGTGTCTTTCCCAAGGCAATGCAGCTACTCAGTGGCAAAGATACAACCGTGCCCATAATTCCTTGAGGCTGATCCCTTACAATGACACCTGGACATCCATCCCCGCTGCTTCTCCTCCAAGGCAGATTAGAAGTTGGTATCACTGTGTGCACATTCATGCACTCAGTCCCTTTCCATCCAGTATTACCTGTTTGACACTCCTCAGTTTCTGTTGCTGCTTTCCTGGACTGAACCGCTTCCTAGCATGCACAGTAGGAAGTTGATCATGACGTCTTACGCTGCTGGGTTTGCAGGGAAAGGAGATGGGTGAGGGAGCTAGTGAACACAGGCCATCTTGTGTTGTAGCTGCTGTCAGAGTGCCTTCACTTGCATGACGCTTATGGCATCATCAGAAATGGATCTGACAGTTCCCTGAATTTAATCCCTGCAGATAAGTGGAAGCCAGGTGCCAGTCTGTGATTTTACAGTGCGATGCTTGCTTTTGGCCAGAACCAGACACCTAGGGAAGGGAGCCTCTAAAACTGTAATAGCTACAGGTAAACAATCACATGGGTGATGGAGCTGGATCCTGGGCACTGACTTTTTCACATGTTTAAAACAATTAGTGTTTTGTGACTAGTGGGGGTGTCTGCCTGCAGATCAAGGTGCAGGGAGCACTCAGCAGTGAGTTGATAAGATCTGAAAGGGTCTCTTTGAGCCTCCTGGAATTAGCTGCCTCCTTAGCTCCAGTCTTCAACAAATAAAATCAAATCATTAACCCATGTTCACTCACCTCTCAGAAGAGGAAATGGTTTCTGGATGAAACACAATACGAGCAGGCTTCTGAAGGAAGTCGTAAACTCAGGTCTGCCCTTCCCTGCAAAGTCTGGAGAGAAAGCACGTCTGTTTGCCAGGTGTAGATGGATCAGTACAGTGCGACACTAGCAGAGGGTAGCAGGCTCTGCCTGTGTTTTCTAGTCCTGATTACAAGCCTAGCTGAACCCACTGGTGATAAAGGCTCCTTTGATTTACATAAGAGAAGAGAAACCTGATTATATATTTGCTGTAGCTTAGGTGGGTGTGTCTAAGTGGTGACATGAAAGAGCAGGAGACAGGGAAGAGAAGATGCTGCCTGGATGCAGACCGGGTATGTGCTCAGCTGAAGCTACCTGAGAAGGTTTAGTCACCCCCAAAAAGGGGCAAATTTGGGAGGCTTGCTGTTGAGTGGCTCCAGATTTCTGAATGCAGATGCTGACCTGATGGGAATAGGGCAGGATAGGGCTGGTGCCTTGTTCCTCATTCCCTTTCTGTTTCAAAGCAGAGAAGAAGAAAGGGAGATCGGCCACCTTCTACGATCTAGACAACAGCCCCTTCCTGCTTCCTGTGGATGAGATACAACTGCCAGCACTCAACAGCAGCATGGAGCCTGTGGGTGTCAGCACAGAGATGGCACTGCTCAGCAACATCCTAGCAGCGTATGCCTTTATCACAGGTAGGTCTTGCGGCTGTCATCTCTCTGGGCTCTCTCAAGCTCTTTGTAGACCCTCGATTGAGCCTGCATTTCAGTCACCTAGGGCTAAATCTGCCTCTTTGAACTGTTTATATTTTTCATTTGTCTCTCAGTAAATTCCCCTTGAGAGACCTGACCAGGGCAGCTCTAGCAGACAGTATATAACAGGGTTTATTGTGCTCTGCTTTCCACTGGATTTGCTATCATCTGGAGTTAAACACAATGTAATATTACATGTGGTATTATTCTTAATGCTTCATTTTCCTGGAGATCAAAGCCTGGCTCATTAGAAAGGCAAGCTTGTTGTCCTGTAATTTGGAAAATAAGCAGCACTCAGAGTACCCTGCTTAAGAGAATTTGGCTTATCTTCAGTGGAAGTGTGAAGATGAAGTAACTTGAGAGTCTACTTAATTGTATATGTAAATCTAGTTTAGAGTAAGATTTCTTTGGATCACAGTTTATCTTTCACCCACATGTATCTTTCAAGTAACAGAGGAGCAGTCTTCTAAAAAGATTTACTTAAAAAGCTGAAATAAAGATTCATGCCCTGCTGAGTGCTTGGGGTCAATACCGTTGATACCAAAAACTACAGTAGAAGCAAGTGATATAGTGCAGATATGTCCCATCCCACAGCTGTGTGAGGTACTTTGAGAACAGGAAGGATTTCCTTCAGAGTTGGAGGCCCTAACCCAAAAAAATGAGGAGCGCTGATTGAATATCATTGGATGCGCTAACTCAGTGTATTTTAGGCCAATCTCTGCTGCTTTCCCCAGATGGAGGGTCCTGGTTTCTGTGTAACTAGCCTCCCAAGGCAGAAAATACAGTTTGTGGTAATTTTTTCTTATGGGTGTTCTCCATTTGTTGAATGAAAGGTTTGTATCCTTCTTACCTTGCAGTACTTATTAATGAATGTTACTTGCTAGTAATAGTAATATGTTGCTCTATTACTACATGCAGTTAATAATTCTGTGTACCACTGTAATGCACTTATGCTATTCTGGAGTATTGAGGTCTGTATAGCTAAAACTCAAATATTTATGAGCTAGTTTTTCGTGTCTGTGTGCCATTCAGTCTTGATAATTCATTAAATACTAATGCATTCTTGGTGCTATGCTCTTGTTCTTGCTGAGGTACCACCAAATTTGGATTTACAGGCAAATATTTGGATTTGAAATAACTAACTTGGATTTTGCATTTTGGAATCACTGAGTAGACTAGTAAGAGTGTTTCTACGCATTTAGTGGAGGGTCCTTCTAAAAGGACCATGAATGGTGAATCCAGAGTTCTGCCCTTCTACACGTCCAATGGTGGCATCAGAATCCATCTTTTTGTGACACCTTTAAAAAGCAGGCAGTTAAAGTGGGATTAATAGTGCTCTTCACAAGAGTTAGCTGAGTAGGATTTTTTGTTTGTCTTGCATGGGCTTCTCTAAGAAAAGATTAGAAAAAGCAAACTTTAAAGGAATCTTCTGTTTATCACACTTCTCCCTTCCTCTTATGTACAGTTGTCATTTTTTGACATGAAAATACCTGCATTCACAACCTTACTATAAAATAAAATGCTGTTAATCTTATTTTCCCCATCTGAACAGTAATGGGCAGCAGAAGGTTGTAGGATTTATGGTCAGGGACAGTGGGAGTTTGCTTCCATTGGCCACAGCAGAACTCTTAGACCCTGCATTCATTTTGTAGGGCACAAGGCTTTGATTCATCCCCTTCACAAGGTGTCAGTCTTGGCAGGAACCTCAAGATTTTACTGTAGCACAAATAATAAAGAAGAATGGCTTTAACTGTCTTGGTGCTGTGGGATTTGCTTGCCCTCTCATGATGCGGTCTCGTTGTGATATGTTCACATCCTCTGGACATCAAATATGTAAAACTCAGACCTCACAACTCTGATTTCCAGTAAAGAGTTCAGGAGCTTGTTGCTCATGTTTTCCAGTGTACTTAACCATGGCCGTTGGATAGGGTTTAGCTTCACTCTATATGTTCAGCTTGTTATTTATTGCAAAAATAATTGATGGCTGCCCCATGGATTGAGACAGCAGATGCCCTAAATCATCTTCATGTGCTGCATGTAATTTAGCCTTCTGCTTTTAGTGGAAAGGATGGATTTGGCATGATTTATTTTGTTATATGTGAATATGGAGAGGTTTTAGATTATGAGTTCAAAGACAAGCTGTGTCACAGGACACAAATATCATTTGCATAAACCAGCAAATTCATCCCTCTTTATATTGCAGCTTTGGAGCAGCAGAGCTATTGCAAATTTTTTTGCTCACTTGAGTTTAGCTCATGAAGGTGGCTTAAGCCACAGCAGCTGTTGATCTCCATTATAGTGGCTCAGGAGAGGCCAGGAACTGGGTGGCCAGGGAAGGCTAGTTCTGGTTCACACATCTTCCCACTGCTCCTGACTACAGCCTTGGTGCCAAAGAGAAACATTAGTGCAAGAAGTTCAAGGGCTTCCCTCTGCTGATGAGTTGGCTCAAAATAGGACTTTACAGAGAAAAACTGTAAACAGGCAGGGGCAACATACGAAGATATTTTTTTCTGTTGGGGCAGGGAGTGGTGCATAGGCTCCAGGAAAAAGAAGCTAAGGGGATTTGCTATTTCATGGGTCAAGTGTGTGCTTGAAAGGATGATCCACTCTACTACTTTTCCTGTCTCCTGGCAGTGGAGTGTCTATTAGCCTGGGGAGAGTGGGATCCCCTCTGTTCTCAGTAGTGTTCACTTTTTCTGCACAGAATGGCAGGTTTGGGTGGGCAGATGCAGATGAAGAATCTGCAGGCTTGGTCACTTGGACGTGTACAGTATTGCAGTGCAGAGAGAAGTGCAAATGTTAGTGAAAGATTGCTAATGTCCACCATCTTTTTGACTGATGTTCCCATATAACATGGGGGGAATGGGAACATTCCTATTAACAGCTAAGGACTGAAAAATCACAGCACAGCAGGGAGCAAAGCCTCTTTGCAGGAGTCTGGGTTTTCACTGTCAAATCTGTTTGCAGATATCATCATGGTTAAGAGTCAAAGCCAATTGGGTGTTAATCTTATCCCAGCTTCCAGAACCTTGAAAACAGCATTTCTTCAGAAATAGGGAGTGTGAACAATGTCAAGGAGGTCAAACAAATAAGAACCATGTTTAGTTCAGTCTTGCAAAAGACTCAGAGATGCCCCTAATTTGAAAGCTGATTTTCTTCATAGAATTAGGTTTTTCATTAGGTACAGTCTCTGCCTACAAACCTCAGACCTGTTATTTGTTATGGAGATGTCCCAAAACCTGTCTGAGTGTTTGGAACGACTTCACCAGTTTCAGTGACAGCTGGAACTGTCTTAGCAGTCACAGTCTACCAGCAAAACCAGAACCGTCCCTCATGGTCATATAAATATTAAACATTCAAACTGTATCAGAGCACTTCCAGTGCCTCCTTTTGGACAAGGGACTTACTCAAGTTTTGTTGTTGTATTCAGGCTGAAGTAGTTGGAATGAAACCTCGACAAAATCCCTGTTTTATTCTTGTTCCACAAGCAAAGCTTTGTGCCAAGTTATTAACAAGGGGCTTCCAAAAAAGCAACCCGGGGGAGATCATTCTAACTTTTAGACTGCTTGGCCTGAGCCTTATTAATAAAGGGCTCCTGGAGAGCTTCCTCTGTTCTACCAGGGGATTTCGGCAGCCTGTGGGGCTCACTGTAAATCCCCTGGAAGATATTGCTCCTACTGTTTGTCTGGCCGTGCTTACTGCTGAACCTTTTACAGGGGCCCTCTGAAATTTTCCTCCCCACTGAGGTTTCTGAATGCATGAAGCTATCACAGGAAGCCAGCAGCATTAATGCCTAGATTGTTTTTTATTTATTGAAACAATTTATTATAATAGCAATAACAACCTTGGCCTGGGGCGTTTCCTGGGGAATTAATGGCAGTCTGGGCTGATGCTCCCAGCAGATTGTTAGCCCTCAGGAAACAGGCTCTGTAATTGCTGCTGGTTTGGTTGGAAAAACAAAATAAAATGTGTTTCTAATTTTTGGCCAGTTTAAGCACCTAGACAATGGTGGCTTTTGTACAGAGAGTTATAAAGAGCATATATCTTTTGTCTGTGTGGATTAAATTCAGGCTTGAATAAGTGACATTTTCATCAATGCTCTCAATCCAGAAAGAGAAATACCGGGAAGGGGAAAGGTAACCCCAGCAAAAGAGATTGATAGCAACTGAGTCCTGCTAGAAATTTAGGAGAAAAACTTGACAGCTCTGAGCTGTCATCCACAGCAGTGGAAGAAAAGTTGCACTGGCCAAAATCCATGTCTTAATGGGTGTACACACACACATGAATATATATTAAAATCATGTTAACTTCTGCTACTGATGTCCATACTTTAGTAGCTTTAGTGTTAGTATGATGAATTTGAGCCACCTTCAAGTTTTTTGCTGAAGAAGATGCCCCTTTTTGGTCTTCGCAAGTAGAACATGCAATGGGGCAGGCTCTCAAAATCACTCATCAACTGTCAAACCCTCAAATCTAGGCTATTGCTGATTTGGCTACTTCAACTGAGAAAAAACAGAGCCCATGGTTTTTAGCTTAAGTTGCTTTTTCTGCTGCAAGTAAAAGAGATGTTGCTGTGCAAGTGGATTGTGTGTGATAAATGCCAAGACTACAGTTGAACGTAGGGTTACAACTCAGTGAGGAAGTCCAGACAGTGTCTCAGATATTGACAGAGTAGCTGTAGGAGCTCATAAATGCCACTGCAGCCCAAAGATTCAATTACAGCCATTGCACTGCATGAAGGGCCATACATACAAGCACAAGCAGGAGATGAAAAATGGTTGCTTAAGTACCAATTGAGATGCGTCTTGCTCATGAACTGGATACGGTAGCTTGGAAAAAAGAGTGTGCTGGAGAAAGGAAAGGCAGGACATGGACAAAAACAGGGGAAGGGAAACCATATGTGTCTGTGTCTCAACTCCAATCTACTTTTTTTTTTTTTTTTTTTGTAATATGAATTGCTTTAAAAGTGAGCAGTGGAACTAATGCAAATCAAGCCCATGTGTGTGCAGGAACGTGGTGCTTAGGACGCTGCCTGGCATCCTGTCAGCCAGGCAGAACAGAGGCAGAGGCAGACTGGACCAAGTGTCTTTCAGTACAAACAGATCAGTCCTGCTCATTTGTTCTTCTCACTCTCCCACACTTTGGGTGTCCTCAGAGCCCTCCTTAAACCTATTTGCAAAGGGAGTCTTGCAGTTGCTGTCTTGAGTTCTATTGCACATGGAGGTAAAAACACTATTGGGTAGTGATCCTGTGTTTCCCCAGGTTTTCAGGTCTCTGAAATTAAGGCCATTTCCCTACAGGTTGCAGACGGGCAGCAGCTTTGCTACTGCACAGACAGGGTTGCAGTTCTGAGTTCTGCCCCTTGAGTTCAGAGTTGCCATTAACTTCACTGGAGCCAATTTTTCACTCATCGAGGCTGCTACAAGAGCCATTGGCACATCCTTCATGCCTGCTCTGGTATCTTGTCTTTTACTGTTGTATTTTTGCTGTTTCACTTTTGTGAAAATATCTTTGCTTAAAGCCTCTGGCTTTAGTCTCCCTTGACTTTTCAACTACAGCTGCATTCCTCTCCTCTTTCGGTTTTTTTGACTTGTTGAATGCATCTGCTGCAGTTTTCTGCTCTCTTTTTGTAATCTCTCTTCAGCCGATTTTTTCTCCATGCCATCCACACCAACCACTCTAGCAACAGTCTCATGTTTTATTACCCAATTTTTAGACTAACATCTTCCTTCACTTGGCTTGTAAATCACCTTTGAGATTCACTGGGAGGGAAGTGAAGAGTACAAATCTCTGTAACTGTTCCATGAGCATCTCCAGGCATTGAACTTAGCATTGCCTTGAACAGTGCACAAGTCAGTGTTTGGGCTCTGACCACAGAATCAAAGAATAATCTAGGCTGGAGGAGGCCTCCACAGGTCACCTGGTCCAAGCCCTTCCTCAGAACATGGCTAACTTCAAACTCAGAGCCACCTTTGAAATTAGAGCAGGGTCTTCTCCTGTTGAGTTTTTCATATCTCCAAACGGCTTCCAGTTCATAGAATCATAGAATAGTTAGGGTTGGAAAGGACCTCAAGATCATCTAGTTCCAACCCCCTGCCATGGGCAGGGACACCTCACACTAAACCATCCTACCCAAGGCTTCATCCAACCTGGCCTTGAAATCTTCATCTTCTGCAACCTTTACTGTGAGGAAATCAGCTGGAGAAAGCAGTTTCTAAAAGCACAGTAGGGGAAGAGAAGGTAGAGCATAGCCTTATGTCACAGTGATCTTTTGAGGCCAAATGTTAGGCTCTCAGCTGGTGGGAACTGTTACAGATCCACCACTGAGTTCAACAGAATAAGACTCATCTGAGGAACTGACTCCATCCTTGAACTCAGGGCTCTCAGCAGACACAGTGGAGCAGAGTTGGCCTTAACACTGTTTTCTTGGCTCACCTTCACCCATTCAGCATACCTACAAGCCAACATTATTCAGCCCAGGGTAATTGCAGTGATGATATTTATCATAATTACACTTCTAAGTAATCCCATAAACAAAAACAACAACAAGAAGAAGATAGTAAATAAACAAGATGGCTTACTATAAAAGGCATTGTGGATCCTTTGGAGTCTTGTTTTATCAGCTCTGAAAGGTGGCTATGCAGGATTCACCCTGTTGGTGCACTGACTCCAGCTATGCTTGTGTAGCACAGATACACATTTTGGTGGTCTGGGCAGAAAGCCAGCACACTTGCCTTAGATAAGCAAATGAACCCTATGAATAAATAATATGCATTTTTTCATGCTGCAAGGCTTCCCATTTCAACTGGGCCATGGCGCAGAGCATATAAAGCTTTGTAGTCATCTTTATTCCTGGTATATGATAATGGATGTGACAGCAAGATGCACTTAGGTTCTGCTGGGTGTGCAGCACCCTGGTGTCAACCCCACTCGCTCAGCCACTGGAATTAGCATTTAATTTAGCTGCTCCTTCCTTTTCCAGATAACTCCAAGACATGACTGCAGTGAGCCCACATTCTGCATGTGGGCAAATGCCTTGGCAGCACATCCACCGTTTATATTCCCCTTCCTGATTTCCCTGGGGGAAAGAGTCAAAGGAGGGCATGGAAGTAAAAGCAGACATTAGAAACTCTGCTCCTCCAGAGACCATGGCTGGTATGTGCACAGAGGACCTGTGTATATTTTGTTCTTTTAAGGGCTGTTCTCGACAATCATTTCCTTTCTCCTTTCAGAAAACCCTGAGCGGGCTGCTCTGTATTTTGTCTCTGGAGTGTGCATTGGACTTGTCTTGACCCTGCTGGCCCTGGTGCTAAGGGTGTCCTGCCGAACTGACTGCAAACGCTCCTCCACGAAGAAGCCTCCTCGGGAGCGGGAGAGCGACAGCGACAGCAGCGACAGCGATGACGATTCGGACACCACTTCAGACCTGTCTGCCCGCAGGCACCGCAGGTTCGAGAGGACTTTGAACATGAACGTCTTCACTTCGGCAGAGGAGCTGGAGCGAGCCCAGCGGCTGGAGGAGAGGGAGCGCATCATCCGGGAGATCTGGATGAACGGCCAGCCGGACATCCCAGGCACCAGGAGCCTCAACCGTTACTACTAAGCGATGGGGAGTCCAACCGTCCTGCCTGGCACCCTGTGGCTCCTCCACACAAGCTAAAGGAGAGGGAGGGAAGGAATATTACATGGGTGTCTCCTCTTTTCCTTTTGGGCATGCTACTTGAGCAGTGTGGATGGACAGCAATAAAGCTTTCCCCATCTCCTTCTCCCTGACATATTGCAATCATCCCTCTTCACAGACACTTTCTGGTTTCAACAGAGGTGGTTGCCAACTTCATATGTTAATAGCAGGCAGGAAGGTGACAGTTACAGTCCTGCTATGTGGGACGTGGAGTTTGGCATGCTGCGGTACGAGTACTCCTTTCTTGGCTGGGAGAGAAGTCATCCAGGATTTGGTGTTCATTTAGGACTTTTTTGTTTCCCTTTCCTGAGGACTGTGGGAAAATTGTGAACAACACGACAAGTCTGGAAAGGTGATTTGGGAAGGGAATGGGAGGTTCATCCCGACCGATTGTCTTGTGACTTCAGAAGCCATGAGATTAACCTAATTAAAACCCAGCGGCAAATATGACTTGTTAAGAACTAGGGGACTGGGGGGAGGGGGATTCTTCCGTCATGAAATCATCTCGGTGCTTGGATGTTTGCCATAGTGTGTTCAGTTATTTATGGCTGTCTTTTCATCTTCCTTTTCAAGGGGAACATTTAGGTTTTTTTACTGACACCTCAGGGATAAAATCCTAGTATTTTTTTTGAATCTGTTCTCCCTGCTGGCCCCTCTCAAACACAACCCAACCCACCTCCAATAATGAAATTATGGTAATACAGGAGATGTGTCAGTGACTGGTGAGAAGTTAACAGCCTCAAAGAGGTTGAAAAGGGTTTTCTTTCTGTTTTAAATATATATATATATATTTGAAGATGCTGCACAGGAATGTGCCTTATTCTTTTTTCTTATTAAACTACAGTTTCCTATGGACAGCAATGCACAATGTTTTATATATTTTATTAAAAAAATAATAATAAAAAAGTTCTATGTTTACCAGAGGAAAATGGAGACAGAAGACGCCACATTTGACAACAGAATGGGTAATAAATGCTAAATAAACTCTGGTTTGCTTCAATACATTTGAATTATCATTTTCACTTTTGGCATAGGTGTTGCTTAAGGGAGATGCTTTGGAAGAGCAGCACACCTCTGCAAAGCAAGCAGGGTCGATGTCTTCTGCATGCAGGAAACTAGAGGCACTTTTTTCTTTGTCTGCAGCCCATCAGTCTGCTTTGGCCATATTCATAGGCAGGAGCATCTGAACAATGTGTTGGTTCTCAAGGGGCCATTCCAAAGCCTACCTGCACCAAGGAAAAGAGTGCCAGTGATTTCATGCTTTGAGTCTTTCCCCAAAATATACCTGAGCCAGAAGCAAATGTTAAATGAACCAAAAAAAAAAAAAACACATGGAAAAAAGGTAAAATATATTTTAGTGCTCCTTCAGTTTTCCCATGGAGTATTCAATGGGATATCACCACCTACTCACTTCCAGCACCAGTTCACATCAGTCATAGAACCTGGTGTTTTCCAAGTCTGTATGATGTAGCCTGCAGGGATTTGGGATGTGCTCCTCTGTTACATAGGCAAACTTAGATCTTAAGAGGTTACTGAATGCTAGCAAAGCAAATAATGACCAAGAACTCTGAATACCTAGAGCTTCTCTTAGCTTCAAGGAGAGGTGAAGATGGGTGGACCTGTCCACGAGATGACTGAAGGTGTCAGAGTGGGGTTGCGAGGGCTCATGTGCTGTGCCAAACAGCTGCATGGTGGGACAGATCTCTGACACCAAAGGCCTTCTTGGCACTCTTTGAGGTCACTGTGGGGCTCTTTCTCTGGCTGAGGAGCTACGTTTGAAGTGTTCACAACTACTTCTTCCAGCTCTGGCAGAGTGAGAGCAAAGTTAAGTAACTGTAACTGGTGTTACTGGTAATGTCAGAGATAAAGGGAGAGGTTGCTAAGAGGTGCTTTCACCTGGGAAAGAAATACTAGTACTGCAGAGCGAGTCCTGGGCCTGGTCCCACGAAGGTGCAAATGGAAATTCTCAGTATTGACCTGGGATGGAATTTTGCTGCTGATATTTAGAAACATAGCAGGAGGCAGATCCCAAAAGCTGGATGCATTGGCATGTGCTGTGCTTTAGCTGGAATGTCAAATGCGCTCTCTGTGGATGTCAAGGGGCAAAATGACAGGATGAGGTCAGCAGGGTCAGTTTTGTTGGCCGTGTGTTTTTCCTATAACAAGATAGAGTCCCTCAACCTTGCTGATTAAGGGACAGCAAGTTTTCAGATTTAGAGCGCTGTGTCTTGGGAGATAGCTTGCAAAACTGATTTTAAACATGCTACAAACAGATTTATGTATGTGATTTTCCCAAATGAACTCTTTTGCCCAGAGGAAAGAGTAACTGTGGCAAGTCTGAGAATACCTGATATACAACCAAAGGATTAAAATACCTGCTTGAAGAGTAAATCACAGCTGAACCTGAGTTACAAATGGATAAACAATCCTCCCTTAGCATTGCTAATGCTGCTGTAAATCTTCCAGCTGAAACTTGCAATATAAAGGAGCAGGTTGTGAGCACTGCTTTTCAGAATTGAGCCAACAAGCCCAGCTCAGCCTTGCCCTAGGTAACAAGATGCAACAAAAGTAGACTCCCTGTCTTCACAGCACATGCAATACGTTTACGTTCCTTCTAGCGCCTTTTGTCTTAAGGCGATGCATTTCTAAAAAGGCTTTGACTGAATTAAAAATACAATCCTTTGAGCTACTGTAAGTAAAAGACTTTCAGTCATTCTGCAGCTATGTCTGGATTGGTCCCAAAAGCACTCAATAGTTTATCTGGGGAAAAGCAATTGAGATTCGTGGGGCAGGAGTTGTTAACTCTATTAAAAAAAAAAAAAGAAGAGCAAACCCAATAGAAGAGCTGGATTCACTATGGGAGGGATTAAAATCCGTAATTTTCACCCCACAAAAGAGAATTTTAAGCATACAGAGGGATTTGCCTGGTTTTACTCTTTAGTGTTGTACTCACTGTGTCATATGAAGCAGTTAAACACTCATGGAGCCAGGGAGCAGAGAGTAAATGCTTTTCTACGAGCCTAATGTGAATCCCTCTTGTAAGAGGTTACACATAGATCTGCGCTCTTACTTCCATGCTTATTTAGTTTTTTATATTGAAGTGAAATGCTGTTTCCAGAGAAACACTGTTCAGATTCCCCAAAACAGATAAAGGGTTGAAATCAACTTTTCTGTTTCATGAATGAATTTCCTCATCAGTAACCTTTTGGATAAAAAGATGCTGAGGTTATTTCCCATGTGAATCTATTCTTTATGCCTTGGTTTCCTTTTATAATTTTATAACAGAGGATAACAGAGCAATCCCAGACTCTAAGCTGCTTGACCAGTTGGTAATAAGGAGAAGCACACGATACTGTATTTAAGGAGACAGCATTGCAGTTGCCATGTACCATCTGCTGGGCTGCACGTTTGTGGCAGGCGAGCCTTGGGAAGTGGAGTGCCTGTGCTACATACCTAGACACTTTCATGCCTCTACAAATTACAAGATACTTGGGTTAGTGTCCACAGTCATTAAATTACAGTTTGATGACTTGTACCATCTTTGGTACAAAGATCTGTAAATGAATGTGATGGGTTGGAAAATTAAGGGCCATACTTGTGGGACTTTTGAAGAGTCAACCACACATTTGTTACCCTCCTGTAAGGTGAGACATATGCGGCTGGTTACGGCAGTCACTGTTGTGTATGGGGACACTGCAGAGAAGTAGGTAGTTCCCGTTAGATAACTGCTATGGTCTCCTACTTGGTCCCATTGCCCTTGACTTTTCCAGGCTGTTTTCACCTCCTGCTATCATCCGGTCCATCAGCACTGACCTCTTCTGCGGACCTGTGTTCACTGTACCCTGAAAATCTCGGTAACATGGTGTTTGCTGCCTTTCCCATGCCCGCCCTGGTGTTCATACCCTTGATGAATTCCAGCCAGCTAATGAGGCGTGCCTTTCCCTTCCAGAAACCACAGTGCCACTACTTAACCCCTTGCCTGCCATCTTTCCCAGCACCCCAGGGGCTATACAAATAAAGTGAGCTTGCTTAGCTGTTGTACTGCCAGGATGTAAAGCATATGCTCATGGTGCTGTGGGGAATCTGAATTTCCTTCTGTGCTGCATGGACTCTCTCGAGTTTCTGGAGGCTTCATAAACAATTAATCATCTTAGACTGGCCCAGAAATCCTTCTGTTCACAATCATTACTGAGGTCTCCATCATAATGAAGTTTTAATAATCCGATCTGTTTCTAGTGTCCTTAGATAACCCCTAAATAATTCTCAGTATCGCTTGCCTTTCTTTGTCTGCTCATTAGGATTGGTGCAGATTGCCCCTTCATGTAATTTCCTCCCTTTTCTCTTAGTCTATTAGTCTATTTCTGCGGTTGTTTCAAGTGCTGTCAGTGAAGCATAATTTACCAAAAATGCAGGAATAGTTTTGGTCCATTACATTGTAGCTCACTATTATGTTGCAGTAGGTGTGCATCTGCTACGTCCCTGGTCTGAAGGTGTTTGCTTACTCTGAGTGGATGTGGTGGTTTAGTAATACTTAAGCAAATCAGTTTGGGTGTTTTCAACTAACCAACCACTATTCCAGCCACAGCGATGCAATCGTCACCATGTGGAGTACTGCATCCGGGAGCCCTGGGGCACTGGTGAAATGTCACTGGAAGTTATGTTTTGGCTGAAGCATGACCACCTGAAAGCTGTTCAGAGGTATATGTGCTCTGGGATACACTTAAGATCTCTTAAAATACTTAAGATACTCTTAAGATAAGATTCTCTTTTGTGAGGTGAAAAATATGGATTTGAATCCCTCCCATAGTGAATTTCCAGATGCTCTGGGAAGTGCATACAGACGGACACTTGCTCTTATCATGCAAGCCTAACAGTTTCCATCTGGGCCTCTCCAGAAAGATAAGGGGGCTTGGCTTTCTCCTCAAGGATGGAAGAGTGGCCCATGGTTTCCCTTGGGAGGTGTCTGCTTGCTGAGGGGAGGTATAAGGTACATTCCTTGGTCGAATGGCTGGGAATATGGCCACTCGTAGAATCATAGAATAGTTAGGGTTGGAAAGGACCTTAAGGTCACATGGTTCCAACCCCCAGCCATGGGCAGGGACACCTCACACTAAACCATGTCACCCAAGGCTCTGTCCAACCTGGCCTTGAACACTGCCAGGGATGGAGCACTCACAACCTCCCTGGGCAACCCATTCCAGTGCCTCACCACCCTCACAGTAAAGAACTTCCTCCTTATTATCCAGTCTAGACTTTCCCTGTTTAAGTCTTAGCCTATTACCCCTTCTCTTATCACTACAGTCCCTAATGAAGAGTCCCTCCCCAGCATCCATATATAGGCTCCCTTCAGATACTGATAACTCCAGAGGGAGGTTTGATGGGTGTCAACACTGATTCTCTTTTACCTCTGTCTGATAACCAGTGGGAAGCTCAGGAGGTCCCCAGAAGGACAGGAGGTGTTGGACCAGCATGCTCCACACTGAACCTCTGATCAGAGCCCTTGGCAGGTTGGGAATGTGATTCCTGCTACCAGGCCTGTAATTACCAAACAACATTTCCTAGTGCTGAAGCTTCAACAAGAACCAAGGGAATGGAGCCACCCTCCACTGGCAAAAGGCTGTTGACATAGCACTGGGGCATTTTGGTCAAGACCATCACAGGCATCCGTGATCTCCATTGCTTTCACTACAACCTGTCGAAAATGGCAAGATTTTCTGGCCTGCTCTTCTGGGACCAGTTCCTGAGGGACCTGAGAGACAGTCTGACTATTCAGTGCTAGAGAAGTCACTGACTTGGGGTGTGGGAGTAGACCGATGGAAAGTACCCATCTACATGCATGTGCCATTGATGACTTTGAAGTACACCTGTGCGCTTGCACGCTTGCAAACACATGGTCCTTTACCAAACCACTCAGTATTGCCAGAATCCTCAAGGAAAAAACCTTAAAATGTGGCTGCATGTTTAATCCAAGAAAATCGGCACACGATTTGATGTTTCGTTTCAGCTGCTTTCCCTTTTTCCCTTCCATCGCAATGACAAAATGAATCGGTAAAGCTAAAGCCTCAGCGCGCCCTCCCGAGACCTGAGCAAACCAAAGCATGTTTTATTGTTTCCAGTGTGCAGTAACACAGCGTAAACAAAATGTTTGCAAAAATGTTCATTTGGGGATTGTTTTTTGGATTAATTTAAAAAGTGAGTTCTTCAGAGAGTGCGTTGTGTTTTCTTATCAGCTCTCCTTCTAGAGGAACTTCTAATGGACAGGGGTCTGACATTGTGCTGACGCCAAATCCATCGTTATTCCAAAGGATTTTTCTTTAAGATGTCCCATTCCCCCTTATGTTACTCCTTTGCTGAGTAACTCCTTTGAGTCCTCTTTCCATTTCACCCCAGCTTGCCCAGCTATGGCTAGGACTTCTAGATGGTGGCAGACCGCATTCCTGTGGCTGATCTGTCCTCCTCTTTCTCCTAGCTGGTTGGGGACCTGTGCTATCTGCAGGTGAAAGAGAAAAGTCAACATCTGGGTTTGGATTTGTTTCCTACTGAAGGACATTGTTCTGTGCAAAGCTGGGTGACTGCAAAGGAAAGCAAGTCCTCACGCTGAGGCTGAGCTTGAGCAGAGCAAATGCAGTCCTGAGGAGGATCTATTTTTCCCAAGGCTTTGTGTCCTTTGCCAAATGCAAATGTTGCCACTTTGGCACCTCCTGATAACTTAGGTAATTTCTCCTGCATAAGCTTATGTTTTTGGAGCAAACACTTTCTGAGGATAAATAGTGACAGCAGATGGGAACAAAGTCAAATCTCTTTCTTTGAGCTATGAGAAAACCTTCCCTTTTCCATGATGACTTCATGAAGAAATATAAGCTACAATGGTATGATGGAAAGTGGCATTTAAAAACCCTGAAGTGGGACATCTAGTTGAAAGGCATCCTTCTTTACAGTTTCTGGCAGAGAACTGACTTGGCTTGTTTATTTTCTGGTTGTGTTAGGAGTCTGATGTTAGTCCGTACCGTGAGTGAAATATAAACTCCCACAGCGCTTTTCTGGGGATACAGTGCCATGCTGGAAAAACATCCTTTGGCTTTTAAAAGGCAGCAATTTGTATATTCCATTTCTTGCAAAGGTCTTGAAAATCCCCTTTTATGTGGAATGGTCCTCGCCTCATTCTTGGTGTAAAAGGGACTTTTGTTTAAATGAATGTATTGTTTAGAAGGGACAGAAGTAATTCTCCTTCCTTCAGCTCCTGTGTTTTTGGAGTCTCTAGACCACCCAGGAACAGCAGAGCTCAGAGACATCCCATGCTTTTTCTAAAGTCTTCACTGTATGAATTGCTTTCCTTTTCGGAAACAGCGCTGTGCTGCTCCAAAGTAACAGACCCGGCCGTATCAGCAGGTGTTGTTGTTTCAGCCCATAGCTGTCCTTTGTGCCCAAGTTCCCAGTGTGATTACAGTACCAATAAAACTGTGTATTTCTGGCATCTTTTGAAAGGACAATATAAGAGAAAAAGTTCACGAGGGATCAAGCAAACCCGTGTGAGACAGAACTGGTCTTTGCATCCATAATAAACACTGGATTTTTCTCCTGGAACTGGATGTGATCTGGCAATGACAGGTTTGCTTCTGAGCCTGACTGAAAAACCCAGAAAAGGGGATTGTTAATGTTACTGCTTCAAGACTACAGATCTTACCACACAGCATTTCCAGAGGATGCTTTTCTTGGGAGGAAAGGTTAAATAATGTCTGACAAGACCTTGAAAGCTGCCACCAGATTCTTGGTGTACCTTTGAGACTCCCCTGATTTTTCCTCTACTATAGTGGCGTACCAGCAGGCATCCCTATCTAGACCTGTGTCAGGGTTTACAGTCCGGTGGTGCTGGATCCCTCAGCAGGTTGCCTTGTGGACCAGGGGAGGACAAACATCACCAGCACAAAAAGAGAGCAGACTGGTGAAGCTGAGCTTCTTCCCAGGCCACCTGCTGTGGGCTGGGGTCCACCAGGGAACAGGCTACTGCTCCTTGTATATGTGGTCACCCTCTGGGGTTCCTGATGAAAAGGAGAGGAGAAGGTGTCAGGAGCAAGAGATTTGGGAATCAGAGAGTCCCTTGACTATAAGTACCCCACTTCCCAGGTGCCTCTCCCCAACATCAAGGCTTTCCAAAATCTGTCCCAGCTGTAGTCCTTCTGCAGGCTGGTTTGCCTGGACGACACGGTTCATGACACAGTTCCCAGTAGGCTACGTTGTCCTTTTCAATGAAAGGCCAAGCCTTAAAAGCTTTATTTGCAGAACACGACAACCTTTCAGCAGTGAAAACTTTTTCTGTTGCAGAATGAGTCCTCTGTATCTTCCACAAATAAATATCTCATTTCTTCTTGTAAACAACTTGGTGGGCTTGGGCCTGTGTGTCCAAATCCGTTCACTGGTGGGATGTGATTTAGCACAGTCATATTTATGCATGCTATAAAATACATACATTTTTTAGGATGGAAAGGTGCTATTTGAATGTGAACTAATTGTACTTACTTCCGTACTGCAAACTGCCATTCAAAAGCAAAAGCAGCAGTGACAGCACTCAATGTTTATGTCTCAGACACCCACACAGAACTCTTCCAGTGAAAGGATGAAGAGTAAATAATTTCTGAATGCTTCATTTTGATTTGGGCCGTTTCTAGTTCACAGCAAGTTACTAAGGTGCCAGAAAAAAATCACTTTCCCACTGGTAATCTGGAACGTTTCAGTTAAAAGTTGCATAACAGGGATGAGTTTGGAAACCCTTTGGAAACCCAGCTCACCCTTTTCAGCAAATCTGTCTTTTTTTTGTAAACAAATAAATGTTTTGCTGAAAACTTCTTGGCCGGTTCTACTAACCAAGAGCCAAGGAAGTTGAAGCTAAAGTCAGGCTGCAGATAAAGTAGACTTTAAATAGCAGCAATAATTTGGGATTGGAAGAAATTAGCATGTTATGGCTTCTATGTGATGGGAAATTTTTAATCAGTGTATGGTGTTTCTGAATGACTTCCTTCTGGATCAGAGGGGAATTCAGAGAAAGCCTTGATGTATGTGGTGCAGAAATGGTATTAGGTGGTCTGAACAGCCTCTGCCAACATATAATGTATGACGTACATGTGACTTTCCCACATGCAATACACTGCCTTTGGCTAAATGCAGGGGTGTGCTATGGCCCACATACTCATAGTAGAGTAACCCAGCAATTGCACAGAGCTATTCAATACTTTCTTCTAGCTGTTGGTCCTTCCCATGGGGTGAGATTTGTGTTCCTGGCCCAATTAAGGGAAACTTGTTAGCCCAAATTAAGGGAAACTTGTTATAGTAGTCACTAGAGATTTTCCTTTTACTTCAGTGGCTGAGGAGCTTGGGTTGAGGTGGTTGAGGAGTGGTCTTGGGTTCACTCTGTTGGCATCATGTTGATGTACTCACTGGGGAGCCCCTGTTGGGCCCTGAGTCCCATCAGTCTGGCAGGCGCTTGCCAGGGTTTGCAGCCAGTGTTCACATAGCTGAGAGAGGAAAAATGAGATTTTGTATTCAAAATATGTCTTGGGACTGAGAGAGAGGAAGGAAGGAGAGGGAGAAGGTGGGGGGTTGTCGTGGTTTAAGCCCAGTCAGCAACTCAGCCACTCAGTCTCTCTCTCGCTCCGCTCCCTTTCCTCTCCCCCCAGTCCCGGAGGAATGGGGAGGAGAATCGAAAGAATGTAACTCCTACGGGCTGAGATAAGAACAGTCCAGTAACTAAGGTAGAACACAAACCACTACTGCTGCCACCAATAATAATAATGACAAGGGAAATAACAAGGGAAGAGAATACAACCGCTCACCACCCACCGACCAATACCCAGCCCTACCTGAGCAGCTATCTAGCCCTTCCTGGTAACTGCCCCCAGTTCTACATCCTGGGCATGACGTGCTGCGGTATGGAATACCTCTTTGGCTAGTTTGGGTCAGGTGCCCTGTCTCTGCTTCCTCCTGGCTTCCCCTCCTCCCTGGCAGAGCATGAGGCTCAGAAAGTCCTTGGTCAGATTAAACATTGTGACCAGCAACTAAAAGCATCGGTGTTATCAACGCTGTTCCCAGGCTGAAAGTCAAAACAGAGCACTGCACCAGCTACTAAGAAGGAGAAAAATGACTGCTACTGCTGAACCCAGGACAGGGGTGTGTGTGGTACTTTCTCTGCCACCACACAGAAGTTAAGGCCTCTCCAATCAATTTCCTATTTATGCATTCTGAATATTCCTTGAGAGGTGCTTACATCTCTCTTGAATATATGACTATGGCCAAAATAAGAAATTTAAGATTAGACACTATGAATTACTCTGCATCTAAATGCCCTGAGATCTGCTGTACTAAGTGCATAGCTGATACAATGAAGACACTGTGCTCATTCAAAACAATGCAGGAGTTGAGGCACTAGCCTGGATGGTAAATATGGGTTGTTTTAGCCCTGCTCTTAGTCTAGTCAATGACTGATAGCAGCAAAGGACCAAATTCAGATCCCTCTGGTGTCACAACACTCCTTTAGATGTTCAAGCTACCAGAGCATCTAAATGCAAGAGGGTAGTGAGATACTTAAAGTCAGTGGAGTGGAGCAACCATGAGGCTTAAGATAGGTCCATTTATCTAAACACTGCCTTTATAGGTTTCATCAAAGAGATGTTTTTCCTAATTTTGCTTGGGTAGAAATGTATTATCTACTGGTCAGATAGATAGGAAGAAATCTGGAGAGATTTCAAGAAGACTTTAACAAAATTCCCCTTGTGATGATTGTGAGCTATTTCCTGAACGTATTGATGATGTGAAAGAATGGAATTTTTGATTTCTAAGCAGAGATCTGAAAGAGTTGCTGACCCTATGGGAAAAACAGAAGCATAGGCATACTCTAGTGTAAAATAAAACTACTTATGGCAAAACAACTTAAAAAGCTGGTAGAACTTCCATTTGTATGCATGAAATATTGATGAACTCAAAGTCTGGGGAAGAGACCTACATTGATTAGCTCAGTTCAGGACACTAAATATTGCTTAAGAGTAATTTGACCTAGGGAACAAGAAAAGAACCAAGTATCTCTTCTGAGAAACCTTTGCAGTACGATTTATAACTGCAAACGCATGAAGGCAAGATTGCCTTAGTTGTGAAATTCTTCACCTTTTGACCTCAATTCCATGCCATGTGGTTCTATCATCATATTTTGTCTTTGGTTTAATTCATAACACGGCCTAGGCAATAACAATTTCCATGCTGATCTTCTATCAGTGTATTCATTCTGTTTCAAAGGGCACATTGTCCTTTGTTGCCTTATAACTGCAGAGACAAAATAAAACAATGGTGGCATGTGCATTGAGCAATCCTGTGGCAAAGATGCTTTATAAACATGACACAGCGCACAGTGCAAGTATACACCATGCCTTGACACTTGTCCATGATTTTGCTGCCTACAAATTATTTTGTGACTTATAAAGTTATGTTTTACTGACTCATGGTAGAAAGAAATTCTAATTTCTTAATGAGAATTAAGAAAGCTTTTGCTGCCTTTAGTCTTCAAAGTCCTAACCTTGATCACCTCTAGAGAAGTTACTCCTTCTGTCTTTTTGCATATGAATCTTTCTAGCAGTGAAGAGTTCAACATCTCAAATGCAGGCCAGCCTTTCTTAGTGTAAACAGTGGGGGTTGTTCTTCCTTTTCTGTGTGAGAGATGGGGTGATTTATTAATACAGAAATTGTGGTGGTCTGAAGAGAACAACCCATCTCTTGCTGTAACTGTTTGAGCCTTTCACTCACAGATCTAGGAAATGTTTTCAAGTCACTCCTGATTTCTGGCCAAGAGAGTACTTGGAGAAAGAAAAACTTCAGCTGGAAAACTGGAAGCACCTTAGGATTAATATATGTGTATATATACACACACACACATGTACACAGAACCACACACAAATGAACACTCTCAGACCTATATCCTGATGATTAGGCACTCCTTTGGAAAGTGGGCACTGTGTATTCAACAGCAATTTTACTTTATAGGGATCCACCTCAAAGCTTGGAAGCTTTGTAAGCTTGTTTTGCATTTCTGTATAAATTGTGCTGAAGTATTTTGTATTCAGCACTGGAAAGCTGCAAAATTTAGTACAGAAGAGTGTAGCACACTTGAGAGCCACAGTTATTTTGGGAGGGCAATTCTAGTGCAGCAGGACTGTTGTGCTTCAGCATCCTTTGGGACAACAGCAAACAACTCTCTTCTCTCAAAGGAAGACTCTTGAGGTTTGTAAAAAGCAGGTTTTGGCCACATAAAGTTGCCGCTTTTAAGAATGTGACCCTGTATTTACAGAAAACAAAAGTATAACCAAATCAGGACTTGACTACTGGTCTCTGCGAGATGTCTGCCCTCATGTTTGACATTGCAGTATTCCCAATGACTCTTTTGTGACTGTTCATTCAATTGTTATTGTCATTTGCTCATGAATTTCAGGCTTAACCCTCCCAATATGCATGCTGATGTATGCAAATATTTCTTCATTCAGGTAAAGCAGATGTGTGCGCAGTAGGTCTTTCTTGTGAATAAAGAACAGCTCAGAGAACAGATGGCAAATGGTCTGATTTTCACTTCATGCTGTTTTTTTTACATCACATTATTTTCAGTGGTTGATATTTCATCTGTTTTGAGACTAAGAGGTGAACAAGGTCCTTGCAATTGATTCTTTAGTTGCAAAACAAATGAACTGCAGAGGAGCTTCTACACTGGTCAATACAAGGTGCAATAGCACTGCCTTCAGAAGAGTTAATGCTGACTTAGCTTGTATAAGAGTGAAGACAGCCAATAAATGCATCAATGAAAACACTCCATTGCAATCACTGAATCTGTGGGAGTGAAAAGTGTAATGTTCTGGTCTTGTGGAAGAGAAACCCACCTCTATAACTGAAGCAGACCTAGTTTTCTCAGTTACCTCACGTACAGAATAACAATATGGGTCTATTAGACTCACTTACGGCTTTGCAAACAGAAGGATGGAAGCAGGGCCATGACTAGGACCCACCAATGTGTACAAATTGGAGGATGGTGGTCTCTGTCTGTTGCAACACTTGTGTAGCTCATGTTTGCAGAGTGCCTGACAGGTAAATACATGCTTCCTATACCTTTTATTGGGGTTTATGCTATATTGAGTTAATTTCTTCTGTGCTGTCCTTCAGCTGAAAAGTCATTCAGAGACATCAATTTGATGTTTTTGTGATACAGTTCTGCATTATGGGATGGAGCTGGCTAATTCAGAACATGGGGTGAGAAAGTATGTGTCTGCCTGTAAAAGTCTTAGACCTGCTCTTAATAACCATGTATTTTGGTATCTATGTCCTTCACTATCTCAAAGATGCCAGCTTTGGATTCAGATCGAGCTTCTCTTTGGTCATCTGTAGTTCCAGGTAGTGGAATTGAGATTCTCTTTTCCTTCTTTTTTAAGGTACTGTCAGGCTTTTCCAGTAACCCCTTTGATTAACAGCTTCCTACCTTCTCCTTCTCTTTTCTTATCCATCTACATTGGCCTTTTCCGTCTTCTAACACAAACCAGAAAATGGTAGCAGCAAGGCATGAGCTGTAGGCACTTGGGTGATAGCCCCTGCCAGCTGGAAGCTACTCAAACAGGGAACTGCAGTGTGGTGCAGGGGTGTCTTCCCATGCTACACTAGGGAAGACTGCTGCAAAGGTGGATGCTACTGCAGAAATACTGGATATTAAGAGGGAAGTGTTTGCCATCAAGACAAAGAAACTAATAACATGCCAGTAAACAGTTTTGTGTGAAGACAAACCTATATCTCCCATAGAAAATGAGATGCATATCTGAAGGTAACCTTTTTCTGTGCTTTGGTGTCTGAAATGGAGCAGCTGGGTGTTAGGGAACATTTTAAAAGAGAAAATCATGTAGTTCAGGAATACAAAAGCAATAGATAATCTACCTTCCATTGACACTGATATTACATATCGATGATATGTAACTGTAGGCCAAGGAAGAAGACAAATTAAACAAGAAAAAAATCCCTTCTGACTCTTATTTCTCACTAGTAAATTCTTCTGCGGAAAACTTAACAGGAGGAACATACAGTATAGTGGAATGTTTCAGGGTTGGTATCCAGTCCTTGAAATAACAATTGTGCTGTATACTGTCTTTCCTGGTGTCCCACCGGAGCTGCAAGGCAAGGACAGATAATTCCCAAGAACCAGCAGTTGTGATTTGGTGACCGATTTGTTTGGGAACTGATTGCTTAGAAGTAGCTAAGTAGGTAAGCTCTGGCTGAAATACATCCTTTGAGTCTTACTCATTGAGCAGCAAGCTGATCTCCAGATGTCATTGGTACATTCCTGCAGCTCTGTACCACATCTGGGCTCTGTCTGCCCATGACTGCTGTCATCTCAGTATCACTGGCTTCTCACAAAGAAGCTTGAAAATGGGCAGGCTGCATTCAAGTAATGGGCTGCTGAAAATTTAATCCACTCTGACAAATTAACAAAAAGAAGCTTTGGATCCTTCCCAGATCTGTGCTGGAAACACCATTTGAACTAAGCAATGTCAGCTCTCCGGTGTTAATCATAACCAGAAAAACAAGGCATGGCCGTCATTAAGTAGGCTGGTTTCCTGAGAGCTTTCTCATAAACTCTGTTCCAGCTTTTCCAAAGGCAAAACCGTGTACACAACTCAGTGCATATTTCCTTGTGTGCAGCAAGCAATTAATAATGCTCATCTTGAGTTTTGGGGCAAAAATCCCTCATCTTTTCAAGGCAGAAGCAAGAAAAGAGAACTAAGGAACCATGAGCACTAATAAAGAGATTAGAGCTTTAGTTTATGCTGAAAGAAGTGAAGGGCTGTGAATAATAACCTTGAAATCAAGCTGGTGCAGGGAAAATAATTTACCACAGAGTTACTCTCACTCTGTAACTATGCAGTCAGAGTTCATAAGGATTAAGTTTTGTCTTGGAGCAGTGTGTTGGAAAGTTTTCACTGTTTTTGCCACTCCCCTCTTGTTGAAGGGCTAGAATGCCAACAATGTGTTTTTAGGCATTGCTATGGCTAACTCTTCTATATGTTAATATAACCAAGGTGGGACCCGTCTGCACCAAGTTAGGCCAAGAATAAGACGTTTCAGAGTGAGTTAGTCTTTGCTGGCTCCACCAACATGCAGAAGTCAGAACGTCTAGAAGGTGAAAACTTCTAGAAGGTGAAATAGAAGTATACATCTTCTATGTAGGAACATTTTTCCAGTTCTCAGCTTTCTTGCGAGTCTATCCGCACAGAAAGGACATCCTAGATACTGTGGGGTGCTATAAGGCAAATCTCTCTAGGTCTTCTCCCTGTAAGATCTTCTTCCTGTATACCCATACTCATTCTCTTATGGCTTTGATAATCAGACACCCCTCCAATCTTACATTCCAGGTTCATATCCTAAACTAATGTTTTTTATTATTCTTCTCTTCTTATGTATCTGTGTTCATAAACTGAGCATTCAATATAGCAGAAACAGTAGAACAGCATAGCTGATGCAAGGACATGGATAGTACAAACTATCAAGGGACACTCATGCCTTATCCCATCCTTCTTATCTGGTACTTGGTGCCCTCTGGTCTTTGGGGTCTGGAGCAGTGTTTTTCCTATGTGCTTCATGATAGCACCACGAATAAGTAGGGAAATGTCTCTTTTGGATTTATGGACTTCAGAGACTTCAAGGTCTGTTTTGCCTGTGATCCAGGTACTGGAAGGTGATGTAAAATCTCAGTGGTTTTGCTAGGGGCTAGTGAGAGAAATCTGGGGCTCTGGAGAATATTGGATTGAGATGGTTCAGAGAGAGCCTTAGAAAATCCTGAGGACTGTAGCAGAGCTAAATGTTCAGGGTAGAAACCTAGTTCTCTGTAGCTCTAAACACCCTTTATGTCACATTTTGTAGCATGTTACCCCACAGGACAGGGAATCCAATGCCTTTGACAAAATTTGCATTTACATTAATATTTTAGCAAATGAAAGAGACAAAAGCTTCATAGTTGTTGCACTGAATCACCAGGCTTGTGCAGCAGCAGGGATTTTCTGCATAAGTGACATGATTCATTTTGACTATATGAAACTACATTTCTAATTAGATTGGGTTTTCTCCATACTTCATCTTGCCTGAGCTTTTGGAGCATGTGGCTTTTGCCATTTAATGCTAAGTGTAGCTTAATCCTGCCCAAGAGGCTCAAACTATACT
Organism: Lathamus discolor; assembly: GCF_037157495.1. NCBI lineage: Eukaryota > Metazoa > Chordata > Aves > Psittaciformes > Psittacidae > Lathamus > Lathamus discolor. The sequence goes on from NC_088888.1 coordinate 105,186,466, forward strand.
CTCTTCATAAGACTTTGTTTTGGTTCATCTTTTATGTGTCTTATTTTAAAAAGTGATTTTTATTTATTTTTTTTTTTAATTTAAAGAAAATTAAGAAAATCTGAAAAAAACCCAACCAACCAACCAACCAACCAAACCCAAACAAAACCCCAAAAACCAAAAAAACCCACAGGGCAGTAAAGCCAAAAAAGAATTAAAGCAGAAGTATCTGGATGAGAAAGCACAGCTTTTGTGTCTGTGCTGAGAAGCAATTTAAGGTTAGACATCTGCCTTGTAATAGGTTGCGTCTGGACACAAAATGCCAGTTTTCACAAGTAAGCCTCAAGAAATGCAAAGAGCCAAAGCATAAATTTTTTAAGGTTTTATATAAGTCATGCTTTCTATTTCCAGGTGCTTTTAGTCCTGAAGACAGATCTTCTGCCTCCTTTGGGAGAGAAACAAAACAAGACAAAACAAAACTCCAGAACATTCCTGTGGAGATTAAAAAAAATCATAGTCTTTTACTGAAAAAGAAAAAATAAGTTATGCTGAAACTTGAGTATTTCTGATGAGCTCTGGCACTAGAATTTCATCACTCATTTTGTCTGATGGACAGAAAATATTTCACCTTTGGAGGACTTCTTGGCTCTTAGTGGTTGTTTCTTCTGAGTTACCTGTGAGCAAGTAGCCTTGTTCCTCATCCTAAAACAATGGGCACGCATTGTAACCTATGGCATAAAATGAGCTTTCTGCAGGCAGATCCTTTCTTTGTGGTGAACAAGGAGGTGAATCACCTTGCCCTGGCTTTCAATAGAGCTGACTGCCTCTTGCAACACCACTGTCCCCTCCTCAGCATTTCTGTTGCCTTGAGGAATTCCTGAACTGGCCTGCTGTATCCATAGTTTAGTGTTAGCAGCTCCATGTATACTAGCAAATAAAATGGGTGAGCAGCTGCCTTTGGCTCTGAGTCCAATTTGTGCAATTTATGATTACGTTAATCCCTCTAATCCGTAAGCCAGGATGGCTCCATCCAAATTGTCTACTGGGCCCTGTGCAAACCTATGTCATGCCTTCACACTGCAGGTTGGCTTAGGTCTCACCAGTGCCAAAGGGGATGTGAATAATGTAACTGTGGATGAATGCGTGACACTTTTTGGGCCCATGTCCTAATTTCCTTTAGTTTACTGCTGTAGGCATAGACAATGAGTCCTGACAGGTCCAGAGGCAAGGATGCTCTGGGCTATTATATATAATTCCAGGACTAATTCTTATTATTGGGTTGTCTCTAAGCAGAGAGGTGGACTGAGGGCCCCCCTCCTCTGAATGACTTGCATGTCAACCTAAGGCAGCAGCTGCATGGTTGACTCTTCATCGCTGGGCTTCTTCAGTGACCTGGCAAATCGAGCATGACTCAGATCATCTTTTTTACCACCATATAATGGGGGAAGGAAATTGTAACCAGATGGGAATGGATGGGGAGAAATTTTCACTTCTTGATCTCTCCAGCCCGTTACAGTGAAAGAAAAGAACGAGGTGATATGATGAGGATCCAATTGCAGAATGAGCAGACATCGAGGAGAAGAGTAGGAGAACCCCCACATTAGGTTAGGTTAATCCCCAAAGGGTAAAGCTCCAACAGCTCGGGGCACTGGGAATACATTTAGCTGTGAAAGTGTTTAAATGAGTTAATCGTGGCTAAGCTGCTTGTTTAGGATTCCAAACCTTTTCACTAAAAAGCAGATCAAGTTAATCCAAATCAATTTCTCAAATCCATTTTTATTCAGATTATCAAACTTTAGGGCACATTAACCATTCTCTAGTACATATGTGAGGGCTACATGGCAGCCCTCCTCTTGTTAAATCTTTTAAGCATCTGGATTGAGGGATAAAGCAGTGTTTGGATTAAGTAGACATTCATCTCTCCCTCCTTCCATATTCCCTCTTATTTGGGGTGAATTTTGAACCCAGTTATGAGGATGGCTTGGATCCGGATCTTTTGGAGATGTTTTTGGCAGAAGGGGGACAAATCACCTCCACTTAAAGGAGCTGTGAATCACGTAGATTCATAACCTACTTCATTTTCACAGTCAGAACAAATCCTGCAAGTCACATAATCCTGTTGATCTGAGAATGGGCAGCCAAACCCGCACTATTTTAGATCTGATTCTAGATGACCACCTTCTGGAACAGATAACATTTGCAAGAGCTCAACATCGTGACAAAATGTCTTGCATAACTGGAAGAGCTGCCTGATTTACTGGGTTTTGAAGTAAATTTTGTATTGGTTAGAAGTACTTATCTGTCTTCTCTTGACAGTCAAGTCCTGTAGACTAGGGGAGAAGGACTAAAAATTAGCTAATATGTTTTAACCAACTTATTAAAAGCTAATGTTATGACATGTTAAAAAATGCAATGTGGTTGTTGAAAGCTCCTCTTTCTAGGACCTGTGTGAATAAGTAATACATATCAAAATAAGATGGATAAGAATTTCTGAGTTTATTTTAAACTGAATGAAATCGTAGTCAATACATTAATAAATATGGTTGTCAGTGCTGGTTTGGGAACTGAATTATTCCTAGTGACCAAAGTGAATCACAAACATGCATGTCCTGAAATAAACATCTGCAAAATGTCTGCATTAGCATTACCGTTACAGATTTAACCTGAAGAGATTTTCCAGTCAGAAGGGACCACTAGATCATTCACTTGACTATCTGCATAACACAGGGTGTAGAATTACGCTGAACGATTCCTGTCTTGAGCCTTCAGGCCCTGCCTGAGCCAAAGCAAGGGCAGGAGAAAAAGAAAAGATTTGCAATGGCTTGGATGAGAATAGAGAGAGGAAAACTTGAACAGTGAAGAGAGATGAAAGGCGAGGCTCCAGATCAGCATCCGAAGGTCAGTCACCATATGGTTGTTTAAGGTCTAAGGTGCAGCAACTGACCTTCAAAACAGTGAGGAAAACATTTCTGTCTATGGCCATCAGTCACAATGCTCAGGCAACTGCCTCTTCACATCTTTGACTTACTGCTATGGAGCCAATTCCTTTCCCTTGAGCTATCAAATGGGAGCACTAAATCTGAAAATTTTCTGGGACCAATTGACAACCACATGCCGGGAGAGGGAAATCCTCTTAATTTCCCTTTCACTAAAATTGCATAGTCCAGATAACTAGAAGCTAAAATTTAGGGATGGGGTCTACACCAGAAAGTTCAGAGTAGGGTCTGAGTTTCTTCAGAAATGGCAGTGTTTGGAGGCAGGCTGAGCCAGACGTGTGAGATGTGCACATATCAAGAAAAATATTCTGGATGCCTGCTTTGGAAAGATGTTCCCTGGCACTGCAAACTGCCAGACTAGACAAACCCCACTGGTTTCCCAGGATGTCCCTGCAAACATATCTCAGAAATGCCCTGTCAGCTTTTCCTTTTCCTTGAGAGTTCCTCCCCTGCTCACACACGGCTGGGAGTGGATGGGAACTTTTGTGTTGAAGATACCAGTCTGAGACCCCATGGTCAAACCATTACGCTAAATCATCAAGCACCAGACCTCTCCTCATCATCACTCATCTTAGTTATGCTTGATGTTTAGTCGAAAACCAAATGAAAATGAAAAATTAATAAAAAAGGAAGCAGAAAATACATATTTTTGCAGAGGCAGAAATTAGGAAGATCTGATGGGGTTCTTCTGACTGTATTTTGGAAAATAACTGGAGCCAGTTTCCTTATCCTCACAATGTGTCGGTGGTCCAAATGAGATCCAGCTGCTATTGGTTCCACACTGGTATCCTGATTAGTTTTTTCCCTGCCTGGGCAAAGAAAGGATCTGACAGCTTTGTGGTGTCTGGCACAATACTCCTGGGTGCTCAGTTTATCCTGTTTCTGCGTGCTCTCAATAGGACCCTGTAGTAGGAGACAATTTCTGCTCAGCGACACCAGCAAGCTAGATAGCCAAGGCAGGCAGGAGAACTGCGGGACTATTATTCTAGTCCTATATATAGAGAAGGGACACCCACAAGATGAATACAAGGGATCCAAATAACAGAGGACTTGTAAAGCTGGAGACCCCCATTCCCACTTGCAAACCAACACCTGATTCTCACTGCCATGTGTGGAAATTCAATGCCTTGTTATAGAAAATAATGTGCTGAAACACACTCTCACCTGAGCCAGCCTACAGAGTCCTGGCCCAGTGCCCTGATTACAGGGTCACTGTCTGCTGTTCAGTTAAAACCCACTTCTCTGTGTACACTTGGTGCCACAGATGCTCAGACACAGGCATACTCATACACAGGTGCATATCAGCTTAAATCTTTGGCCCCTGCTTGGCTCCAGACTCTTACAATATTAAAGTTCCTTGCTTACAAGCAGGTCCTTTTTTCCTGGTGAGAAACTTCTGTTCAGTGTTTCATCCTTTGGAGCTGATGACCTGCTGCACTGATTCTGTTTCATTTCAAAAGCCAGCTGAGAAAAATCTCCCTGGTGTCCTGTTTATGCCTACAGCAATTTATTAAGTTATGCTTCAAACATCTCACATCACAGTTGGGCTGCAAGGCATTACACAAAATAGGAGCTTTTTGCTCATTGAGTGCACAAGAGGTTTCCTTGCTTTCAGGATTCTTTCTGATGTTTGGTGTGTCTCTCCTTTGGTTTATACTGATGGGCAAATATCCTGGTTCTTTATTTTGATGTATATTGTTTCCTGGACCAACCCCATATTTTAACGCTGTAATAAGAGGGTGGGTGGAAGCAGAGAAACTGATAAAATCTCCATTTGCTGCTGTTGCATTTCTGAAATGTTTTCTTTGGCTTAAGTATTTATTTTTTATGTTGTGGTTAGGAATCCAGGTTTAATGCCACACCATCTGGTGCTGAAGAAGCCCTGGCTGGAGGCTGGTTTGGTTAGAGACAGGAGGATGCCTGAGTGGAGGTTTCACTGAAGTTCATGGGTATGTCCAGTGTGCTGGGGCTGTACATTTATATCAAGACACTGAAATCCAGGAAACTCATAAATAGGTGTAAAAATTCTCTGTCTTCAGGTTTGTGTTGAGATTAGGAGAATCCTTCCCTAAGAGGAGGACAGCTTGCACTGGGATGGCTGCAGAGGATTTGTCCCTGTGTTGAACCTCCTTTGCACAGACATCTTGGCCACTCATCCAACAGAGCCTGAACATCTCTGGCATCACGAAATCCTGGAGTTTAGGTAAAGCAGCAGCAAATTCGGCTTGCTTTGAACACAGGGCTGTCATGGGACAGAGGCAGTTTGGCTCTGCAGGACGACAGGAAAGACAGCATGGGGTGGTAGACTTCTCCGCTGGCCTCATCAGTTGGCCTCGGTCACACTGCTTTGGCATGGGCTGCTCCAAGCCAACTGCAGGGTGGAAGACAAAGTACATAGTTTCTTGAGGTCCCCCTCAAATGTAGATGCACCACCATGCTTGCAAACACCTACCTTAGATGCAGGCAATATGCATCCTCCAACTCTTGCATTGCCCACCCAAACTCAGGGACATCTCCGAGTGTCCTTGTCATGTGGAAGGAAGAAGGACAGCGCATGCAAGCTGTCTCCAGACCTGGTGGCCTCTCCATAGGCTGCCTTTTCAGAGCTGGTGAGTTTCACAGAGCTTTTCTGGGGGAAGCAGAGGGGAGGGGGAAGCAAGCAAGGCTACCATATGGGGATGTGTAATCCTAAACATGTGCACTCATTATTTGCTGGAGAGCAGAAATGTCGTGCTCCTTGTGAGCTGGGACTGGAGGGGCCCCACGTCTGAACTGGAAGCAGAGCCAGGGATCATAATGGAGTCCAGAAGACGAACTTCCGTGAATCAAAGGCACGCATGTTTATTTACAGTACAGTCAGCAGCGGGGAAGCCGCCCCTACAAGCTCATAAACATATTTACAGGGATTTCACAGCAAGGTTTGTAAGAAACAATAAAGCAATCACTCAGCACCTCTGCTTAGGAGATCTTTATAGCATGGAGTCTTACCCAGAATCCCAAAACGCTGGCTGAGTCACTCTTTAAAAGGCCTCCAACTCAGCCTGCTTCACTGAGGTTTATTGCTTTTCTCTCTAGAAGTTTTCCTAATTCCCCCTGCTCCTGTAAGGAGCTGATCTGTTCTTTAACCCAACCAGGACCAGGCTAACTCGGCTGCCCTTCCTTTTCTAAGGGTGACAAGTAGCCACCCTCTACGTGGACCATCTTTGATGCCCCACGTTTTGGCAGAGGTGTGGGCATCATGTTCAGTCTGGGTGCCAGTGCTCCTGTAACCAGCTGCGTTCCAAACACCAGCACCTACTGAAAGAGCCTGGGAAAACCCCAGATGTCCTCTCAAAGCCTACGAAGTCAAGGCCCTTGATGTTTGCACTGGTGCTTTACCAAACATGTTAAACCCACAGCACATTACCCCCACTTCTGGGCCCAGCAAGAGAGCCAGCTCCAGCTATTCTAGCCAGGTTTTCCAGTTCAGGGAACGCTTTCTCTCTCCGTTAATTATTTTTCTGTCTGTCTGAACAGTTCTTGAGGGGGAGGCCATGTCAGGTGCAGAGCTGCATCTGCTGTGGTGGGAGGCCCTGTTGAGAGGTCAGAGGGGGGTGACACTTACAGCATGGCACTGAGTCTGGGCCAGGTACATGGTGCTCCTCCCTCCCACTAGCACAGCCTGGTGCTGAGGCACCATCCAGAGAGGCTCAGTATTTCTTATGGCTAAGCCATGTGGCTCCCGGTCTAACCTGTACACAGCCTGAGGCCTCTTTCAAACTCCCACCCTTCCCAGACCCTATGCTAGAAACCTCATCACCTACAGCAGGTCCTCCACAGCCTGCAAAGGTCCTCAGGCCTGAGGAGAAAGGTGATTGAATGAGAAGAGATGGCAGCCTCGCCCCTTCACAGCTGTGGCTCTGTTTGGAAATTAGATTCACAGATTTGTAAATTTGCAAGGAAATTGCAGAGCTGCCCCCACTGCAGGAGCTGTGGCTGTCACCTCATATCCTCCGGGCGCCCTTCAAAAAGGGGATCTAGTCATGTCCTTTGAAACACTGGGAAAAACTCTAGGATTGGCATCAAGCTTACAGACAGGGCCACGAGGAGTGGATTAAAACAACACAGTAGTAGGAAGGAATGGAAGGAGAAGCAGCAGTGATGCAGAGAGCTGCCTTTCTCCTTCATCCATCGCTGAGCTGTTGGCTGTCAAAAAATGCACTGGGCTGTTCTCTTGGCTCAGCCAGTACCCTGTGGTCCAGCATGGAGGCTGGTGCATGGTGCTTTTCTCTCTGGCAGGGCACGTGAGTTGAAAGGGAGCGTAGTATTTTTAGCAAAGAGCACAAATGTGTATGGGAAGGGTCATGACATGAGCTGGCCTGTGAAACAGCAGCTGTTTCTCATGACTTTGCGAAGGAGGGCTGCTGCCCTGGAGGAGGCATGCTGCCATGCTCCGGCATGGATGAACCCCCTGGGGAAGGGCTGGTCTCTCTGCTGTTTTTGAAGACAAGTGTCCAGGATAAAAACAAACTGAAGGGTTTTAGTGATCCCAGGCAAAAGGCAGGCTGGGCTCATTGCACTAGGTGTATGCTCATTTACTGAAACGATTCAACTAGTCCCTCATTTTATTTCTTTTACTTTCTAAAGTGTCCAGCTAGTAGCATGATCTTCCTAGACTTTTAAAAATGGCGTATGTGTGAAGGGAAAGAAAGTGCTTTGGCCACACTTTTTATTCTGACTGCAAGATGGGGAATCTTTGGAGGGTTATTGGATGAGTACTGGTTTCCCATGCTGGATGTTGCTTCTCATTTGTTTTTGGAGAAGAACAGAGTGGTGGCATGCATGTAAGGCTGGGAGCAAGAGAATGAGAGGTTAAGAGCAGTGTGGAGGCTTCAGATAGTCTCCTAGACAAGACCAGTCCTGGCTTTCAAAGTCATGGCCTTGCTGGGTTGGGTTCAAGCTGTGTATAGTCTTTTCCCGCATTCACGCTCTCTGCAGAGTCAGCATATGCCATACTTGAGTATAAACATGAGCCATCCCATAAGCAGTGAGGCCAATGGACAAGCTAGAGACTGAGGATAGGCTGGAGCCTTTCATGTAGGGGCAGCTCAACATGTCAAAGGCCAATACCAATGTATCTGTCATCTTGTTATGCTTGGTGACGTTGTGCTTCTAGTTACCTTAATATCACTTAGAACCTTCAGGCTGCTAACAACCCACAGCCTCTACAGTTTTAAAGCAGCTTGGTAGCAGGCTGTGGATGCACAGTGTATGGGGTATTCTGACTCTGTGCAGCTGTAGATGTTCAGGGCTCTGCAGGCCTGACACTATGTGCAAAACTAATAAGCATTGTCCAAAATGAACAGTAACATTTAGAGTCTTATAAGATGCATCTTGTAGAAGGCCACTGGACCACTTGCTGGGATGGCCAGAGTAGCAACAAGCTTTGATTTCCAAATACAACTGGTGGCTTTTGTGCTTCATGTGGTTTAGTGGTGTGTAAAATCCTGAGAGCTTTTTCATGATGTGTTTTGTTGCTATTATTCTAGTTTCTAGTTAATGGTTCTTAGCTGACAACTAACACGCAGTTAGGGAATTTTGGGGCATGTAAAAAAAAAAAAAAGCACTATCTTGAAGGTAATTTTCTACCTTGGTTTCAGGGTTTGAGAACATCTGTGGGTGTTGGTGTCTTTGGATGTGGTTTCCAGTTTCTAACTATCTAAGCAATCTGAGCAAACTCATAGTACATTATTAGTAAAATACTACTGGAGCCACATAGAATCATAGACTAGTTTGGGTTGGAAGAGACCTTCAGATCTCTTGTACCTTTTCATTGCAGGGAGGTGGGACTAGATGACCTTTAAAGGTCCCTTCCAACCCAAACTATTCTATGATTCTATGAATTCAGATGCCCTTAAATAGGCTAAATGTGAAAGGAGTTCTAAGATAGATATTGATTGCGAGTAACTGTCTTATATGTCATATGAATGAATGCTCTTCAGGAAGGCAGTTTCTTATTAAAGACTCCTGAAGCTGTCTGAAGGATTACCAGTATTAAGAAATGGTACAATTGTGTTTGGAAAAATGTTCTGAAATCCAGCTTGTTTTTTAAACATGTTACCTTTATTTTTAATTACTACTGATGTGTTTGATTTGGGGGTTTTGCTTACATTTTCCTACTAGTGTTTCCCATGTTTTCTTGCATGATTTGTCATTGGTTGGGTGCCAGCAAAGCGAGGAGTAAAGAAAACAAGACCCAGTATGAAATACTTCTGTGTAACCAATGTGAAATGTATCAGAGAGTATTAGCTTCAGAGCTGTTCAAAGAAAAACAGCTTGGGTAATTTTTATTCCATTATGAAATTTAAAGCATCATATTTTAGCCTACAGGAGACTGAAAAAAAAAGTAAAAGGAAAATGTGAGAGATTTTGCTAGAGAAAAAATTCTTATCAACTGCTTCATGCTCTGATGAGGATTCAATTCAGTTCTGAAAGAGGAAGCGTCTTCTATTGAACGTCTCTCCAGTGAAAGGTTTCTTTGGAGGCTGCCCGTGTCTCCTTTAGCATTTGAGAGCTGCTAAGAAGACAGGTCTGTAGATACCTTTGAACTGGAAGTTCACATCTTGCAATCATTTCATACAAGTCCCTTGTTTCACTCTGAGAACACTTGCAAATATTTTAGGAGCAAGAAGACATTTGGCCAAGCAGCCAAAACACATGGCTGCATGGAGGCCGTGACCCCTCAGGTATCAGCTCATTTGCTCCAGGATTGTATGAACTGTGATTTAAATGAAAAAAATAACAACTTGCTTCCCGAGGCCTGCTGAGGCACTGATACGTCCTCCCTCCTCCCTTGGAATGAGGGTGCAAGCCAGACAAAGGTGAGAAAATACAGTCCCTCTCTGTGTGGCTCTTCTGCAGAGGAAAAGAGTAATTGTTGCCTAAATTCATTTTAATCTGCACTCTGTCCCTCAGTCCCAGGCTTTGCCCTACATCAACGAACTATAAACCCCTAAAGAGCAAGGAAATAAGTTATTTTTGGCTTTTGAATTGCATAATTTTCAAGGTGAGGTGTTTAGCAGATGATGGTGCAATAAGGGAAAGCTGTGGATCTGACTGTGTAACTCACTGTGCTATGCAGCTGAACGTGCCGAGGTCTGGAGAGGAGTGGTGTTAATGGGCTGTAGCACATAGGAAGTGAGCAGGGAGAGTGATAAGGTCTGGATCTGGGGTTTGACAATTCCCTCTGGTGCCTGAAAGATCCAGCATTTCTGCTGTTAAAAGGTCTACTGCAGAAGATGGACTGCATGATGAATAAAACCATCTGTTTTTTGCTCTCGTCACAGCAAATTCAATATTAAGGACCCACAGGGGTTCCAGTTGGGTCCAAAAATCCCTATTTGCTAATGTGTACCACATGCAGTAGCCACATCTAACTGGCTTCCTGTAGCAGCCCGTTGGTGGCTTTGGGGATGTATCAAACAAGGAGGACACTAATGTACTATGCAGTATATGATGGGCTAGGACCAGTGTGCTGTACAAGCCCTGGAGAAGTTATGTGATCCTGCCCAAATTCAGTAAATTATTTGGTTAATATAATTCCTGGCTGGAGCCCCTCTTGCTTATTTCTGTCACAAGAGGGAGCCCATAGTATATTGCTTTCTTTCGGCCAAGGAAACAAGGTACCAGCTGGGAAATGCATTTCTATATTTGACTACCAGGGCTAGAAAGACGGGACAGGGCCACTCTGTTTCCTAGTCTGCCACTTCAGGCTAATCACAAATGACAGTGTTTTGCCTCCTTTATTTAAAAAAAATAAGAAAAAGAAAGAGGAAATTGGCCGAAGATACCTGATTTTTTGGCTGCAGGAGGCAGCACATGTTAGCGTGGTTTGAGCATACACCAGCATGGTTCCTTCCACTTGCTGCTGACCTCAGCTGGTCCCCACTGGTGGCACCACGAATGCCTGTGCAGTCTGTGAGAGCTTTTTCACATTTTGTATTTGCGTGCCCGCTACATCAGCACTTACGGCCTATGTTGCTGTCTGCCATCCTTCTCCAGCAGTTCCCTGGCAGGCACATCCCAATAGCAAATCCTCCAGTGCTGCCACACATGGAATACACTGTGCCCTGTGTAATAGACGGCTCCCGACCAGCTTGCAGAATAGCAGCCACTCAAGAGAAAAGCCTGCTCTCAGATGCATAAATGTGGATTATCCACCCAGGGGGAATAAAAAACTGTTGCTCTGTGCTGTGCGTCACAACAACAGCCCCAGAAAGGTGCCCTGAACACCCAGAAATCCAAGCATGGAAACCACTGCTGCAGTGAAATGATGCCAAGCAGATTAGAAAAAAATATTAGAAAATACCAAAATCCAGTGCTTAAAGGCAGGCACTGAAACCCGTATGCATGCATCTAAATGAATGTGATTTCACAGTCTAAGGTATAGAGCAACCAAAGTGGCCATGAAAGATGAGGATATAAAACCGACGTGCAGATTCAAACAGACCCATATACCTACTTAATTGTACTCTTATCTGCTAAATCACAGCTTCTATTGCAAAAGAATTATTGTCCCTCTACTTAATGCATGTTAATCACCACTGAAATTTACTCAGTTCCCCGTGGTCGTATTAAGAGCTAACAGCAATTTTCAGCAAGTTGCCAGATTGTGAAGGCTGCAACTTTGACAGAACATGTGAGAAACCATTTCTTAGCTTATATGGAATAACATCCATAATTTTAACTGTTAAATATTGTTAAATTTTATCTGCTGCATTAGTTTATGTAGTCCAGTAGTTTAACAATAAACCAATACCCCTATTTGGTAATCCAGGATGGGCTCTGAAATGTGGGTAAGAATAAAAATGTGTGAATAATTAAATGTGAGCATCTTTCAGTCCATCCTGGGCTTTTTGCTAACTTATTTAAGAAAGCCATTGACTCGTGGTGTGTTTTAGATTCAGCAAGAATTACTAACCACACTTCTAAAGCAAGGCATTAAAACAAGTATCTTTAGGACAGCTAATGATTCTGTGAGCTCTTATTTTCATGGAAAACAAGATTTTCCCGCTCCACCATTTCTCTGCCCAGCTGCTTTGAATTAAAGCCAACTCTTCCAGGGCCCATTTTTCTCTCACGTATACCAGTGTAAATCAAAAGCTAACTGTGTTAATGTCACTCGTGTAAAATTGGAGGAAATGAGAGAAGAATTATCCTGGGTAAAACCTAATTTGCTTTTTGCTCTGTATCTTTCCAAGTTGCAGTCTAGATTAAATATACTCACCAATGTGTACAAATGGGAAACTGACATAGCATACCATCTGTCTGGGAGAAGAAAATTTATGTTTTTTTCCTGACCATCCAGTCTTGTTATAAAGGAAACAAAAATGGACAAGGCACTTCACCAGTTTCATGCTAAGAAAACACAAGAAAGTCACCTACTGATTGCAATTCAAGGCATCTGGTTTAAACCAGACTTCGGAGTTCAGCTGCAACTCTGGACATGCAGGGTTAATGTCTGTTTATACAAGCACCACAAGCTGTCATTTCAGTTCTCTTCCATCCATATTTGCCATCACCCACACATACAATAGAGCTCTTTTCAGAGATGACATAATGTAGTGTTTTGCAAAAAAATGGGGTGAAAGTGTTCTTTTCATCCTGCGAATGGGAAATTTGTCTTATGTGCTTCTGCAAATTACTGCCTCGAGGCAGAAAAAGCTCTTTGTAATACTTTGGTGCTAAAACAGGTACCTAGTCATCTCTCCAGCAGGGTCTAACATAGCTGTATCCTCTGGAGAGAGGTGGATGCCTTTGAACTCTCTTTCCCGGCAGTGCTGCTGCATTGAGGTATGCTTTCAGATGCCATTCGTCTCTAAGGAGGTCTGCTACAGCTGCAATACACATTTTATGGGTTCTGCAAAAAGAAATGGTCCCTCAGAAGATACAGTAGCTACATTCAGGTGCATATTTTGCTAGCCTGTCTATTCTTCTGACAACCACTGACAAACATGAATGCGCTGGTTATAACATGGCACACTTAGTGCATCTTTCTCCTTATGGAAAATATGGGGGAGCTTGGCTGCAATAAGTCACATTTTCAGACACAGTTTTGGTCAAGCTGGAGACGGTAGGATGATCAGCATAAAGAGCTTAATAACTTCTATGTGGTTAAATGCAGGGGGTGCTCAAGGTGGGATAGCTATATTTAACACCACATCTCTGTGGGACAAAGCAGTGCACCTGAGCTAGTCATCTAGTCACTAAAAATGCACTGAGCAAAAAGAGGTTGGTCCCAGGTACTTCCAAACCTTGAGTCATCCACACTGTTTAGGATGTGTCTGCTTCACAAAAAGGTGAATTGCTTGTGAAGCAGTTATTCAGGCATCTTCTTTGGGCATAGCAGCTGGGCTGGGGTGCTCTTGCCTTTGCTCTTCAGCCTGAACTCACACTGCAAATGGTGGACACAGCCAGAGGGAGTGGGATAGCATTTGTCAAGAGCAAAGTTAAGAAAACATATTGAGGGGTTCATATCCCAGTGGAGAAAAAAGTTGTTATTTCTGAGGGATTTGTGTAAATACCTTATTTGGAAAAAAAGAGACTAGATGAAGTGAAAATGGTCTTTGGAATCTCCAAGGCTAGAGTCCTTTTAGCTGTCATGATCTAAGTACATGGCTGAGACAGAGTTTGTGGCTAGAGATCTTAACTCTCCCCACAAGCATTGTTTCACTCAAAAATCACAGCACTTAACATTCCTGACAGCAAACCAGCACTGTTCCCTCATTACCGGGTCACAATGTGGGAAGGAAAATCCTTTCATCTTGCTATGGGTCAACTTGATTTTCCGATTTTCCAGTGGATTACTGAGGCAACCGATTGTTCAGGTTTAATGATTCCAAACAGCCTTCCCTCTACACAGTGCTGGTTAAATGAGAATTGACTTGCCACCGAGGGTAGTTACTGGATAACTTGAGTTTCTCTTTGTCCAAATGTGTCCTACAGCAGAACGTATTTCTCAGGGATGGAGAACTGGTTTTCTTTGAAAGTACACTTTCTTAACCCAGCGTAGGTTTAGGAGTGCAGGTTGTTTAAGCTTTAGTTTTCACATACTGGTTCTTATTATGTCATTCTTAAGAGCTCCTAAAGCTTGCCAGTGTTTTCTGCCATTTTCTCATAAATGTGTTTGTGCTCTCAAACACTCTCCAGTGCTTTACACAGAATACATTCTTCAAGGCTTTGTAAGGTGTTTTTCCCAGTTGTTGAATCTGTGGCTCTTTCCTGTGCTTACTGCAATTGCTTTTTCAACAAGCTTTTAAAACCAAGCTGTGTCAGGCCCCTATGCAGTGCTCTATAGCAGTTTCTGGGTATCTCAGCTTTAATACTTGCCCATCAGAGGAAGATATCTTCATTCCACTGTTTAGAACTCTCTCAAGTTTTACAAGACCATCTAATTAAATATCACAAGACTTCTATGAAAGCAATTAATAGTAAGAGCCTTGTTTTCATGTGGGTAAAATAAAATATGGGTGAGTAAATGACCTGCCCAAGGCAGATACCAGACCGGTGCTGAGTGGTCTCCTCCTCTATGCAACAGAAAGCAGAGTTGCCAAAATGCTCTTCTGCTTTGAACTCCAGCCAAATGACTCATGTTCAGTTCAGGAATGATCAATTTTATTGCTTTACCGTGTAAATAAAAGCTGCATATTGCCACTGGGTAACAAGCAATTTCCTTCCACTCCCCCACTTATAATAGAGGAGAAGCGTTACAGATGATAATGCTTCAGAATGGCAAACACCAATTCATGCATTTCCCAGGGGGTTAAAAAACCCGAAAAATACTAGGGGAGGCTATTCCTCCCTGTCAAAACTGCAGCTGCAGGCTGCCAGTGTGATGTTACACGTACAAAACCCTTCTTGGAGAGCTACATTTATTTTTATTGCCCCATGTCACCTATAGAAGGTGGACAGAGGAAAAATGTGGTGGCAAAGTGCACCCCTTAGTGGGGATTGTTGCAGTCGCCATCCTAGGCACACCCTCGGAGCTGGGGACAGTCTTCTCATGCTCTCTGCCCACAGCCGTGCTGCCTTCTGCTCACCTTCACCCCAAAAAGCTGCAAACCTCAGGCCTGATTCTCTGTCATCCTCTATCTGCAGTCGGGTGAATCCCACTCCACCAAAGCTCTGATTTTAGGAGGCACTAATTAATCCAAGGAAAGCCCATGGCACCATCTAGAGGGAGGAAGAAAATACAGTAGCTTCTGGGTTGTTTTTCCTGTGAGGAATGCTGTTACTGAAGGGTCAGATGGACATGGAGACAGGCTGGAGAGAAGTCAGGAGAAGGGTTTTTGAGATGGAGAAGGGGGAGAGGAAATTCAGAGAGGAATAAAATAGATCCAATTACTTTCTCTGTGGCTGTCTGGTGATCAATAATGCTGTGGTTCAAGGATTAGATTTGAAACAAACTGTCTGGACAAGATGGAAATGTCTCAGGCAAAAAAGTATTCATGAAAGTCATCCTTTAATCAACTTGTTAAAAAGTCTGGTCAGTCTTTTTGGTTTTTTCCTATCTCTTCACCTCCAAAAACTTACTGAAAGACCTATGATTTTCTCGAGCAATTCTTCCCACCTCCCCTTTGGTGACACCCATATCCCCTTGTGGCCCTTTCTCTGCCTTGTATGCTCTCCAAGGTATGAAACACATTTCACCTTTCTAAGAAGCTCTGCAGAAGGGTCATAATTGAATACCGTGGACAAAAGACAAAATTAGATGTTGGGAATTCTATAATATTAAAGTCAATAACATTAACAAGATCAGATGGTATCTTGTGTGATCTTATGTCTAGTTTCCAAATGAGTAATAGTGATTTCAGTTTGGCTGCTTCTCAGAGTTTGTGCATCTCAGGGTAAAGGTTGTCACTGAGTTATCCATCTGATAATATGCTGTGACGTTGGTCATCCTCACAGCCCTGCTCTGCTTGGCTATCGCACTTAAAATTGCTGTGGAGTTCTCTGCAGCCCTGTGTAGGTTCTGTCTGCACCCCCTTCCTCATGGCAATGCCCCTGATCTGCTGTGCCCTTCTGGGAAGGACTCAGACAAGAGAAACACTGATAAGGTAGGGTGGACCCATGCGTGGGTAAGCTCAGGATGCTTCAGCCCCCATCCACAGCCAAAGTGAACCTTCACATGGCACGATTCACTTTGCCAAGAGCTTCTCAGCAGAACTGTATTGGTGAAGCTGCCATCTCTCATCTCCATTGATGCCCAAAGGCTGGTGCAGAGGGCAGGCTTGTGGCTTGGAGAAACCACCCTCTTCATAGGGGCTGAGGAGTCTGATAAAGCTCAGAGAGTATGGTAGCAGTTCTAGAGGTCTTCCCTGCATCACAGGATACCAAGTCATGTCTTGGTGGTGGCATCCCATCTTTCAGCCTCAGTGTCCTTTTTGCTGGTGGTGGCCTCCAAAAGCTCTGGCTGAATGAAGCAATACTACAGATATACAAAGACACTTGAGACATCTTCCAGTGAATTAGAGGGAGCAGGGAAATTGGTGGGATCTGGAGAATCCTCCTCAGTGGACGAATGATTATCTTCAGATACATCTATATGGTGCTGAAAAATTACACTTCTGTGGTGAGGCTGTATCACCACACGATGGCACGCTCTCTCTTCAGCAGATGCTGGTGGGTGTATACTGCAGCACAAGCGCTGGACGTTCTCTTTCCCTGGCCCAGCAGCCTGAAGCGTTTGTCTCTTGAAAAGCAAGGTTGAACTTTTGAAAGACAAAGGGGGCTGCTGTTCCAGTGGGAACTTCAGCCCCGTTTACACAGGACTTCAGAAGATTACAGAGACTACAGGTCTGGCTAGAAGAAAGTACTGAAGGTCTCATTAAAACTGCTGAGCTGATGTGAAATGTTCTGCTGTATGTGTACAGTCAGAACTTTGTAGCACCTGCTAGTCAATGATATATTAAACATTAGAAGAACTGCAAATACACTCATTACAACCCTACATTTGCTTTTGTTTCATTCTTCCATAGTTATGTTGATGCAGGCAAAATAATGTCTTTTGAATGTGTATTATACAGTGCTTTGCACAAAGGATTTTTGGCTACTTTGGTCCCATTGCATTGTATGTGTTAAAAGAAAAGACAGAGACACTGAAGCATAAGCTGCTAAAGGATGTTGTAAAAGTTTTAATGCTGGAAATAGTGCTGATCTTTGACATCTGGCTACTGGGTGGGAAGATGATTTAGAGATAATCATAGCTATCATTTTCTTCTGAGATGCTGCAAAGACTTAACTCCATGTGCTCAGGACTAAACCTGAGAAAATGCAGTTTCATCAACACGAAAACTTTCCATAAGAACATGTTGATTGAATTATGTACTCAGAAATAGCATACCAAAGCCAGTGTTCTGAATTCCAGCTATTATTGGCAATGTTCTTGGAATGGAACCCTGTGATTTTTTCTCCTCCCAAATGGTTGGTTTCTAAATAGCTTTCATTTAATCGTTAAGTTATAAATTTTAACAATACCCTCTATTTGCCTTTCTAGGTAGGCTGGAATGAAAAATAAATGTGATTTTTTAAGGGTTTGATTCAGAAGTAAAAAGGGGGGCTATAGATTTTTTTTCTTTTGCAGGAGAGGAAAATCTATGGTTTTGAAGGCAGTTTTCATTCTGAAGCTGAAACTGTATTTAAATGTTTTTGGTGAAGACTGGATGTGTGTTACAGGGCCTGAGAGAGCAAATCACTCTGCTATCCTGAACTCAACAGCAGCAGAATGAAACAGCAGGTTTCAAGACTGTGATTACTCACCACTTCTTACTGCAAGCAAAGGCAGCCTCAGCAGATCTGGAAAGCTGGAAGGTCCTTCTTTTTCCCACTATGTAACCACAATGGTTTAACCAGAGTTGTTCTTAGTTTTGGTAGGAAGCATCTGGTTCTTTTCTACTTTCACTTTGCATTAGTTGTGATCTTGAATCCAAGTTCAACCAGTTATCATCACCTTCCTCCTTGCACTCTTTCAAAGCTTCATCACACGAAAAGAAATTGTAAAAATTCGTGCATTTGCTGACTCTCCAGAGAGGATGACTTTGAAGAAATTCCCTACAGGTGAATGCACTGAAAGAAGCAATTAAAAGGCAGTTCAGCACCACTGCAGAATTTCTTCCAAATGTAATTATCTCTGCATAAAAAGCCTATGATGAATGGATTGCAGAAATGTCATCATATTGTACTATAGTGTAATAATGACAGGTTCAATATTCATCTGTGGAGTGGTTTAGGTGATGCTGATCTTGCCTTGGAAACAGTATAAAGTAGGTAACATATAACAGTTTATTTCATCCCTATTTTTTCCTGATTCTGTGAATTTGCAGAAGTTTAAAATATGCAAACACCATTCTGGTCTAAGCCAAATACCTATCAGCCATAGCTATAGCTAGTAAGCTAAGTGGGGACTGTTCTTTTGCACTCATATGGCAAATGCTTCTAACTTGGCTTTTCAAAAGCAGTGGCCACATCCAGACTTTGCAACACCACAAATGGTTCCTGGTCTGTGCAAATCCATGTGCAGTACAAACATATCTTGTCTCTAATATGGGTGTCATGGTTTAAGCCCAGCCAGCAACCCAGAACCACACAGCCGCTTGCTCACTCTCCCCCTTCCTCCCCCCACTCCCAGAAGGATGGGGAGGAGAATTGAAAGAATAACTCCCATGGGCTGAGATAAGAACAGTCAAGTAACTAAGATATAACACAAACCACTACTGCTGCCACCAATAATAATAATGTAAGGGAAATAACAAGGGAAGAGAAATACAACCGCTCACCACCCGGTGACCGGTACCCAGCCTGACCCAAGCAGTGACCTAGCCCTTTTGGGTAACTGCCTCTGGTTTATATAGTGGGCATGACGTGCTGCAGTATGGAATAAATCTTTGGCTAGTTTGGGTCAGGTGTCCTGTCTCTGCTTCCTCCTGGCTTCCCCTCCTCCCTGGCAGGTCATGAGAATCAGAAAGTCCTTGGTCACAGTAAACATTACTGAGCAGCAACTAAAACCATAGGTGGTATCAGCGTTGTTCTCAGGCTGAAAGTCAAAACACAGCACTGCACCAGCTACTAAGAAGGAGAAAAATGGCTGCTACTGCTGAACCCAGGACAATGGGTAAACCGTAAATGCTTAGAAAGAGCAAATAAAAAGAGTGAATATGGAGTGTATTTTCTCTGTTGAATTTGCCCAGGGTCTGGTAATCTTTGTTTTAGTGATTTAAGGAATAAGATGGATGTGGTATCTGCTTCATGTTTATGAGTCCTAAACAGACCTGTAGCCACTGAAAATAGTATAATTAAATGCTGAGACCTTTGTCTTATTTCTTTTTGGCCATGATTAAAAGATTATTTTCTTTCTATTCACTGAAACCAATTTGGAGGGTGTTGCTTTTGCTACTCTTCCTTCTATAACCTCTGGCTACATCTGTGTCTTATATGATACAGGTGTTTTCCTTGGCAGAACTGCTGTCCAGACTGTCATCATAGCTTGTCAAGATAACTATGCTATGCTTGTTCAGGAAATCCTGAGCCAACTGCACCATTCTATTCAATGAGCGGCTCCAAATATTTCTTTTTCCCAGACTATTGTTTCTGTTACAACACTTGATTTCTCTTTGAGTTCCTCTTCTATATCCAGACTTTTCCTTCCCTGTAATGTAGTATGTACATGGGTAAGGGGGAAATAATATTGATGACATTAGTGGTTTTGAAATCCTCCTTCTCTCTTGGATGTAGGTACCTATACAAAAGTTAGATTCAGCCCCTGAATTCTACTTTTGGATACAGACAGCAAGCTCATTTTCCATTAGAGCAGAGAGGAAACTGCATTTTTCATAAGAACTGTGATGGTTATTGTTTTCGACAAGGATGGAAGACATCTGAGCTCCTTGGTCTGAAGCTCTTCAGTTTCAGCAACTCCTTTTTCTAGTAGGAGTGTCCAAACCAGCTAGCTATTAACATTAACTAAACACATATGCAGGAGCCCCATACTTCCATCCAGTCAAGATTGTGAAGACAAACCCCCAGAATTTACGGGGATAGAGAGAGAATAAGCAAGAGAAAATTCGGTTCTTTAAGCAAGTCAAAGCGGATAACTGGGGATTCCCAGGTTCTGCTCCCTACTCCCAGGCTGCTTTATTAAAGAGTCCTGATTAAAATGCATGAACCTGCTTGAGGTTTGTGAGCACAGGTAACTAAGGTGACAGCCAGCAGATGTAGCATCTTGTGCAGCAGCCTTTGACTTCTGCTTTGGAGGCCTCTGGATCTTGTGGTGACAGTGTCCAGGATCACTGGGGAATGCATAGGAACTCTCTGAGAAACTTAAGTGTGCCTGCAGCTGCCAGATAAGGACAAGGTAAGGGGAACCACAAGGGTCTGAGGCTGAGGAAGCTCTGGTGTGGTCAGCTGCCTCTGACACAGAGTGCCTGGAGGCTTTATTTCAGCTGTCCCTGAATAGGTAGTATGAAGCAGTCTTTGAGCTTCTGTTTTCTCTAGGATGTACTATATTATTTTCATTCAGATCCACATATAGAAACCTTCTTTATTAAAACAGGAAGCATGAGGCTGGGAGCCAGAAGTCATAGGCTATGCAATTCCTAATCATGCAAGAAATCCTAATTGTCTTGTCGTTTCTTAAGATCAGCTCCTGACTTACAGAACCACAAACACAGTTAGACATATACCTCTGTCTGCACTGCCACTGTTTGAATTTCTTTTAATATCTTCTTATAACACAAGTGTAGTTCTTGATCTGCCCTGTTTATTTCTAGCTGACTACCGCATGCTCAAATACTCTGATCTTCAGTGAGAAGGAACATTATGAATGTCTGCAAAATGACACTATTGACTTTAGCAGATGTGCATGTTTTGCAGTTGGTCCAGAGATGGCATTTCTTATATTCAGGAGAACACAGTTCATATCTCAGTTCATATAATAAATTAATGGTGCTATTTTACATTTTACAATATTTTTCATAATTAAACATGACAATGTCATTTGATATGGACAATTAAGTTCGTATTTGTGAGCAAAGTATAATTAGCAGTAGAGACACTGTGCCATTTTGGAATCTGCTTTCAGTGAGTCTAATAACATCACATAAAACGCAACTGAAAGTTTATCTTTAATTTAGTTCTATCTTTTGCAATTAACTTTTTAAGACAGCTAGATTAGAAATAGGATGTTCAAACAAGATGACTTCAGAGTACGTACCCAAACCCTCCCAATTTTTAGGCTATTTCAGCAAAAGATATTGTAAAGAAATTATACTCCTTGCAGAAAATGCATTTTATGACTATGTAGATAAGCATTTATCTTTTGAATATCCAGAAATGATCTTCCTGATACAAATTCTGTGCCCCTGACTACTTCTCTGTACCACTAAATGTTTCATTGAAATTGCTGAAAGATTTGGCTCGAAGTGCACACCAAACTTGTTATTTTTTATTTTTTTTCTAACACATCAGGGATATCGTCTACATCTGCAATGATAATTCATGCAGGAATCCTTGGGGTATTTTACCGCTATATCTACAGTGTTAAACTAAATAGTGCCAGGGGCTGGGCACTGGAACTTGATTGCCCAGTACTCTTAATATTTTCCCAAGCTATTCCTGTGTATGCTGAGGAGTTATATCCATAGACAATGTCTCTAAAGTAATTTGAGTGCATTTGCTCAATTTTTTTTTATTAAATCAGATTTTTTATTTAAAATCAGAATTTTTATTTAATTTTATTAAATCAGTTTTTAGTATCATGGCTGTGGTCATACTGGGCCAGTTAAGGCGATGCTACTGATTAGTTCAGTAGTACAGATGTCATCTACCTCTCACAACAGTGAACTTGTTTACATAGTCAGCTGATGCCATAGGATTTGATAGATTGAAATACAAGAATATGCCAGGAAATATAGAGCCATTGAATCAGCTCCACCACTACTTTTAGTACCAATATTTCTAAGTTAAGCCAGAGCTGGGAATGGCATTACAAAATAGTTATCTTTTGCTTTTACCTTTAGATAACATTATTAGAATATGGAGACCAGAATCTTTCAAATTGTACCAGTCTTAAATACAGGGTCAGACTGTTAGAATGCTTTTAGGAGTCTGCTAATCTAATGAAGACATTTTCAGTTTAAATGTTTACATCTAAGCTGATTTTTTAGACTTCTTTTATAGTCAATGGAGAAAAGCAAGTGGTTTTAATCTCCTTCATTTTAACCTAGATGTCCAAAACAGCTCAGATGAATCACAGGCCATTAAGTGCATATTCGTGAGAAAAGCCAGAAAAATTAACTGAGAAAAAATTAGGTGGGAGCTGATGTCTGGATGTCATCTAGAGCACCCCTCTGCCCAAAGCAAGACCAACTGCATTGTTAGATCTGGCTGCCAAGGGGATCTCTGTGAACTGTTTTTCGCTGGCCTACAAAAAGAAGGGATTAACTCAGATGTGAATGCTTATACTGCATGTGTCCACTTATAGGCAGATGAACTTTTCCCCTCTAGCTTGTTTTTCTGTGTGTTCAGATGGCAAACTCTTCTGACAGCTGGTAGGAACATCTGGATCACAAATTCAGCAATTATAAGTAGAAGAAAAGCTATGATGCTTAATGAAGAAAAGCTATATATCAAACCACCAAAAACATGCACAAAGTTGAACTAGTTCCATAGTAATTTACCAAAGAAGCCCATTTCTCCAGAGAAGGCACATTCAGACCTGTTCCAAGTACACTTGGCATGTTAAGTGAAATGATTTGAGAGGCTGCATCTTCTTCCCTAGATCTGAGATACAAGTACAGGGGGGCAACTGTCATGGACCTTATGGGTATGATTCAGTTTGAAATTTAAACTGAATGTAAGCAATCTGAAGTTTAGCACCTAGATTTTGCTACTTATGTAGAAGTGTATGTAGGTATCTTAGCTGTGCTGTAGCCAGTGGAGAGCTACCCAGGGCAGTCAGCAGAGCCTAAAGAAGTTTGGGTTCCCAGTACCTGCAGCTGTGGTATAGATGTATAAACACAATTTAGGATGCCCTAAGGTGTTCAGTCTGTCCCTGTCTGTTGTTCCAGAATGAGAAGTCTTTCCTGTAGGTATTGTCTTGTGCCACACCTGCCAACTATGCACTAGTTGGTATCTTGCATGTCCTTCCATAACGCTGGGTGTCTTTGAAGGCCTCCTAAGGTGTCTTAATGTTGAGCACCATACATTTCCACTAACCTGCCAGGATTCTTTAGGTAGCACCTTTCATAAGTACTGTCCTTTCTCTGAAAAATTAAAATTGATCCCCAAAAATGCCCCCTCTGAATTATTTACAGTCCTCATACAAGCTATGGAAAAGTGCACAGAAAAACAAAAGGTTCTCTCTAGAGACCGACACAGCTAAGCAGGGTCGTTGTAATAAAACAGCTGAAGTCCTTAGGGGCCATCTACTATTCCCTGGAAATTAAAAATATGAAAGGCTTAGTGAAAATGTCTGTACAATAAAATAGAGCAGACCTCAGTGCCATTGCTGACTTTACCACAGACCTACTGGTTAGTGTGAGTCCAGATACTTTATTGTTTTGTGTCTTTGTTTTCCTGTAAATTAAACTGAGATGATACAATTTTTAACAGCTCTGAGATGCTTGAATGGCAGTCATGTATAAGAGCTGAGCAGAATTGTTTCATGCTTAAAATAATGACTGAAGATTTTGATTCAAATTGCTGCTTTTTTGAGCCCCTGAGAAAGAAATGTTGGGGAGGTGAAAGAAAATCATGCTACAAGACATTTAGGAAAAAATAATTAGAAAATCATCAAATAAGCAGGAGAGCAGAGACAGTTCTATTACTCCAAGTAAAGAATTCATACAGTGAAAGAAAAAAAAAGCTTATCACTTAGATCAAAATTTTGCTTGTGTGATAAAGAAAAAATGTCCTATTTTATTTATTAAAATATTGGTAAGAATAGATTGCAGAAATGACATTCCAATGCTAATTTCTTGTGACAACAGTTATGAATGTGCATAACACTGCTTGAATTTTCACAAATTTGGATCAATGAGACTAGGTTTGAATTTTGCCTGATAAGCTTATAGTGCAGAAATGATGCTTGATCTTTTGGAAACTAATTCAGAGTATTTTCTTGACTATGGGGCTCTCAGATAGGATGAGGTAGTATTTAACCAAATGCAAGTAAATAACTATCATGAATCTGAGATTCCACATAATAAAATCAAACAAATGAAAGAGTCAAGGTACAGGGTTTTTTGTGGTGTGTTTTATTTTTTTGTTTGTGTGTTTGCTTTTTTGTTGGTTTTCCTTTTTTTTTACATCAGGACCTACATCATACTCAAATATCCAATAAAGTACCTGTTCAGTTCTGAAAACCTGGTTCTTCTCCATGTGATTCAGGAATAATTCTACTGGTATTAATGGAATGGGGTGATACTCCATTCTCACCAGATGAGGTATGGGACCAGCTCTTTATACACAAAACATTTCTTTCCCACTTTCTTCATTCCCATAATTTTGTCTGCCAAACATAGTAAGATCCTCACAGAAAAGATGTATTGGCTGGATGAGAGTAGACAGTAAGGTAGATTGAAAACTGGCTGAATGGGCAGGTCCAGAGGGTGGTGATCTATGAACAAAGTCTAGTTGGAGGCCAATAAGTAGCACTGTACCCCAGGGGTCAATACTGAGTCCAGTCCTGTTTAACTTCTTTGTTAATGATCTGTATGATAGTGCACAGTATATTTTTAGCAAGTTTTCAGACAACACTAAACTGTGAGGAGTGGCAGATATGCCAGAGGGTCATGCTGCTATGCAGAGGCACCTCAGCAGGTTGGAGAAATGGGCTGACAGTAACCTTATGAAATTTAACAAGGAGTTCAAAGTCCTGCACCTAGGAAGAAACAATGCCATGCACTAATATATGTTGGGGGCCACCCAGCTGGGAAACAGCTTAGCAGAAAAAGACCTGGTGGTCCTGGTGGATGCCAAGCCGAACATGAGGCAGAAATGTGCCCTTGTGGCAAAGGTGGCTGTATTGGGCAGAGTAGCCAGCAGGTTGAGGGAAGTGATCCTTCCCCTTTATTCATCACTGGTGAGGCCATTCCTGTAGTGCTGGGTCAAGTTCCAGGCTCCTCAGTACAAAAGAGGCATGGACATACTGGAAAGAGTACAATGAAAAGCCACAAAGATGATGAAGGGAGTGGAACATCTCTCCTATGTGGAAAGATTGAGAGATTTGGTACTGTTTGGCCTAGTCAAGAGAAGGTTCATAGGGGTCTAATCAGTGCACAGAAATACCTGATTTTTTCAGGCTTATTTTTAACCTCCCATCTGAATATGAACGCTCAGAGAGAACAGGTCACAACCATAGAAAATCTTTGTAAGAAAGTAATTTGTATGAAAGAGTCTACTTGAGTGTCACAGCTTTGCTGCAAATTAAGACAGCTACAAGTTGTGACACAACAGGTAAGTAGTAGCTGGGGCTGTGTCACTCAAAAGGAAAGGTTGGTGCTCAAGAACAAGAGACTGAGAAAATGTTGCTTATTTATTCATGTCAGACTTGAGTTGCATTTATCAATGATATACAGAATTAATAGGATGCTAATACGGAAAAAAGGTGAAGAATTGTTGCTTTTAAATCAGTTTCCTGGACTAAACAATATTTAATAATTCCTAAGAACACTAATAAATGGCAGGCACACTTTCTCAAGGGAGATGGTAGCAGGTTTTTATATTGTGACAAAGAACATGGATAGCAGGCTGGAGATAAACTGATTTGAAGTGTGAGCAGACATACAGTATGGCCCACAGTGAAATACAGAATGATGGTCCACTGGCAAAAGTATACTGGAGGTAGAGATTTTATCCTTTTTTCAACAAAGTGTTTCAGCATATACATAATTTTAAACATATAAAGAATCCTACTGAAATCAGTGAATATTCCTCAATGTTTTAAATATACATGTAATGTATTATCTTCTGGATGAAAAAGCATTTCTAGATTATGGATAAATAAAGCTCAGCTGCACAGTGGAAGTCACTTGGTCCGGATATGGAATAAATGCCTAATGAGTTTATTGTGGAACAGAATATACTGGAATATCTGAGTAAGGAGAGCAAATTTAATGACTGCCATGGAATTTGAGGCTGCTTATGAAATTCTAAAATAGAGTACATTTGAAATGCAGTGATTTTCCTTTTCTTTTTTTTTTTTTTTTCTAATTGAATACCAGGAAGTGAGTTTTGCTGAAAATGAGCCAGCTATTGGCATGCTCCTTCAGCAAGCTATGACAGCTTTTCAATTTTATTTTCATAAACAGCACAACATTTATAAAGAAAGCAGATAGATTTATTCACCCCTAGTACTTGCCAGAAACTCCAAAGTAAGTGTGTGCATTTGAGTAGGGAGTAAAACATGTGGGACTGGTGTAGACCAAAGTTGGACTCAAGGGCATATCTGTACCAGAAAATTATAGAATCATAAAATAGCTTGGGTTGAATGATAACCCTTTGAAAGTCATCTAGTTCCAAATCCCCTACAATGAGTTCCAAATCCCCTACATCTTCAACTAGATCAGGCTGCTCAGAACCACATCTAAGCCTGGCCTTGTGTGTCTCCAGAAGTGGTGCATACACCAGCTCTCTGGACAACCTGTGCCAGTGTTTTACTACCCTCATGGTGAAGAATTTCTTCCTCACATCCAGCCTCAATCTCCCCTCTTTTAGTATAAAACCATCACCTCTCATCCTATCACAACAGGCCTGGCTAAGAAGTCTCTCCCCATCTTTCTTGTAAGTCCCTTTTTAATACTGAAAGGCCACAACAAGGTCTTCCTGGAGTCTTCTCTGTGTTGAACAACTCCAACCCTCTCAGCCTTTCCTCATAGGAGAGGTGCTCCATCCCTCTGATCATTTCTGTGGCCCTTCTCTGGACCCTCTCCAACACGTCCATGTCTTTCCTGTACTGCGGACTCCAGAGCTGGTCTTAGCACTCCAGCTGGGGTCTTACTGGAGCAGAGCAGAGGGGCAAATTACCTCCCTTGACCTGCTGGCCACACTTGTCTGGATGCAGCCCAAGATACGATTGAGTTTCTGGGCTGCAATCGCACACTGCTCCCTCATATCCAATCTTTCATTCACCAGTACCCCCCAGGTCCTTCTCCTCAGGGGCACTCTCAACTGCTTCATCCCCCTGAAAGCCAACTCAAATGTGGCCTTGAGCTATACAGCCTTCAGTCTGTCAGGGGGAGGATTCAGGATCCCCCGGATCTTGGGTTCTTATTGCTGGCTGTCTCAGAGAGGCCAGAGCCTGGTTCCACCAGTCTATCTGCTTCTCAGACTCCCTGATGTTTCAGAACCTTTCTATTTCCTGCGGAGGGACTCTTCGTCAGGGACTGTAGTGACAGGACAAGGGGTAACGGGTTAAAACTTAAACAGGGGAAGTTTAGATTGGATATAAGGAGGAAATTCTTTCCTGTAAGGGTGGTGAGGCACTGGAAATGGGTTGCCCAGGGAGGTTGTGAGTGCTTCATCCCTGGCAGTGTTCAAGGCCAGGTTGGATGAAGCCTTGGGTGGGATGGTTTAGTGTGAGGTGTCCCTGCTCATGGCAGGGGGGTTGGAACTAGATGATCTTGAGGTCCTTTCCAACCCTAACTATTCTATGATTCTATGATTCTACTTCCTCCTCCTATCTCTATCTCTATCTCTGCTATCAGGCCTGGTCACATCTGGCACAGCTGCTGTTCCTACTGCCATTTGATACCAGAGAAAGGCTGTGGCACTCCCTGCAGACTGAGACATGGGTGGCTGCATGTTCCTGTGGGAGCCCTGTATGGATTGTTAACGTCCTTCCTGGTAATGTAGCACAGGGTGGATACCATGTCCAAGTTCCTGGGAGGGTGACAGCAACCAGCAGATCTAATCTCTTGAGCTGGTGAGGGACCTACACCCTCCCTGTGCACCGTCTCTGCCCACCCTGGTCCTTCTTGATCCTGAGGCTGCTTTTGTTCAGCTTCGGGATGACCACCATTCCTCTGGCAACACGTAGATCTCAGTAGCGATGCTTATGAGAGTTGCTGGCTTCCAGTTGGCTTCTGCACTGCAGTGGAGCTTCCTTGCCTCAGGAAAACCACTCCATGCCCTGAGATGTGCCTCTCTGCTGCACATCAGGTCAGATCTGGAGCAGCTTCCCTCCGCGACTGACTGCTGAGAGCAGTTACGTGAGCTTTAAAAGGTGTCAGGGCATAATCCTGCACAGTGGAGTGTGATGGTCTGTACTGCTGAATTGTTCAAATGGTCCCTGGTACACTGCTAGCTTGGGCCAAAAAATCACCCTCCAAAATCAGTCCTAGATACAGACTGAGAGCTGGACTCATCTGGAGCTCAGTCTAAACAGGCATCTTGGAGATGACTGTGGAAGTAAGATAATTTAGGAGTGCTGTGGTATTTAATAGCATTCATTAATACTACATGGAGTAGTGTGCTCATTGTCATAATAAACAGAGTAGGAGACAGGCTCTGCTTGGTTTATTAGGGCTTCTGTCTCCTGTGTATCCTTTCAGATACCTGGCAAACCTGTCTGAATGTCTTAGATATCCATATGTGTCTTAAATGGTGCTGGGTGGCTATGTTTAAGGAATGGAGATGAGATCTGTGCTACTCATAAAAGTTGCTTAGACACTTGCAATGCTGGTAAACAACATCTCTATAGAAAATGTCAGTCTTGATGCCCACCCTAGCTATCCTATGCTTTTTCCTTCATCAATAGGCACCTGCCTTCCTAGTGAACATAGGAGTGCTTGGACTTAGTTGCATTATTTCCACAGATTCTCAAGGAAAGCCCTAAATCACTGTATTCAGAATCTCATGCCAGCTAATTAATTTTCAGGATTTCAGGCAGGGTTGTTTCTAAAGAAGTGATTTGTTTTAGGTCACCTGTAATATTCAGGAGCAGACTTCCAGTTACTGCAAGTCTAGGAAGCTTGGACTAGGAGGTGTTATGTAGATTTTCCAGCTGCTTATCCTTTCTGGGGACTAGAAACTTTGAAGTTAAGTGGCACTGTTTCTGAGAAACCTTTCAGGCTACTGGGCTAATGTTTCCACTCCTTGATTTCAGGTACTTATACACATCACCTGCCTCTTACCATGCTTATCTGGTTCTGCTTCTTGTAATACCTATTTTCAGTTACTTTGAAACAAGATGAAATTTTCTATGCTGATTCCTGCTTTAGAATTACATCCTGCAAATAGAACTAGGTCATGGAGCTTGTCAATATTTTAAGCATGTTAAGATGTGAAGGATTTAAAATACAAAATTAATGCCTTACAAACAATAACACAATGAATTATAATAAAGTTACACTAAAATGTAATTTGCTTAAAAATTATTTCTTAACTTAGAAAATGCACGTAGCTTTCAAGAGAAACAATTCTCATTTTTTCTAAAAGGTAACCCATTGAACTGAAAGAGTAATCCTTTCCTTGAAAACTTCCACCAAACATGCTTTAAATATGGACATAAGTAGTGGGACTGTCACACTGTGATAATAAATGCAATGCAAGTTGCATTTCTTGAGAAGTGAAGTTGCATTCTTATATCAAGTGAACTTGCCAGCTAACTTGCTTGCGTTTTTTTTGTCCTTGGTGTGCCTTTCCATATGAAAGAGAAACAGAAGGAATTAGATAAAGATAAGAGTGATGTGAAGAATCTAGATGAATCAAAACCTGCTCCACTGTTGTTTCAGACTGTTCAGTCCTTCGGAGCTGCAGAAAACAAGAGGAAGTGTGACTTAAAGTAGACAAGTTATCTTCCAGAAATAACAACACAGATATCTTAAACTGCTGCAACACCTAGTGCAAATATCTTGCTTTCTTGAGGAATTTTTATATGGGCATTTGTTCATTACATCATCAGTTGCTAGGTGCATAACATGACACAAGAGTAAACCGTCAGTACAGAAACTGAAGTTATGGGTATTTTGTCACATCTTATGGTGCTTCCTCCATGTGGATCTTATCTGCGCAGTGAAGATTGGAATTGAATGGCTGCTTTTCTCTGTAAATCTTCCAGAGCTTAAATTTGTATTTTCTTTTTTGGATTGTGGAGGTGAAGTCTTAGTTATGAACTCCCTTTTTTGCTTTGATTTCCTGTGCAGCACATTTACACAGAAGTGCAAAATAGCTTCGACTTACTTTGCAGAGTAATTGTGAGATGTATCAGGTGATGGTTCCCATCCTGCTCCAGCAGATCACAACAAGACCTTTGTCATTGATTTTAAGTAGAGCAAATTTAGACTGTCATGTTTAAACACTGTCAAGATGAAAAATGCTTCTGTGAAGGTCAGCATTTATTTTCACTTTGGAGCATTTACTGTAGGAATAGTTCACGGCCTGTGCAAGGCCAGCATCCTGTCTCTAACAATGGTTTATGGTGAATTCTGAAATAAGCACATTTGATGATAACCTTCAATGCTTTATGTTCATCTTAAAACCTACAGCTGACGCAGTGAAGCATGAACTTTTGTATCCCAAATTTTTGCATCACAGTGGGTAAATTCCAGTCACCTCCAGGCTCACCACCCTGTGGACTAACAGACCTAACTTGAGGTGACTGGTGGATGGACCAATGGCTCAGTCAAGAAAGCCCTCTTTTCTTTTATAAACTCCAGGACTATTCATTACCTCATCCAGATTTTAAAACCTGTCTTTGAGGAAAACAGCTATATATCAGATGATAGCATTTTATTCATCTTCTTCCTCCTCTGCACACATGCCAACTGTTATTGCACCTAAGGTGGTATGTTTAGTCAGTTTCTAAATGTGGATGAACCCATGATCAATCCCTCCTCTTTCCATGTTATATAAAACACTACCCTTTGTAAAGGGTGAGGATCATGCCAGCTAAATTTAGCTGTCTAAAAGCAGGCAGCTGATCTGGACAGGGTATATGAGCTTTTAAAATGCTGAGAGAGGTGGGCATCTCTGGGAGGTGACACATCTCATCTTGAGCTAGACAGCCAGAACCTCTGTCCAAGCACACCTCATAACCTGCTTCATTTTCCTTATCACTTATCCACAGTTTACACTCTTCATTCTCTGGAAGTTCAGTCCCGACCTGTGTATATTAATATTGCTACTGTTGAAAGCCATATGCTACAACAACTCACAACCTGATTGGATTTGTTGTTGGATTAAAAGTGTCCTACTCTCCCATGGTAATCCTAAAGCCTTGGGATTTATGGTGAACAGGCTGTCAAACTCCAAAGTGTTTTGCCTACACATACAAGAATAACCTATCCTAGACAATATGTTTCTATTGTTTTCAGACATGGAGATAGAAAGAGATTAATTGTATAGGCAGTGCTGACTTTGAGGAATTAGCAGTAAATTCAAGAAGAGATGTCAGAATTGAATGTGTAAGGCTCAGGGGCAATGGGATTGATTTAAGAGGCAAGAAGTAAAAGTCTTTAAATGAAAGGGTCATGAATTGTTTTATTTTTTTTTCTTTTGTGACTAGCAAGGCGTCAAGCCAAGTGAGATAGAAGCTTTTCTCTGCATTTCTTAAGATGACTTTGCAGAATTGCTAATCCTATAAATAAATAGCCCAATACATTGACCTTCCAGGCCCTTATCTGCTATTCAAGCTAAATGTCTTTTTTTGTATTAAGTTAGGGAGGAAGAATGTGCAGAAATTGCAGAGAAAACACTCACTCAGACACATGCACATGCTTACATTTTTTCATGGGAAGGAGCCTTTGAAGCATCCAAAGGGGAATTTCATCTGCTTGAAAGCAGCTTTAACTTAGACGGATGACTGACATGGAGGTCAGACAAGGTTTATATCATCTCATTTACTATGTCATTTCTCAATGAATTGTGACTCTTTGATGTTCAGACAGTTTCATACTCTCTTTACAGTGGCGCACCATGCATGCTGAAACTCTGCTCGTGACTAGTGCTAGAGCACTTCCGTAATGCAGAGGGTAAGGATGAAATGCATACTTCTGGACAGATTCCACTGAGGTTAAATAACCTGGCGCACATATAATAGACTTGTGAAAATTAGTAGATTCTGAGTATTTGTGCTTATGTTTTAACATAGTTGTTTGATGTACTTATCGAGTCAGCCTTTTTCAGAATTTTCAGTTTGAACAATAACAATATTGACACATAGATACTATTTTATATCTCAGACCTATAATACCTAGTTTTCCTAAACTTCACACTTCTTTGGAGAAGATATATTAGTGTCTTACAATGCATTCAGTGTGGGAAGTTGAAAGGTTATCAATGCTCGTTCTTTGTCTCTCACTTTGTCTCAGAAATCTCACCTGTCTCTGGTGATCTGTTTCAGCAAATGCCAATCAACTGCTAAATGGAAACAGTGAACATGGTGAAAAAAACCCCTAAAGTGAGTGGGAGATTCTAACCCCAGTCACTAAGGAGGTCCTTCATGCTGATTTCAGCCTTGCTTCAGAGTGGCTAGGCTCATAATCTGGCTCCTGGCATCTATTTTTGATTGCGTGTCAGAAGGTGAACATCCAGGTCACATACTGAACAGGCTTAGAAGCAATACCACAGCTGCATTTCCAAGCATTTATTATGGAATGGAATTAATCCTTTTGAAACAAAAAAAAGTGAATTGACTTAAAGGTTTAAAAGATTAAAATATATATTCTGAAAAAGTATAGGTTTGATTTATAATTTTTTGGTGTCAATTATATTTTTTTCCTTTGGAAAGCTGAATCAGATCTGTGAATTGGTATTGAGGTACTTGGGCTTGTTAGCTATAAAAACCCAATAAACATGTAATGAGTGAATAGAAGTTTTAATGTGAAAAATCAGTAAATTGAAAAAAGTAAAAATGCTATGAGGTCTGACGAGAATATTTTATTTTATTTGTAGCAGAAGTTTCATTTGAAGTTGGCATGACTTTGGATTTTATTGGCTTGGGAACATCTGAAATAAATTTCAAAAAAAAAAGAAAAAGGTTTGATATTAGGAAAAAAAAGAAAAGAAGAAATGTTTGACTTTCTCAGATAACATCCTTTCATGGCAAGTGATTCAGAGAAATCAGTGAGGTCTCAGTCCTTTTCAGACACCAGAGAATCACAGCGGTGGTGGCCTCACGACTCACCGGACGGGCTGTGCAGTCAACAAAAACCCCACACTACAGCAGCTCTGAATCAGGCTTACCCTGTTCCTGGAGCCAAATTCTCACTGCAGAGCTCGGTGGAGTGAGGAAACAGGGGAAGATGTACTTGTCTCTCTCAAGGCAAAGCAGGAGTCTGTAAGCCCACACAGGTGTGGACAGTTGGATGTGAACTAAAGGGGGTTCCAGCAGAGATGCAGTGTGAGTATTTTCCCAGTCTATGGCAGCAGAGGATTTTTGTGTCCTTTTAAATACAAAGATCCTTCAAACGCACAAAAGAGATGCCTTGGGCTGATTTAGAGCACCAGACCTGCTCTTCTGTGGCTATTGAGAGCGCTGGGACACTTGTATGGTCATCAGCTGTGGGTCCACTCAGGATGGTGGCCAGGTAAATACTGATCCCCCAAAATCTAGATGTCCCCTCTTTCCAAAGCACTTACTTTGTTACTCTGCAGACACCCTTCTGTTGTTTTGGGTCAGATCCTGAAGCAGGAGAAGGGGGACAGACTGCAGCTGGAGACTGCCAGGCTGGCAGATTGCACTGGTACCTGCAAGAGCGAGTGAAGCCTGTAACATTTCACGGTTCTTTGCAGTTCAGTAAGGAGCCTGTTAGTATAATGCTTCCACTCAAACACATCCTCCTCTTAACTACTGCTTACCTTATTTGACTATTACTTACCTTATTTATTGACTTCATCAGGCAAAAGCTAAAAGCGTCCCACAGGAAACCTTTCTGAACCTACAATTTCTGTTATGGGAGAATTTATAGCTCAATAACACTGCTTTAAATATTGACACCTAAGAGAAGAACACAGGCACCAGTTCATATATATTTGTAATGTCCTTCGTGAGTTTGTTCACAGCAATCACAAACAAGGGAGTTCCTTTCAAATGTATGGTTTATATGCATAATATCTTGGAATTAACATAGAACCAGCAGACAGATGAAATCGATGTAAAGAAATGTATGCAATGTGTCTCAAGTTAAACACCATTTCTGGCAGGAGTCTGTTTTAAAAGCACCTTACAATAATCTTCCTGTGCTGTGATATGTCTTAGCAACTGCTGTTCCAAAATCCTACAGTGATACTGAAAGTGAGAACTCTCTGCTAACATTAAATCAATGTGTTGATAATGGCTAATATTAACATCCCCATCAGGAAGTAATGGATCTGTAGTATTTCCCATAATTGCATATATAGATGTTTTCTATACTAAGTATTGTATGTGCCCCCATTAGCCTAGAAACATTCCCTGCTTCCAGAAGTAGCACTACAGATCTTAAATACAAATTCTGCCTACAATCTACCAGTTCAAATCCAGACAAATAACAGAGATGAAAGTGATTTTCACTCAGACAAGCTTTGAATTGCTGTTTTCAGACAAGCTTTTGAATTGCTATTTTTGCTTGTGTAGTTTTTATTTGTTTCAGGCTGGATCCTTTGATCCAACATCTCCCTCAAATCTGCTCCAATACATACTGCCATAAAAAAGTTGAGAGCACTTTACCCAGT
Organism: Lathamus discolor; assembly: GCF_037157495.1. NCBI lineage: Eukaryota > Metazoa > Chordata > Aves > Psittaciformes > Psittacidae > Lathamus > Lathamus discolor. Next base: position 105,221,127 of record NC_088888.1, read on the forward strand.
GACACTTGAGCAGAGTTTGGCCTCTGGCTTGTTATTGTTTTTCAGTAGCCAAGAGAGTGACCTCTAAGGCCACTCTGCGGGCCCTGTGAATGTGCACTTCCTGCTGTTCCTCCAGAAAACATCTGCTAATGGACAGTGGGAAAGGATTTTGCATTTATTTTGTGCTAGCAAAATTGCTGGAGAGACTTTTTTTTCCAGAAGTGAGGTGTTTTATGTGCCCTTTGGAAGCCGTCCATCGGAGTGCTGATGTCAATGCTGAATTGCAGAGAGGAGAATCGTATTAGACTCTTCTTGAGGTTCAGAGTGAATTGACATAAATATGAGTTATCTGTTAATATTGTTGCTGCCTGGCCTAATGACTATGACTTCTACCTCCAGTGCTGGCCAAAATACTCAATCAAGGGAGCTATGTTTTACACCTTTGGACAATAAAAGGGGTTGCTAATAATTTTTTTGAGTCAGTTGATTAATTTTTATTGCTGTTTTTGTTTATTTGTTTTCTTTGTGCTGACAATTCTGAAGCATTTCATTGACTCTGAAAAAAAATAGCTCCTTGAAATTACTGCAATTTCATTTTTTGCAGTGAAAAATCACATCATTACTTGGACTTCAAAATGAACTGACGGAAGTTAAGGAGTGTCGCTGTTTAAGTTAGGATTGTTCTTCTTGGCTATTTGCAATTAAGAGTACAAATTTCTTACATATATCTTAGTAGAGTTAATTCATAATTTTATTTTAAAAATCTATGATCATTACAAATACTTGCATTTATTTTTTTCCTGCTGTGGAATGAGACACAGGTTTTTCCTTTTCTTATGAGACAGCCACAGTTTTAGGGCTTTTGCCATCTTTTAAAAGATTGCACAGTTTTTCATTGCTGGTGCTTAAAAAATGATCAGAAAATGAAAGTGCTTCTTTAAAGATATTTTCTTATTTTTTACAAGCCCGACATTTATTCTATTTTTCAGTTTGGTATAGGAACTGAGATTGCTTTCAACCTGTTTTTCTATACTGGAGCTATGGCTGCATGTCCTAAAATTGATGTTATTTCTTTGTTCTGGTTTATTGTGATTTTTTTGTATTACTGTCAACTGAGAGCTCTCTGCTGAGACCACAACACTGTGTTGCTGGATGCTATATGAGCACTCAAAGTAAGGCAACCATCATCCTGAAAATCTTCTAATCTAAATCACCCATGCAAACAAAACATGAGAAAAAAGCAATCTGATCCTTGCTTTATTGCTCAGGTGCTGAGACATATTGGAGATTAACTACACATTGCATATTGGAGTGGTAGGAAGATTAATACCTCCCAGGTTGTGTATCTACACCTTTAGAGTTTCCAATCAGTCTCAGTGTGCTTGGGGACCCTCCTGCTGTGACTGTCCTCCGAACCACATAGCCAGAATTTATCCAGGGCACACAACTGTAGGCTGTGGGTACAGAGAATACTGAAGTGAATTAGTGCAGAAGCACGCTTCGTGACACAGCTTATTGTATCAGAGGGTTTTAATTGTTCATCCCTCATCTGCATGCAGTCGCTGTTACTGGCCTGAGCCATTCAGCCTCCTTCAGGTATGAGTTGTGGCCCATTGGTTTTATATGAAGATGATTTCTCTGCTTGCTTCTTCTGTTTCAATAGTCTGAAACATGGCAGTGAGGAAGAAAGAGAATTCTCTGTGATAAGCATCTGCGTCGTCACATATTATGTATTTTATTTGCATTGGAGGTTAAAACATATTTACTACTACTTTGTCACATTCACATGTTACATGTTACACGTGCTGTAGCACATTAAGGTTATATAATGATCTCTTAAATTCTCAGAAAGCATCATTATTTTTCTGTCTGTCCTTCCTAGACCCTTTGACCATTCCAAGAAAGGATGTTTATAGGCTGACAGTTTCCTCTTTCAAAGTATATTTCCAAAGGAAATCTGGGTTACCACTGAAAGCAAATGCACTCCAAAGAGTTGCTGGGAAGTTAAGAAAAAAACTTCTTTTCTCGATATTGATGGAACATTTCTCTACCACTTAGAAACCATAAGCATTCACATTGCCCATCTCTTAGATAAGGTCAGGTGCAGCTGTCAACCCTATAACTACCCCAACTTCTTTCAATGCAAGGAAAGGGCAGTGCTGGTTTGATTAGGCCAGATAAGATGCTGAAGAATAAAGCTCCTATGACTGAGAAAGCTATTAACCCTCTGGGAGCAGAGACGGTAGCAGCAGCTATTTTACTTGCTATACAGGAGACCAGGCAGTATATAGTTACCTTGGCTTGCAGTGAAGAAGTCCCTAACAGAGTTTTTGATGAACTATCTCAGGAGCGGGTAGCAATCCAGCTGTGGCATCCTGGAGCTCAGTGAGACTAATTTACTCTTGTTCTCCACAGATTAAAACAAACCCAGTCAGGCTAGTTCTGTGTTTTGAGAATTTCTAATTTATTATGTAGCCTTTACTATAGGCATACCTCAAGTTACATGATTTCATTTGCTTGTGATATCCACCAGGCACATGAAATCCACCTGTGCTTATCAAATCAGTGCATTTACTGCCTTTGTGTGTGAGAGAGGAATCATACAAAGATGTCTTTGTTTTATCTTAGGCAGAATGTCTGGATTGCTGGTTTTCTTGCTTTCTTCATGATTATCCTGCTTTGAGAGTAAATATTTCAGTAATGCCCACAGCAATTCCTGTAGGTTACCTAACATTCGAGGTTGAGAGTTTGAACTCATGTTGCGTTTGTATGGAAGAACTAAATATTTCTGCATGGACCTTACAGCTTTGGTAGTATCTGGGTTTCCTGCTTTTTAATCCCTTTGGGTACACGAGTTTTAAGATTTTCTGAGCAGGAGCAAAAGGAGGTAATTGATCATGTTATATGCATGCTGCCTTTTGCCTTGTTATGAGTACTTACACAGTACTGGTAAGAGCAGAAATGAGGTTGAAACATCTAGTGTTTTTGGAAGGGAAGAGTTTTATTCCTGACTTACAAATTAGTAACAGTGCTTTTGTTTCCTTGAGGCTTTAATATTCTCACATTCCTATGAGGACACTGTAACTTATTTAATGGGGTTAGGATTTAACTTGCAGGCCAGGCAGTTCTGGTGACTGTGTAGACAGTAAATTTGTAATGATGGCTGGAGGCACAGCAGGAGTATATCTTCTGGAACTTCGAGGCTCAGAGCAGCTTTCTTGAGAAAGGCTTTCACAGGCATTCTCAGACAGGCATGCTGGTCTATAAGCTGGTTCTGGGATATCCATATGTACTGAAAAGGGTGGAAGATGGGGTGAGACTGGATGTGGTACCTCTTTTGCCCATTCTTGCTCTGGGAACCTGGTCCTAGAGGCGGAGAGGCACTTCTGCTGTTGCATATAGTAATTGGGTGTCTACCAGGCAAATTGTGCAAATGAGACCAATATTTGTATCTAGAAGAGAGTATAATTTCATACTGCTGTTGCGAAGACCTGCACTTCTATATTCTTAGCAGTTTGGCCCTCTGGGATTTTATCCTTAGGAATAGTATTCTACCCCTTACTAATGTTAATGGGCTTTTATTGTTTTATCTGTGGAACTGGACTCTCTGTTCCAGCTTGTTTTGAACCTCAGGTTCCTGTGAAATGCACACAGGGGCTGGTGCTCTTGAGATTATTGCTCCAGGATAACTTGCTTCTGACATTTGGAACAGAATAGAAAAGCATCTGATTCAGCTCTTAAAAAGAATCTAGAAGTTCACTTTAATCACAGATATTGCTGATCCAGTGATACCATGGATGTCTCATTGACTTCCAGAGGAGCACAGCAGAAGGTTGCTCCATTAAATTAGGCACAAAAAAAGGCAAAAAAAAAAAACCCAAAACTTTTCCCCTGCCTGTTTCAGAACTACAGAGCAGCCAGCTGCATTTCTCCTTGTCAGCAAGCTCTGCACGCAAGCTTTTCCTGGGCTGGCGGTGTCAGTCCTATGGAGACCTTCAACCATTCAGCCCCTGAACAGTCTCTGTGTAATATTTCTTGTGCTTGCCTCCAAACGCACGGCAGAAACATAAACAAATGAAGCAATATGCTAAAAAAAGAGACTTTCTGGAGATTTTTCAGTGCTTGGTGAGTGTGATCACACATAGGTTTGATGTGTTGGCTCCCAGAAACGGGAGACCCTGCTGCTCCCCAGCTCTGCTTTCATCTCCGGCTCGGGGAGAGCCTCTGCCTAGGACCTTGCTGGTTTCAAAGCCAGCCTTAAAGCCAGGTGGCTTGCTGTGCTGACTCAGAAGCCCCCTCCCACAACTGGCAGAAAAGCTGAAAAAGGAGCTGGTTTTGTCATGATGTCTCATCTCTGAAATACATACAGTTTAAGGGAGACCAGAGAGGGGCAGAGAGGAGGCTTTGGGCATCAAGGTCTGGATTTTAAAAGTCATTTTGGTACAGTTAGATGTCATTTGGAGGTCTTGGAAGCCTTAGGGCACATTCTTTCCAAGTCTTGCAGGAGGGATTATTTTTTTTGCACAGTATTAGGTATCTCTGTCTGACCCAATGCCTAGACCCTGTTAGTGATGACAGCTGAGAAATTCGTGCTTTTAGAGAAAGACTTGTCTGATAGTAAAATAAATGACATGAGAAACAGATCTGCAAAATAAATGACATGAGGAACAGATCGTATGAATCATGCAGTAATGATGCCCACTTCGCTCTACTGACCATGAAAATAGCTTTCATGGCCATATGATGTTTAGAGATGTCTAATGTAGGTTTCTAAAGTTACGTATCCAACATTATGTAGTGAAATAACTGCAGAAATCAGGCTCTTGTTGAGCTGAGACTCCCCTTGGATTTTCTGTGATGCTAGTGGGGAGCTACTGAGAAACAGAATGGGCAAACAGACCAGCCTGAATGAGTAAATAAAGATATGTCATTACCAAAAGACAGTTCTCTGCTTCTATAGCTCCTACCTATAGATGCTCTCAAATACACTTTCTGGCAAGTGAGTCCCAACAAGTCTCATCTGCAGCTGATGTTTTCTGGGGCTCCCATCTCAGCTGGGATACTGAGAGGTGCAGCAACTGCATTTCCATAACATCCAGAACAGGGGATTTTCCCGAGTCCTCCTAAGAGCACTCTGGATGGTTTCTGATAAGGTCTCATAGATGTTTTTAAAGATGTAGCTGAACTTCAGAGAGAGGGAATTAAAATCAGACCCCCTGAGCTCTCTTTGCCATAGTTTTCTACATGAAAAATGGGAAGAGTTTCACTGTTGACGGCCTTTAACATTTTGCTCATGCAGATCATAAATTCTTAAGAATGGGTATTATCTCTTGCTACTTGTCTATACAATAAGGGCTTAATCTCAGCAGGAGCCTGTGGGGTTTTGAGTAACTCAAATAATGTAGTATGTGATTTACTTACTTATAAGGAAGCAGTTTATCTGATTTGGTTCTAGAATTTAAAAAGACCATGTACTCTATACTCTGCCCACCATGATAATGACAATAAATATTCCCAAATGAACCATATAAAATAGTTAGATTTATGCGAGTGTCTGATGCTTTTCGGACTTAGTTCTCCCAGATGTTCTGACAATAATTCAACCCCAATCTTTCGCCCCCCCTTGCCAAACCTTAACAAACCTCACTGTGTTGGAACTGCAAACAATTTCGTAGATATGCAGCTCTAAAATATATTCAGACAATATGCTTTTTATTAAAAAAAAAGAAAAAAAAAAAAGAAGCTATAAAGTCAGAGTTTCAGTATTGCTAGCTTGTAGCCAAAGAACAAGTATCTTTTAAAGTGGTAGAATATACAATGTTAATTTGAAAGGCATGGGGTGCCTGCATATGGTGCTCAGGATATGCAAAAGGTTCAAAACAACAAACAAAACAAAAAGTTAATAGGTTTAAAGGGACACATATACCAATGCAGATAGAAAAGACTATTTTAAAACAAAGTAGTAATTTCTTAAAATGGGATTAAAACTCTGTGCCTTAATACAGTGACAGAAAGAGCATTTTACAAGCAGCCAGGAGGCAGCCTTAGTCACCAAGTGGTGAGTTAGTGGAGGCTCAGTCTCACCAGTGATGCTACATTCAGTTACCAGTAGAAGCTGGTTGTAGCTCTCCCTTGCTCCTCCCACTGTCTCAGGTTTGATCTGCAGATTGGTAGCGTCACCTTGTCCCCTGGGAGATCCTTCTCACCTCTTCTGTCTGGGACTCTGGGAACTGCTGCCAATGGGGATGATGGGGAGCAGCCTTGGTCTGGCGCTGAAGCCTGGCTTAAAGCCTTGCCTGGACTGGTGGCATCTATGAAGCCTCACAGGATTTACTGCCAGAGCTGTGCTTTTTGCTGGATGGTGTCTGATTCGGTGGGCATCTGGGAGACTTCAAACTGGGATTTACACTTCTGTGCCTGCTGGAAGGTACAAATGTGCCATAAACCAATTGCAAATGAATACTGGAAGCCTTGCTTAACCTTGAGTACATGTTTTGCTTTCATTGCTCCCCTCCTTGAGGAAAGGGCTGTGTTGGGAAACAAATATTGCAGATATACCTGCTATAGGGTGAAGAATGGTTCTATCACTCAGACAGCGTGTGAGGTGCTCAGTCCTGAGACGATGGATGCAATTCCGGGTACAATTTCAGTGGCATGACTCTAAGTGCACACAAAAATATCAAAGTTTGAATGCAGACAGGGTTGGGCATGTTTTTCGAGGTTGCAAGTTTGTGCCATTGGCACTTCTTTCAGTCCTATTTCTCTTGCAGCCTTTGCAGACTTACTTTTTTGCTAATAACACAGTCATACATCTCCTTTGCTAAGAGTTAGTCTGATGCCATTGGACTTGCTCAAGTTACAGCCTCTCAGTTGAAGCCCTGCAAAATTTATCTTGGATATAAGCAAAATATATCAGTTTACCACAGCAACAGCAAAGGCTGGATCTTACAGAGCTGAAAGGAACACTTAGAAAGTAGCTGGACTCATGAGAGACTTGGTGGCTGAAGTATATTTGCAAATATATATATGTGTGTGGCGAATTGGGTGGATGAGCAGGAGATGATGTGTAAATAGCTACTATGTCGTCTTAGCCATAAACCTCACCCTCTCATCTTCGTAAATGCACAGCACACAGAAGGACCTGCTTAATTTTCTCATTTGATTACCTGTCTCTGCTTAATAGAGCTATGGAATTCCACAAACAAAAGCAAATACATTAAAAAACTAATTAGCTGGAACTATTGTGCTTGAAAAAAGTAGGTTGCCATATGCACATGGCATCAAATATCCACTTTGGTTTCCATTATGGTGATGGCTTTGTATTAGCAGTAGTTGCAGATTGGCAGACAAATAAGAAAGGATTGCAAATGCAGCTTTAATTGAGGAAATAGTTAATCTGGAAATTAGGATTCTGTCTCTGTGCAATTTTCAGTCACATATGGTAAGTTTCCAGCTCTTGAAGCACATTTTGCAGATTTTCTGCTGTGTATAATTTAATATGGTTCTCTAAGCACTTGCCTTACAGGCTTGTCCTCCCCACAATGACTGACAAATTCTGAGTAAAAGTGGGAAAGAAAAAACCCTCTGTGTCTAAAATGGGCTGAATTACCATCTGAATCAGAAAGAGTTGCTCCTCAGTAGCCCCACAAGATGCAAATGGGTTGGCTAACTCTGCTTATACCAGTTTTATCATGCTGGTTTGAACCACTGAAGAAGTTAAATCCAGGACATATTCTCAGGGGGTGTAAATTGATATAATCCCAGTGACTTCAGTAAAACCATTCAGACTTAACACTAACTGCCCTACAGATATTTTAAGGTTAGAAAAGTTGATTATATTAGTCCAGAAGGGACAACGCAGGCCGTAGACTTTCATCCTGGAATTCCTCTGTTGAATCCAGTAGGTTGTGGATGAAATAGAGCATAGCTTTTAGGAAGACATGCAAGACTGGAAGATTAACCAGTATAAAAGGTTATAAATCCAAGATCTGCCATGGTTTCTGTGAGCTGATATCCCAGAATTGAACCTAACTTAAGGACTCTATCTCAGAGACAGCTCATCAACTTTCCCTTTTAACTGTTTCTAATTGCCTCAACTATAAAAAAAGTAGTGTGTGTTTGCAGTTTGAAATTCCCAAGGGTTGTGATCCTTCTACTGGATTTGATTAGCCCTTCATCGTGATATTAGAAAGCTCTTCTGTATCCAATATTTTCTCACAGCACAGGGTATTTTAGTTCCTGATAAAGATGCTCTCTTTTTCCTTCGTTAATACGACACAGTGAGCTCCTAAAGTCACATAGTACTTCTCCCTGCTTGAGGCAGCAAGAATCAGCCCATTTACGATAGAGGATATGAACTTGGAGGGTTGTTTTGAAATTCTGGACTTGACTGTGGGCAGCCGTTGACTCCCCAGTGTTGCCACTGCAGTGTCTGAAACCCTCTGGGGTAAGGAGGAGTGGGAGCTATGAAACAAAGTCTGTCTTTTCCCTTGGGTTTCATAAAGTATTTAGCAGCAGGGTCCTGGGCTGGCTGCTGAGCATGTAGGCAGGGTAACTGCAGGACAGCCCAGATACCAGACTGTTAAGCTGTGATATGGCTGATGTTGTATGCTGCCTTCATCCCTTTGCTGCATCCCTCCTGCTGCTGCCCTGGCCAGCACCTGGTGTGGTCTGTAGCTCCAAGTTACAAACAGCTAGAAATGGTGCTACAGCAGCAAAATGTTGTAAGGAGAAACAAGTTAACCGCTGTGGAATTTACCATCTTGGTGCACACTGTTAGGAGATTTCAGTTATTGCTGTTTTATTGTCTCATAGAATAGAATCATAGAATCATAGAATAGTTAGGGTTGGAAAGGACCTTAAGATCATCTAGTTCCAACCTCCCTGCCATGGGCAGGGACACCTCCCACTAATCCATGTCACCCAAGGCTCTGTCCAACCTGGCCTTCAACACCGCCAGGGATGGAGAATTCACAATCTCCCTGTGCAACCTATTCCAGTGCCTCACCACCCTCACAGTAAAGAACTTCTTCCTTATATCCAATCTAAACTTCCCCTGTTTAAGTTTTAACCCATTACCCCTTGTCCTATCACTACAATCCCTATTGAAGAGTCCCTCCCCAGCATCCTTGTAGGCCCCCTTCAGATACTGGAAGGCTGCTATGAGGTCTAAATGACTCCTTATACTCCAAACTTCAGAAGTCCAGGATGTTGAGAGGGGACTTGAGGCTCACACTGTATCTCTGTGGAGACCTTTCTATTACAGGCTCCACTGAAAGCCAAAACTTCCTGTACTGGCTAAAACTACCACCATCAGCTCAAGAGGGTAAAACCAACCTTATCACTTTGTGGGGGCTAATGCTTAGCTAGATTCAATGTGTCACGTACTCCTTTGTGGACTTTATGTTGTGGGATGTGCCTGTCATTGAGGATCCCTTGCTGCTGTAAAGCAGCTCCAGCCTGGCAGCCAGCCTGTTTGTGCATGTGGGGAAGGGATCGATGGGGCCTCTGCCCTTGGAGCAGTTTACAGTGACCAAAGGTGAAGAGCAGTCAATGAGACACTCATAAGGTCTTTCTTTTTGACAGTGTTGTGCTGTGTTCATTATTCATAGTGGCCTGAGATGTTATCTGTCATCTGAGATTTAATGCCACCTGAGGTGGTTGTGCAATACTACATTGAGAGACTAGCATCTCCAGAGTGTAAGCAGCAATAAAGATAACCAGAACTGCAAAGATGGAGATCAGAAAGCACCTTTTAGGTGCCTCCTTCCATATGCTGACAGCAAATCTATACTGCTTCTCTTTGCTGTGTCAGCAGAAGCTGCATCTGTGTGAGAAGATGATGCTGTGTGAGTCTGTCCCTTGCTTCTAGAAACTAAGGGTGTTGAATGCTCTAGAGATGGACATCTTCAGGTAAGAAATGTGCAGAGCAGTTTGGCTATTAGGGGTGCAAGCAGACCCTCAACTTACAGAAGCTGGCACAGTCTCCATCATTGGAGCTGCACATTGATTTCAGTGGAAATATGCCAGCCTCAATTGCTCAGGATCTGGCTATGATCCTGCCCATCATCTATCTCCCAAGTGGTGCCACTTCACATTTGCTTTGTGTAGTTGTCAAAAACAGGATGAGGGTGCAAGGCAGTGGAGAGCCAAGCTATCTATTTGTTTATTTAAATGTTTGTGGGGTTTTTTGAATGGTCAAATTACAAAAAAAGAGTGGTATCTCACCAAACAAATACAACTAGCACCAATGCCAACAGACAGGGCTGAGTGACAGATCAGCTGCTGACTGGGGAGAGATTGACTTAATTGGCTGTTTTTGCTCCAATTTTGCCCCAAGCTGCCCATGCTTCCATCTGCTTTATGTGCATCATCATCAGGAGCAGCTGATGCATAACAGACCGGACACATTCACAAGTCCTAATTGCTACAGATGAAGTGTCTGCTGTTCTGAACTGCTCTCTGGGCTCTCTAGGATGTAGAAGGGACAGCTGTGGATGGAGCCTGCTCACATGGCATTGCATGTTGATGCCAAGGGAGACCCTCTGTTCTGTCTGGTTTGAGAGATGAGAACAGCAATGGTTCCTCAGATGAGGAAAGAGCTCCCTGGTTAACAAGTGATGAAGGTACGAATTCTACTTGATTTGCAGCAGAGAAGTGCATCAGGTCAGGCACTTACTTATGGAAGGAGTTTCTTTAGTTGGAGCTGCTCCACTTTGAGCCAGTGGGATATTTATTTGCTTAGTGATTGATAACTGTACCTTGTCAGTGGCTGGTCACATAAAACCCAGATCAAATCCATCCTCTAAAATCTCCCAGGTAGGACTGCCTACTTCCCATGTGAACATCCTGGCCTCAGGACTCTTGCTTTGTGCATGTTCTTTTTTGTTGTTGTGTTTATTTTTTTTTTTTTTTTTTTTTTTGTGGAAGGCTTAGATGGATCAAAAAAATAGGATTTTACCTTTCATGAACCAAATTGAATTCTCATACTTCTGGTCAGTCCTTTATCATAGCCAGGTCAAACATCCCTGTACACATAAAAGATGCAAAAAATATTAAATGCTGGAACAGAACAAAGATTATTTGAACAAATCCCCTATTGCTTAGCAGTGGCCTTGTGGTTAATGTTGCTGCCTAGCTGCTGAAAGGTGTGAGTGCCTGTCTTATCTGTGCCTTTTATTTCCAGTCACTGCATATAAAATAGATGTTTATCCATTTCTTGGAACTGTTGAAAGGTAGCAATCACGAGAGATTATAGGTTGCTACACACTTGTGGAGGTGGCAGTTGAATGGTGCTTATTTAGTCACTTTTGCACATGGATAGCCAAGTACATTTTCACAGACTCTCACAGACTGTTTTGAAGTGTCATCTGTATTGATGGCTTCATGAATGAAAGACAACTCTTTGTTTTAGTTCCATTCACTCAATTTCTGCTGGCTTGAGGAGTTTCAGCAGAAATACACTTTTCTGCTATGTACAGTCTTCCAAAATAGTGTGATTATCATAAACATCCTGTAGAGAACAGTGTGAAAATTCCTTCATTACTGTTAGCTCTTGGACCAGAACTTCAGTTTAGTGAAAAATCATTGCTTGCACATGTGTGCTTTCTAAAGCATCAGAAGACAATGGTTTTCTCTGCACCTATTCCATGAACCTGTTCTCTGGACACTACTAATATCACTTGTACCCCAGTGGCCTTCAAGTATTAGTCAGCTTCTTCATTGTTTCTCCCTGGAATCCAGTGACAGGATGAGTAGGAATGCTTCAAAGCTGCACCAGGGGTCATTTAGACCATACATTAGGAAGCATTTCTTTACCAAGAAGGCGGTCAAATATTGCAGTAGTCTTCCTAGAGAGGTGGTTGGTGCCCTAAGCTTGTCTGTGTTTAAAGCATTTGGATAATGCCCTTAAAAACATGCTTTAACTTTTGGTGAGCCCTGAACTGGTCAGGCAGTTGGACTAGATGATCACTGTAGGTCCCTTCCAATTGAAAATATTCTAGTCTAGTGTAGTCTAGCCTAGTCTATCCAAACCATATCTCTTCAGTCTGTCTTATTACTGTAGACCTTCCTCCTTGCTACCATTATCCTCACTGTTATCTTTTGAAGGCAGGTACCTGAGCATCAGTATCTCACCATGACAGATATGCTAAATTTTGCAATTTTCCTTTTTTTGGTTACATTTCTGAAAATGACTTCACATCCCACAGTACTCTAGCGAGTCTGGAGACACTGCTCTGCTTAAGATGGGATCTTCAAGGTTCCTACATGGCTCTGACATGGACCTGGTTAAGTTTTAGGGCAGAGAATAGTGATGCTTGATGTCTGGAGGCAACTCTAAAGCAATCCCTCTTGTTCTAGATAGGTTTACAGATCCTTATCTCCAGAGTGCTTTTGGAGTAACAAGCGAGTCTGATGTTTTCACTTGCACCTCCTCATCCTTTGGCCCAATGGCCTATTCTCTGATGCTCCAGTTGTGTCGGCCAAATTGATCTCTGCTTTCAAACCCCAGCTGCTCATCTGCTAGATGTTGCCATGGTATGAGTGCAATTGCTTCTACATTGTGTGTAATTGCTTTCTGTTCTATCAATGTCCAGATGAGCTAGGTTCACAGAGCTCCCTCTCTTTAAAACATTCACACTGACTGTAACAGATATGGATCCTCTCACATGGTAAGTATGGCCGGGGAATGGTAAACTTCTACTCTGGGTGCTAAAAGTGGCTGAAATAAGACTCTGGGTTGCACCTTTAGATGTCAAATTAGACCTGGAAGCAAGTGTGCACCATGATCTTAATTATCCACACCCTCAGGTTAAGGTTAGCCTTTGGAAAAGGGTGATGTGACCACTCATAGTCACCAACCCCTTGTCCAGACACTTTGTGACCTCAATTGTTCCATATCTACCTTTTTCTAACAGAATTGATAGACTTTTCTCCTGTCAGTGCAGTATTTATGATATTTTTTGGCACTAGTGCGCATTAAATGTGGGGGAACAAAATTATTGAATTATTGTTCAGATTTGTTTACTCTTGTACCTTCTGGGTCTGACAATCTGCCAGGAAGCAGGTGCATCATTTGACAAATGTTGTGTCTGCCTCTTCTGTATCTCCTTAGCTTGTAATTTGCAACGGATTGATGTATGATACCTAAAATGGAGGAAATGCAGCTTCTTGACAATTTGATCTTTCAGTTACTAGCAAAAAAAAAAAAAAAAAAAGAAAAAAAAAGAGGAAAAAGAAAAAAAATGTCCTGAACAGCAGTACTGCCTTTGACACCAACAATATCCACCCAAGGGTGTTAAGAGATCTGGCTGACGTCATGAGGCTGCTCTCCGTAATGTTTGAGAGGTTGTGGAGTTCAGGGAATGTGCCAGAGCCTGGAAGGAGGCTAATGCCACCCCCAATTTATCCCCGCATTCTTATATATATTGTTCTATTCAATAAAGTGGTAGGTTGTTTTTTGGCAACACTTAGGAAACGGCAAGAGAGGTAGGGCAGTGAGACTGTCCATTGTGTTGCCAGACCCGCAGCTGGTGTCCATCGGTAACTCAGGGCCAAGCTGTGGTATGATCCTTTCTAAATGGTGCAAATCAGCATGAACAAGTGTTGCTCTTCCTTCCCCATTGTGCAGTGTCTTCTCCCATGTCACACTAGTGCCCTTCCTCTGAGGGCCACTTCAGCCCCATGCACACCACAGGTGGGAGAGTCTTGGGGCTGGGTGGCCACAGGACGTGGAGAGCTAAGCCATTTACACTCATCTGAAATCAGCATCACAGCAGAAGCAGGTGCTGAGAAGTATCTTCCTGCAGTGGCTCATCTTACATCCTGTGGGCTATCTTGTGCTATTACCAAAACCGTTTTCAAGGGAATTTAAATTACATGCCAAATGGGGAGCACGATCAGATAGAGCGTAGAGTTTTAAAGACAGTTCCTTTGCCTGTTACAAGCTACCTCTGTGCTGTTTCATCAGCAAAATATAGAGTTAAAGCAAGCTGAAGGCCTTGGTTTCCTGGGTATGAGAAGAATTACAGAGCAAGTTAGTACTACTGGATGTAGTTAGTTGGCAGCTGGAACACTCCTTGTCCACAATGAATGTGGGAAGATGAGAAGAAATGGCACACAGCTGCCTGATATGGTAAAAAAGAAAACCTACAAACCAGTTATCAGAAAATGGGACCACATTTTTTTTGCTATTAGTAAATGAAGACCCACTCTCTGGCCTGGAGGCCAACAGGAATAGTCTGGTAATTGTGTAGCTCCCTAACATCAAGGAAAACAAATTCAATGTGGAGCTTCTCCTTTGCTGATAAAATTCAGTTTGTTTCCTGCTGTTGAGCTGGAAAAAATGCTTCCATTTCCCCTGCCCAGATATCAAACCCAGGAAATAGCTGAAACTCTGCAAGGGCATTTTTTAATTTGCAATGCATAAAGAAAGAAATGCAGTGGGGTGTTTTTTTTTTTTTTTTTTTTGTCAGTTAACCTGTTTTAAGACTCTCTGGCAAATTCCTTTTTATCTGTCAATTTCTCATAGTCGTATGAGGTTTATTTTAAATACAGCTGTGTATGACAAGTTGGTTTTATTGACATCAACAACAGAATTGGAGAGGCAAACACATAACTTTTTTGTTTTAGCTGCTTGCACCTGGATTAATCAGTTAATATTTACAGTGGACAACTAACTCCTATGGGAGCTGACTTCACAAGACTTTAAATTTGGAAACACAGCCACAATCATTTTATTTGTTTGCCTCCAGCAGCACCATTTTTATTTTTCTTGTAGCAGAGAAAAGATAAAATAATGATAAAAAGAGGCTAAAAAGAATGCTAAACATTGTCATATCTATACACTGCAGTGAAAATATGGAGGAAACATCTCCCTGAGGATTTGCTCAGCACTTCAGCCATTGGAATTGTCTCATATCTCTGCATCTGCTCTCTGCACACGTTTAAGGTTGCATGGTTCATATTTGTAGAATTGCTCCATTGCTCTGCAGACATGAAAAATGAAGCTCCACATCCTTGTAACATCCACAGCTCGTGTTCCTTTGTGTCATTTTTGCTGAAAAGTGAATTACCAAGTAAACAGTGGTAAAACTGATGAACAGTGGGTGGAAAATGCATACACCTCTGTGAAGAAGGGTGGGTTAATCAGCTTAGGTAATTTAGCTGGCAGAGACAGCAATACCAGCACTGAACGTACGCTAGACTGGAGAACGTGCAAAAAGAAAGGAAACTGAGCTGGAAGCTGGGTCTTCACTTGTATGTTCCTTTTCTCAGACTAAGGCAATATCAGACTTTTAAATCAGGGAAATACTTATCTTTTCCATTTAAAGTTTCTGCAGAAACAACAATTACTAAAAGGTGCTCTATTAGAATAAAAAAATAAATAGTTAAACTTATAAGTCTGGCAGTTTTTCCATTGCAAAATAAACTGATAGTTGGAACTGTGGAGTTCATTCAATGGAAATAATTCTAATATCATGGTCTCAACTCTTCTTACGCAGAAGAAAAAGAAATCTCTATCATACTGTACATTTTATAAGGACAACCAGTTCTCAGTAATTTTACTTTAAAGAAAACAGTGCATTTTTACAGACGAATGCAATATTTTTGTGAACAAGCAGCTTACAGTGGAGTTGCTGAACACATTTTCAGGCAGCTGTTGCAGGGAAAATCCTAATGGAATAATTTTACAAAGAATAATTCTGGACTAAGCTGTCAAGTCCCTGTGCCGAGGTCTAAAAGGAACTGAGAAACTAAGACCAGGGTCAGTCTTGTGTATCACTACTGATTTCCACCTACATTAAATGAAATTCATAACACAGATGAAAAAATTATTATGTATGACATCTGTTCCTCTACATGCTTCTGCTGTTGTTAATCAGGTGTGACTGTACTAAGGTTATCAGAGTTATATTTCATGAACTATGTTTGAGAAAAGATTTAGAGTCTAGATTTTGTTTGACACTACCTCTGTAACAGCTGCAGATACTTGTCTTGAAAATCTCTGCAAAGTTTGGTTGTGCTACATTGCTCACTGCATCCTCCAGCATGCTTTGAAAGATGACTTGGAAATAGTGAATTAGGACATCAATCCCACCCAAATAAAACACATAGATGAGGAGAAATCTTCCTTCAGTAAGCCTAAGAATTTCATCTTTATAGTGTAAAGTAAGCTGGGAAGATGTTCTTCCAAGGTACTGTGACACAGTGTGATGATTATTAGCTCAATTCAGTGACACAATTACTACAGGCCATTTAACACAAATGTATCCCCTGTTGCTATCTGTTAATGCTAGTAGCTTTGGTAATGTCAGTGCGTACAGCTGAGAGCACTGCACGTCATGGAAGAAATATGATTATATATTTCTAGCACAGCTCAGGCATACATTTAGAATGCAAAACCTGTGACAACATCTTACCACCTGAATGTTCAGAAAAAGGCTACTTTGCAAACAGCTGCAGGCTACTGAAAATAGATGTTGGGCCAAAATACAGGTTTTTTTTCCCCTCATAATTGTTAGCCATTAGTCACATGGACAATCATCGTGTCTGCTCGGATTGGGTTCATCTCACCTGTTTAATTAATCTAAAAATTCGTTGTCGAAGTCTGAGCTAATCAGCTTGGACTCTCTGCAGAGCCAGTAAAGAGAAATATGTATCTCCAGAGGATGATTTGTTTCATTCTAAAATAGATGTCTGGATTGGCACAGAGGAACTACACCTTTGCTTGCAAGTAACTAAGTGAATCTGCTCTTCTATTCCTAAATATAAAAATAATTTTATTAGTCTGTACTCTGGTCAAGTAAGTTCATAATTTCTCTTAAAGCCTGCCTAGTATCTAAAGCGACCTTGGGGTGGCTGGGAACCCACGGAAATTCAATTCCTGCAGGAAGAACAATCAGAATTGAAGGCACTGGTCCATCCTGGTATCACTCAGCATCCCTCACTCAAATCTCTGGGCCTCACAAGGGGTATGTGGGGTGTTGCTCCACTAAGCTGCAGAGAGATTTGGGTACCTATTCTAATTTAGGACAGATGTCTTTCAGTGTCAACTGTCAACCGGAGCCTTTCTGGCAGTAGGCTAAGGAGAAAAACATCTGAACCTCCAAACTTTCTCTGGGACTTTAATAATGGTAGCTGTATTTGTTTTACAGAGTTAATTTAAATGTTTAAATGAAGACCTGGATATAATCTTTACTGAGGATTTTAAACTAACTTGAAAAGGAGAATGGGCTAACTGTGCAGACATGGGTACCAAATTTCTTCTCTAATAAAGAACAGCAAGACTGCTGTCTCTAAATGCAAAAGGGAGATAAGGTTACAAATCTACAAGATGCTTTAATCTCTCTAAAAAGGATTTTAAAGATGAAATGCTGTGTGGTGGTAAAATAATTACACTAGATGCTAGAAACAAGGTCATTCAAGAGTCCCCCTCATCACTGCAATCTGCACACTGTCAGCCCTCGTGCTTACCCACCACTTTGCAGAGCAAGAGGCCCAGAGACTAATGCATGAGCCTCCAGCCTTGTGCTTGTTAGGGCTGTGGTGCTTTAGAGGTGTTCTCATGTCTCCCATGCAACCTCCTCAGTGCAGAAGGGTAGAATGGAAGAAAGACTGATGACCTTGCAATGCTGGCTGGCCGCTGGAGCAAGAAGCTGCTTTAAATTACATTGCAAGAGAGAAAATGAAATGGGGGTTTGATGGGTTAATGGTAGACTTTGCAAGTCCTATTTTTAAAGAAATTTCCCAGGAACTCCAAGTAACTGCTAAGAAAATGCTGAGGAAACTCTTGAAGAAATCCCACTTCAATTTGCTTATTTAAGTTAGTAGAAAAAAGACCTCCTTTTTATCTAATTTGTTGATGAGTTTAGGCACTTTCTGGAATGATTTCTTGCATAATTTATCATATTGATACATTATTTATAAGTCCTCATTCAATTTCAGGCTTGGGGTTGGATGTAAGTCTTACATAATGAGTAGCTGGTGTCACTTCATGTCAGAGGAATCAAAACTCATTTTGACAACACAGGGCTTGTCTCTGCAGCAGCAATACAATCAGAGTTAATCTTTCATTGCTGAATCATTACACTATACTCCATTGCCATTACCTCATATGAATCTAATAAATTATATTGTCTTTTATTTGTTGAAGAAAACAAGTTCCTGAGGAGCATTGGTTCCTGGCTAAATTGCTCCCTAAACTGAAACTCTGCTTATGGCTGGAATCTGTACTTTTGTGACTTTCTAAGAGGACACATAGTGGGTCTGTTAAAGTTCAGTCTGGATACAGATATGAGAAGACCACCTCACTCACAGTGGTTGGGAGTCACTCTTTAGTGATAGGCAGATAATGCATTTTGATACAGAAAGCGAATCAGTTGGTTTGAGACAATAAATTGCTTCCTCTTGTTTAAAAGTCTAGATAGCAAAAAAGATTCCTCAGCCTGTTCTGTTATGAAATATTCTGAAATGTTTTATTTCTGCCTTGTTGTTTTGTTTAGAAGAGCAGGAAAAAAAATGTTATCTGGGGTTTATTCCATGACAGTTTATTACTTAATATGTCAAGCTTTGAATCAGGCTGGCCTTATTAATGTAAGAATCATCCAATCAGTGTTCTGCATGAGGTGTGCTGGGCCTTTCAACGGTATAAAATCCCTGTCTGTCATGATAAGATCCACTGTAGGAGCATTTGTTGTTAACTTCAGGCAAACTCAGTTTTACTCCTAGCTGTATTTTAATGCCTGTTTATAAAGATATGGGTTTGAAATGGCTGTTCTACTGTTTCTTTTCAATTACTCCCCACAAAAAGAAAACATTGCTTCTTATTAAAAAGTTACTGAAGTTTTAAATATAGCTGCCAGCACTCATGGTGTGATGCTCTTCATGGACTGTATGTGAAGAATAGTAGAGTCATAGAATAGTAAGGGTTTGAAAAGAACTTAAGATCATCTAGTTCCAACCCCTCTGCAAGAATCATGTGCTAAAGCTCCCACTGATCCTAATCTCCCAAGTATTTTCTGGTTTATTATTTTTGGAAACGAAATAAAATTATTTTTATTTATTTATTCTTTTTAGATATTAATTTTTAGAAGCTGGGATTGGATTAAATAAGCATTCAGATCAGTAAAAACCTCCCAAACTCTACATAAACAGACATCATTACCCAATTCTAAGAGACATAAATCAGATACCAAATGATAATTGCTGTCCCTTTGCTGAATCCTCATTGGAGTCTGAAGCACATCACTCCCCAGCCTTGTTTGAATCACCCTTCCACACCAAGGTCTAGTGGAAATTTGTTAAGTGGTGTACTTGCTTATGTAAATACAAAGATTTCTTCCTGCCCTCCCTTTGCACTTGTGAGTTTATCCACTGATGGCATGTTCAGCTCTGAGCAGGCTATCTTTGCAAATGCTTTGCAAAACAAGCTGTGCAGGGCAAGCCTGGATGTTAGCAAATTCTTGCTGTTACAAATCAGTAGACAGCAAAGCAAGCAAACATGTCCTCTTCAGGTGAACATTGAAGAGAAAGTACAAGTGAAAAATGGGGGCTGGGATAGGCACTTTATTTTGAATAGTAGCTGTCCCAGACAGTTAAGTACATCTTTTCAAGTCCATCTTCTCCTGCCATTCACACAACACCCAAGCTTGAAACCAACTGTGGATCTAATCCAAATCAGAAAACTTTTTGGAGGGCAGGAGCTTGTGCACTTACTGTACCTTAAGGAAGGACATGTGAGCGACAGCTTTAGTCACCAGCAGCTGCCCTGTTTCTGGCTGAACACACCCATGCCCACTGTACTCTGGTCAGGCGAAGATACCTACCTGAGAGTAAATGGACCACCGAGGAATTACAAGACGATAATCTAGAGAGGGGAGTCTCCTTGTAAAGGCAATTTAGCAGTAGATTTGGAGATCTGCTCTCCACCGCAGTTAGTATACAGACGCAGCAGATGAATGCAGGTCAGACCCAGATGCCCAAGATGCTACTGCAGGCTGCCTTGTCCTTGCAGCCTGGGTTTCAGAGTATGGCATCTCTGGTCGCATTTTGCAGTCACACTACTTACAGGCTGGTAGCCTGGATAGTGCTATCCTTACACTGGTGCTGGTGTTCCAAGCAAGAACATTCCCAAATCCTGCTTGTCCCTTGCTTTAGTGCAAGCTTAACTTCTGTTCATCAATTCAGAGTGACAAGCATTTTTCAAAAGGTTTTGACTATGGCCCAACATGCTGTAGATTTAATAAGGATGGCTGTGCCAGACTCCTTTTTTGTTAGGGTTTACGAGTACCTGAATGGCAAGAAAAAGGATGAATTAGAGAACAACTGTGGAATTTAAATTTATGGACACCCATTAGCTGAGTCACCGTGACTAATTCTTATCTCAAGTTGCTTTTATAAATGAAGGTTCAGAAGATATGTGTGCACGGATTTTAAAGAATTTTCTTTTCTCACACACCATGTATACATAGGTTTATCTTCTCCACTGGTCAATCAGTAGAAGAGAACACAAAGAATAGCCCCATGGCTTGGACTGAAGGCTTCATTTAGACATGGTGGATGGCAAGAAACTTTTCTTTGAGTCCCTGAATTTTAGCAATAATTTAATTGCACTAAGTATGTTGGCATTTTGCTTAATGACAATATAAAAGAGGGAAAAAAAAAAAAGAAAAAAGAAGGTGCTGCTCCAGTTACTTTGGTTTGCTAGGAAAAGAAAGTAATACATTGGTGCGTTGTTGGGTGATTAATTCAATGCAACTGCTAGAATGCAGCCAAGTTTGCTGAGTTACATGGCTGTTAAATGAAAGGATTTTGAGTTACACAGGAAGCTGAGCAAAAAGTTACAAGCTCAGTTTCTGGAGGATGTGCAGCCGAAACTGTGTCTTTGCCTTAACCATCAGGTGGATAATCTTTGGGGTTTGGTAAATATAGCCAAAAGGGCACAGGTTTATCTTGCTGCACCAGTTTCTACCAGCACAAACGTCTGGATTTTGTGATGATTATGAAACAATTCTCTCACATTTGCAAACCTATTTGCATTGCATTTACAATGAAAGTGAAGCAGAAAAAAAAAGAAATGAGGCACCTCAAAGGAAGAATTGAAAAATAAAAATACACCCACTCTCTCTGTGGTTTCAAACTGGGGCGGAACATCAGAGATGAAAGGATCTGCTATTCTTTTAATCTGACAGTGCAGCTGTCTCATCTGTTGTCTGCAGTGTGTTGGTGTCACAGTACCAAGTTTCACCTTTCTCCGAAAGCTACATCCTTTTGACAGCAGTGATAAACAGTAAGCAGAAAGTCAGGCTCACGGATTTTCAAAGACACCAACTCCAACTGTGTCCAACCGACACTCATTTCTTCAAAATAGCTGTAAATCACACTGCAACTTTTCTGGCTTCCAGGGAGCTCAGGGAGATCTTGAGCATATTTTCTGCATTCTCGGTGGTTTGAGCTCTGGGACCTCCTAAGCTCTTTTGGGGAGAAGCGCATTAGAAGATGATTCTCCCTCATCCTGTGCTGTTCCCAGTGTGATCCAGCAAATCAGTGGATTAGGCACA
The DNA here is from genome assembly GCF_037157495.1 of Lathamus discolor. Lineage (NCBI taxonomy): Eukaryota > Metazoa > Chordata > Aves > Psittaciformes > Psittacidae > Lathamus > Lathamus discolor. The sequence continues at coordinate 105,242,666 of NC_088888.1, forward strand.
ACAGAAGAAAGTTGGTGAAGAATTACATTCTCATAATCTGGATTAACTCCACCAAGCCAGTATTTAAAGATTATAAGAAAGATTTCATTTTGTCAGAGGAAATAAAAAGAAGCTTTCCTTTACTTTCAGATTCTGATGCAAAAAAAGAATTTGTTAGAACTTCTTTTCTCTTTATGAGTAAGGAAAAATTAGTGCCTAGAGGAAACAGTAAATTTGTCCAGCCCCGAGGGTGACACATTTAATAAAAAAGAAATGAATACCACAGATCTTGAGCAATAAACTGGTTAATAATGTATTGATCTCTGAATTAAGAGACATGGTAGAAGTACAATATATCTTCTTAGAGGGGACACCTCTATTTCCAGGCATTCTGCTTATTTACCACAGACACATAAATCTGCATTACTGAGGAGAAAGTTTAGTTCAGGGTAATAGTGGCTGCTGGTTCAAAATTTATTGGCGAGTGACTTAAACATGCAACTGGCACCAGCACATGCAAAAAAAGGAAAAATGGATTGGTATTTTTAGAGTAAACAAAGCAATATAATATTTTTCTGACTCGAATAAAGAATAACAACTAGGTACCACTTAGGGTATGGACATATCTTCCTTTTCCTTGTTTATGGAATCATCAATTTTAATATATAACTATATGCATAAAGCTTAACTATCATCAGATAGCTTAATTATCATGAGCAAAAAATTATCTTTGCCTTAGTGAGGTAATTGGGATGTGGCTCTGTTACAAGTGAAATCATGGACACACACACAACAAAAAATCATTGAGAGGAAAAAATCAGTCTCCTAACCCTCCCCTGAGCTGCTTTGTGGATAATTCAGTTGCTTCTGGTTCACGAACCCTATGCTTGTCTTTCTTGATCAATCAAATATCATTGTAACTCAGTGCCAATCAAAATGGAGGTAACTGTTCTGGCTGCCTTTGATTTTCTAGTTAATTATGATATCACAGCACAACAAACCATAGCAGGCACCTCCAAAATTAATGCTAGTCCTGTTCACAGAAAGTATCACTCCAGAGGATTGCACAGCCTCAGCAACAGCTGCACAGGATGGTTTGCATTAGATCTGTTGAGTTATTGCTAAATGTTAGATTTCAGACAGGCCATAGGAAAGGAAAATAACTACAGGACTTCCAGAGCATTAGGTCTTGAGGATATCAGAGGAGAGGCCTTTTACTTCACCTTAATTTTAGTTGAATATTTTAGCAATTTAAACTTTGAGTTTGCAACAAAACTGTGTGAAATTTGTAGAAAGGAGAATAGACTGCAGAAGGAAAAGTTTGAAGATAGCAAAAAAGTCGTTCTTGTGTTGCAAGATTAAATGCTACCTACATCTGTTGCACTTCTTCCTTTAGTAAGGCATCATTTACCTGACAGTTCTAAAATCCTCCCATGTAAACAGCACATGGAGAGGAGACAGAATTAAATAAAGCCTGTGCTTTTCTGCTCTGATGCCAGACCCATGACAGAGAGTTTCTGGAGTACAGCTCACTCCAGGAACCTTGTCCACTCCTCACAGGCTCTATTTTCAAAAGGTGCTGGTGCCATTGTTGTCTGTTCTTAGACTAGCCTAGCCATATTCATACTACTAAAGTCTTTATCTTCTAAATTGTCGTGGTTTAAACCCAACCACAAACCTCGTTCACTCACTCCCCCCACTTCTTCCCCCCCCTGCTCCCGGAGGGATGGAGAGGAGAATCGAAAAGAATGCAGCTCCCATGGGTTGAGATAAGAACAGTTTAGTAACTAAGGTATAACACAACTCACTACTGCTACCACCAATAATAATAATGATAAAGGAAATAACAAGAGGAAAGAATACAACACCTCAACACCAGCCCACCAATAACTCGCCCTACTCCACCCAGCCGAGCACCGACCGATACCTCATCCAATCCTGCAGTCCCTGCCCTTCTGGGTAACTCCCCGTTACATCCTGGGCATGACGTGCTGTGGTATGGAATAAATCTTTGGCTAGTTTGGGTCAGGTGTCCTGTCTCTGCTTCCTCCCAGCTTCCCCTCCTCCCTGGCAGAGCATGAGGCTCACAAAGTCCTTGCTCAGACCAAACATTTGAGCAGCAACTAAAAACATCGGTGTTATCAGCACTGTTCCCAGGCCAAAAAAATGAAAACATAGCACTACACTAGCTACTAAGAAGGAGAAAAATGGCTGCTACTGCTGAACCCAGGACATAAATTAAGAATGGAATTGTGCATGGAGAATGGTCATTTGCCCAAATTAATCCTCAGGGTAAGCTTGGGAGGTTTATTGAGTTATGTCTACAGTAGTAACTAAACAGGGACAAATTCTGAGCGCAAACTCCAGTCTGTGGTTATCTCTACTACTTAATTGCTTTAGCACTGTCACAATGTCCAGGCGCACTTTGGAAGATATCATGGGCCAAGAACTATCCCCGTGATGATACGGAGGTCACCCAGTATGGCAGAAACAGAGTCCCCTAGTGTGCAACTGGGCTGTGCTTTATTGCTGGACCTTGGGGACAAAGAAAGGAGCCTGATGGGGCTATTTAGTGATATAGATGTGTCATCTGTATCTGTATCTGTTCTGGAATTCTAAAGAAGTACTGAAAAAGTACTGCAAGCACAGTAAGTGCTGAATAAATGTGTTTCTGTGGTTAGCAACATATCACTTATAAAAAACCCCCACAATAAGCAACACTGACTTTAAAAGCTACTGGCAAAAAAATTGAAACAATTCCATGTTTGCAAAGTAGCTTCTGTAAAAGTGAACATTTATATTACCAGATGCGTGTATGAACTCTATTTTTCCATGTTTCTTGTCACTATTGCAGAGATTTCTGTATTACAGAGAAATTTTTCTATATCTCTGCTTGTTTGCTTGATCACAAAATGAAATTGTAATCCCAATTTGGACATCACTGCTTATTGCCATAAATGTGACAGGGGTGCTAAAAGCAATATTATCACCTGTATCATCTGATGTGTGTCCCTTGGTGCTAGGTGCAGATTCCTTTTCCCTGCCTGTTTCTATGGCGTCAAATTAACGATAAGCTTTTTACAGCAAAGGGTTTACCTCTACCTGTATTTTTGTGCTGCCTTGTAAAACACGGTTAAATTTTTGTTTCCTGGACAACTGAAAACAAGGACAAATGAATCAATTAATTCTTGGCAGAATATGTAGGCCTGTTCGGGTAGTCCTGAACTAGAAGACAAGTCTGAACTAGCCTGGTCCTCAAAACGCACTTGTGGTGGCAGATAGGCATAATGTACCATAGTCCTCACACTCATCTTCTACCACCAGAAGTATCCCAAAGTGGTTGCAGAAAGCTGTGTTTTACTTCTGTGTTGTATATATCTTAAGAAGCATAAAGGGCTTTACTATGGTCCAGGATCTGATTAGAGAACTCCACTGTGAAAGGACAGCTTGCACTGTGACTGATCTATTGGTTGAGATATAGAGAGCTCTTCTAAAAAATGAAAAAAGACCTCCTTTAACATCATAAGGGAGCATGTTGAGCCTTTGCTGTGACATTTGACAATAAGTATGCCACTCTTAATCTGCTGGTGTATTACTTCATTCATCTGACACAAGAAAGCTGGTTGGACAGTTGCAGATTAAAGTTTGGTTCTACAAGAGAAACAGGGCTGAATTTTTTACTGCTGGAGCTGAAATTCTGACTGCTTCATACTTAGGGAATAGCAACGAGTTTCCTTGACTTCAAAGGGAATTCTGAGTACTGTCAACTCTGGCTCTTATACCGGGTTTGCCATACTTCCACCTCTGTCTAACTCAGTATCATAACTGTTGTTTACACCTAAAGGTCCCAATAAATTTTTCCTGACTTGTGTTCATAGCCTGAAACATTTCTCAATTTCTCCATGTTTTCTTAGTGGACAGCTCATTTTTCCTGATGCTTTAAAAAAAACCTGAAAGTGTGAAACTTGTGCAGAAATGCCATCAGTGTTCAGAAGGATGTTCTATTGATTTCAGATTACAAAACATCATCTGAGAAAGCCTAAGGATAGCCTGTTCTCAGGAAAGACTGGAAAAAAAAGTACCAAAGATCTTGCAAAGCACAGATTTGATCAGGCTGGGGAAATAGGCTAGCTAATCGAATACTGCAGGTCTTTCTCATTGTTGAGCATGGTAGCAGGATTCATCTGTTTATATTTTTACCATTTGTCAGCTTGATGGATGTACCACATACAAGAAAGGCACATTGTTAGGTTTAAACATTCATTCTAACAGGAAGAGAAGAGATTTCTCTCTCAGAGGGGGGGGATGTACTGAACAGCTCTAGTTGCCCTCCAGACAAACCAGCCTTCTCTATGGTGCCATCTGACCAAATATTTAGGTATAAACTATTCACTAGGTTTTAAGCATGTGGGTAAAGTTAAGTACCAAACTGATTTGCTAAAAAGATGGGAATTGCAGATGCAGGCTCTTAACTGTGAGAAATAACATTATATCGTAAAGACAGCTCTTTTTTATACTTGTATTCTGCTCACATTTGGAATCACATTTTCATTTGTCATCCTCATGGCATTTGAAATAGCACAGGCTGAGGCTGGACAGAAGGGTATATTTGAACCTGAGCACTCTGATGCCTTTATCTGTAGATTTGCATAATCTCGGGTGTGTATTCCTGTAGTTAATTACATGCATTCATCATCTTTTGATGACATATTTCCATTAAATGACATCTTTCCAGTGTCACTGGGTGCCTCTTGGCACAGATTGGTTTGTTCTGAAGAATAAAAAGGGGATAATAGCAGTCTTCCCACCATCATCTTATATGACTTGAACTATTAATGTCCATAAATACAAGCGATGAATACTGTTGTGCACTACTAAGTCCTTGAAGTTTTCTCTGATCATTCTAAAGAAAGGTTTTTAATCATTCAAGGGTAGAGCACTATTTTCTAATGAGATCAAGATTTTTGTTGTAGGAAAACTTAATTTCCTGTTGGTAGGAAAACTTTGAAGATCATTTCAGACCTCTCTTGTGGTTTGAGAAATCTAGGGTGGTGATGTGATCAGGGAAGAGGAGACAGAACTGCAACAGTTCTTCAAAAAGTGCAATACATGGATCAGCCTTGAGTCATCCATATCAAAAACAGAGAAAACTGAGGCAGAGAGAAATGAGGTGACTTTTCTGAAGTCATCCAAGAGCAGACACTAGTCCTTGCAAATGAAACGACTCATCTCACCTCTCTCCTCTTAGCAATGCCATGCAAATATTGTCAGTCACTCTGTTGAGCATAATGAGTTTTTGACAAATAATGAATGAAGGAGATATCTATCTTGTACTTTTTTCTTCCCTCCCACCCCCAATTAGTAATTTCTCAGCAGAAAAAAAAGAAAATTAATTGAGCAACTTATTGTTTGTATGAAATGTGTGCTCAGGTACAGATGCTGTCCCTTCTCTCAGTAAATAAGTGCATATTGCAAATTCTGCATCACATCTTACTTTTTCTGATCCTTTTATTCTTGGTAGCAAAGGTAAATACCAAACGAGGCCTGAAGACTGAACTGCTCTTTTTTGACTTGATAGCAAGAAGCTGGCTGTTAGGGCTTTATACGAAATACAGAGTTCTTTTGCTCAGGCATCCTCAAAGCCAGAACAGGTGACCTCTGTTGTTCCTGGGGCAGGGGGCAGGGTGGGGGAAGTAAAAAGTATGCAAGCAAACAAGGAAAACCTGTAAATCATCTTGCTCAGGAGAAAGTTTAGGCTGATGTTCTTTAGCTCAGAAATAGAGATGAAGATAGAACATTAGACAAAGGCTGCACAGACTGAATATCCTTCCAGGTAAAGTACTCATAACCCTGACTGAAAAAGCCCACAAAAGACAGGGTGTTGTAGACACCTGAAGAACTTGGAAGGTTTGAGGTGGCCATGCTAACGAGATGCAATAGTGTCCTTTCCCTGCTGGTTAAGACATGCATTGGCAGGTTCAGCTGCTTGCCATTCTGCCATGCATGATCCTTTACAGACACACCTACACAACTTGTGGGGAGGATTGTGGGATCTGCAGCTCTGCCCGTGAGATTGACTGGCTGGTCATACAACTACTGTTGCTGCTTAGCCTTTGCTGTTGTGGAAATGTTGCACCACCGGATGTATCAATGCAATTTCTGCTGTCCCGCAAGCTGGACATAATTTCAGATCCTGTCTGATCTCTAATACATGTTCTGGTAGTTCTAGTCAGCAGCACAAGGCAAAGAAACAACAAAATCCCACAGCGCACTTCTGCGACTAACATAGCAAGTAGATAATACCTACTTATCACACCAAATATGGTGTCTAAGAGTTTTCTTGGCTACACAGTGAGGTTTCCTAGGTACACTTGAGCTTAAGCCTTCCCAGCAATGAAGCTGCATTCTGGTGAGTATAGCTTCACATTTGTTCTAATGGGTCGTCGATGATACCACCCTCTTTGGTACAGCATAGAATTAAAGGAGCATCTGGAAAATGAAAACAACTAACATCCACTACTTCTTTGTCATGGAGAAAATGAGCTAATGATAATAGTAATCTAGTTTCCAGACACTGCACATGCACCCAGCAATCTTAAATACCCAGGCCTGGAAATAAAACATGAGCAACTTCATGCACATGGAACAGTGTTCAAGGAAATCTGACTAAGTGATTGAGACTTCAAAAATATCAAAGTTAAGACTGTTAATGAAATTTTAATTTGCCTTTCTTGTGTGGTCATGTGTGGAAATGGTCTATAATTCTATGGGAAGGTCTTACTTGGTTACACAGGGACATGACTCGATGGATTTACAGCCTAAGCATTACTTCCAAGGGATTTAGACTGTGAGGGTAGGTTCATTTAATGCAGAAGCTGAAAAATAAATAGTGATGGAAGCAGATCAATATTCTGCTTCATTATTAGTTTAAATGCAAATCAGCCTAATTCCTTTGAGGTCAAAGTAGGTGAATGTGATTTTACCTTATGTCTCCAGGATATGGCCCACAGGAAATGCATCCATTCTAAATCATCTCAAAAGGAGTTCTCAAATCCTGACTTCACTGGCTGCTTGACTGCTCCACTTGGGAATTTGCAGTTCTATCTGGTTTTCTGCAATAGCCTAAACATCTCACTGTCCACCTCCTGTCTCTCAACACTTCTTCCTCCTCCTTTCTTTCCCCATGTCAGCAGAAGGATCAGGTAGCATCCAGAAGACATGGCTTGGTGAGCATCAACAAATATTTGTAAACTAGCAGATAGTGATCTCCAGTATGTTGCACCTGCTGGGCCCATATCCCAAGCCCTGTTCCACCTGCCCTCAGTGCAAGCATGAGGTCTGTATCCTGCAGTGTGAGGGTGGAAGAAAGAGGTGAAAACATTCCGTGGATAACACCTGTGATGACTGCAATCCAGTAGTTCATCTCTCCCTCCTTTCAGTGCATTCTAAGGAGCAAGATCCTTCTTTTCTTCACCTCAAAAACTACTTGCATATCCAGACCTTTCTTTCCCTTCCAAAATTATTTCTTGCAACACAGTCACAAGTGACATCCTGCCCATCCGCAGCGAGATGTTAATGGCTAGAAGGAGCTGAGGAGCTCAAAGCAAGACAAACTGCTGCAAAGCATTGCCTGGCAGGATGCCCTAGGAAGCAGAATGGAGCAATGTGTCTGCTGGATGTCCTGGAGGTGAAAACAGGATGTACTGGGAGGTGGGTGTGATGGAGGGTGGTTCAGGGAAGCTCTGCTGCAGCACATTTGACATTCCTCTTATCGTCCTTTACACTTCTCTGGCTCCAGCAGCACTGAACTGAAAGAGCCCCTTGGATGCAAAGATAGGAATTCCTATTTGATTTTAAATTGCAGTCTCCTTATGTGTTTACAAGCCATTTTTTTTTGCCAGCACCAGTACAGCTCCCTTCAGTTACCAGTCTGATAGAAGCATTGCTGGAACATGCATGGGCCCCCGACATGCCCAGAGTATGCCAACACACCTGGCCCTGAGATTGCTTCTGAAACATGGTATCCTAATGTAACTCAGGTTCAACCTCTCTCTCCTGCCCTGGTTTCCATGGACTTCATCATGTAAACTAGGGGGATCCAAGAAGGGATCCAAGGCACATATTTTTAAGGTAACTCTCTGGAGAACTAGGGACCATTACTGAACCTGAACCATGGAAAATGTCTCCTGCATGCTGTAGGCATTGCCCTTCTCAATACCTTCTGGCTCTTAAACATCACTGCCCCTTTGACAGTAAGTACCTCACAAATGAGATTGCATTTCAGGCTGGCCATACAGAGCACTGGAACAGGTTGCCCAGGGGGGTTGTGGAGTCTCCTACACTGGAGATATTCAAGGCCCGCCTGGACAAGTTCCTGTGTGATGTACTGTAGGTTACCCTGCTCTTGCAGGGGGGTTGGACTAGATGATCTTTTTAGGTCCCTTCCAACCCTTGGGATTCTGTGATTCTGTGACTGCACGCATAATTTGTGTGCTATGTTCTTATAGATCTTTGTTAATCACACATAACTTTAAGGTTTTGTGGTTTTAAAGATATAGTAAAAAGGTGCTTTTCGAAGAAATGGTACAAACTGCATGCTGATACTTAATTGATTTTCCTGTCAAAGCTGAAGGATGAATGAGCTTTCTCAACAGAAAGCTGTAAGACATAGAATATGCGTGTTCACACGCATATATTTACATTTGTACATACACAAATGGAATGGCAAAGTGATGCCCCATCCCTCTGAATTCCCTTTCTCATCCTGGAGGAAAAAAAAGAAAAACCAACTTTTTTTCCCCTGAAACTTTCCATTAAAATAATTTTTCAAACTATAAAAAGTATTCTTTCTTTCTGGACATTAATTCTTTCCTCTTCCCCATGCAGGTTGAAAAGAATGCTCAAGATTGTTGTTTTCAGTACAGGTTTCTTCTTAAGTATGATTTTCCTTTGAAGCAGGAATGTCTGAGGGTTGAATGACTGGGGACCATTGTTTAATTTTACACCCAGGATTGGTATGACTATAGACCATATCAAATATAGATGGCAATGAATTAAAGTACTTGCTATTTTCCCTCCAAACCCACATGTTCCTCAAAGAAGGTGGCTCTTTTTTATGCTGTGATGGGGTCATTAGGAATAGACACTGTGAATGCGTAAGTGGATTATCATTCTACCAGAATCCATTCAAAATCTTGTGAGTCTGGGGGATTAAATTATCCAATTCTGACACAACTGTGGAAGAAAAAATGTTGCTTATTTGTTGGGAAGTGCCTGTGTGCTGTTTCACATTGTGAAAATGGCATTTTTGGCAAATTCCAAAGAAAAGCTGCAGCTTTGTAATTAATTTCAGATTGTTCGAAACGTATTTTTACTTGACAGATTTGTTACACCCAATATTTTAACAGACCATTTTTTTTCTGGTTTTGAATATTTCTGATCAATATTATCTTATTATTTTATTACGAGTCCTCAGTTTTGATAGTTTTCAAAGTCAAAATCAATCAGAATTAAACACTGACAAGAATGGAAATCCATCAGAAATGAGATCAAATCCTCAAAAATTACAATAAAAAAATAAAAACTTAGAAAATAAAATTTCAAAAGATATTTTAACAGCAACTGAGTTCTGATAAGAAGACGTCCTTGAAAATATTTCAAAATATTCATAATGAAATCTGAGACGAAATCAGGAATGGCTGTTCCTGAAGTGGGAGAAAGTTCCTGGATCAAAGGCAACAGCTGAATCAATAATGTTTATACCTTGTTTAACCCATAGAAGTTTCTGGCCAGCGTGGTACCAGAACTATTTGTCTGTAATAGCAGTAATATGTGTATCAAGGTGATGGGGGGGGGGTTGGCAATCATCAAAGAATACTTTACAGCTATGTCTGCAAGCCAGCAGAGCCCATTAGACCAGACAGCACGTGCCAGGTGGCGATACCGAGCTGGAAATGGTGTCAAGAGTATGGGACTGTCAAACAAATCTGTTGGCTAAGCAGAGTGAGGCAGAGATGTAGCAAACAATTGCAGTAGTTGCATAAACTCATGGAGGAGGTGATGGCGAAACTGGAAGTGGGGTTCTGGAGGAGTTAGTGCAAATGACATTTTAGGATAATCATTGCTTCTTGTTTCAAGAAAGAGCCCATATGTAGACCTCCAGGGAAGTGCTCCTAGCCGGCGACCTGAGAGAAACAAGAGGCTGTCCTACATTATCACATACGGAGTTGATCAAAAAACAGGGTTAAAAAACCCTTTTGCCATCAGTAGCTCCCCACTTTCTGTCCAGATGTCTCTCTGAGCTGGATTTTCTGAGACACTTGGCTTAGAAGAAATGACATTAATCATCACGCTTCTGCTTGGGGCTTCACTCTCAGCTCTTCGCTTCCCTCTGACATGCTGTAGAAGTAGTGCACTTCTACCTGTAGTGCATGAAGTAGTGCACTTCTCAGCACATATTCTACATGCGCAACTCAAAAACCTAAGCTGTGAATAAAGAAAAATATAGTACCTAAGGAAAAAAAAATAATCATAGAAGAAACAACAGAAAGTAGCAAAAAATGTGGCTGGCATTAAAAAATGGTCAATGTTACTTGTTCTGGACCTTCTAGATTCATTTTTGCACAGGGTTGTGTTCAAGATTTTCAGCCTGCATTATGAAGCACAATGTGCAGTCATGTGGATCAAGGCAAGCTAAGTACTCCTCCTGCCTGGGGTTTTCAGACCAATCTGACATTTTGCAGACAGACGCAGCTGTGCCAGAGTAGTTAGAAAACTGAAGGTTTTATTACAGTGTTAATTTTTATGGGTTATATTTCACTTTCTTCTGGGTGAAATGAAATTAATTGGCTTTTTTTTTTTTTTTTTAACTGAACTTTAAGGAATTGCTCAAGTTAATCAAAAGTCCAGCTGCTTTTTTTCAAGTACTGATGGAGCTGTTGTTGTTGATGGAGCTGTGGATGGGAATTCTTCCCCAGCAATGCCCAACAAAAACAAGACCTATTTCTGTAATGTGATGTGTTAGTCTATGTTTTGTTTATTCAGTGTCTTTGCTGGATGATTTAACACAAGATATTGTAGATGGTAAAATGTTCACAAGTTTAAAAAATGGCAAAATAATTAATTGGAAACTATTCTATTGAACTTTATAAAATAAAAGTAAGTAACCTTTGGCTTAGGAATGAGCATGAGTTGCAAGTGATTAGGTGCTGAGTGAGTGTGCCAGGGAAATATTAAAATACATTAAAACATTCTGCACTTTTCTTGGGCAGCCTAATCTGTATGGATTACAGTGTTGGTGTTAATTAAGAGTAATATGCACATGTTTTATCTCTAAAAAAGTGGTACAAGGAGGTTGCAGTTGTATATAGACCTTACCGTTATGGCTTGTGCTGTTCTTTATGGTACAGATGTGATAGGACTTGGGCTGAGTGAGGATAAAGAGCTTATCTTGTTGAAGCTGCAGGACACAAGCAGCATCCTATGAGTGTTTCTGTTTCTTAATGCCCTTGACTTTATTATGATCAGGACCTCTATTCAGGGTTTTAATGTAATTCTGAGATATGGAAGAGAATAATGAATAGATTCACAAAATAACAGTCTGGAAGGGAGCTCCGCAGGTCTTCAATTCAACCTTCTCCTCAGAGCAGGTCTAACTTTGAAGTTAGACCGGCATGCTCAAGGACTTGCTTGCTTTCAAGTTCTGAATCTCTCCGAGGACTGAGATTTCATGTTAGGATTGGTCACTTGTCCTACTGCTTAACCATCTGGAATTTCTTTTCCTCTTATAAAAGTCAGATATTCTCCTGCAACTCCTGTCTGTTGCTTCTTTCCCCTGTACTGACCACTTACGAGAAGAGTTGTGCACCCTCTCTGTAGTGGAAGAAAGCACCAAGAGCCATTTATAGCATTTTTTAGGCTACCCCTCTCCCACCCCCCCCCCCCCCCCCCCCAGTTCAGTCCCTTCTAGCAGTGGTTTTGGTAGGCATCTCAATAAAAGACAAAACTTTGCCCACACAGGGTGAACTAGCCCAAACCTGCTCACAGGCAACACCGGTTGTGATCACTGCGCTGAAGGCACAAGGTGCAGCACTGGGCAAACTAACATGCTTAACTACTGAACTGCAGATGCAACCAGGGATGCTATGATCTAGCTGCCTGTGACTGGATCTGGTGGTACATTTCAGCTGTGCAAACTGAAATGGAGGAATGTATATAAGGAGCAAAGACTTCTCTGGCTTTTACAGACTGGGCGAGAGGGAAAGCACTCTCCCAGCACTGAGCCAAATGGGCTGTTTTTGTGAACATTTTCAGTCTTTGTGCTGCTAAACACTGTAGGAATGGAAACACCAGTCTATAGCAGTCTTGTGGGAAACTAAACTGTGTCGATTATAACATGTACAGCTGGATAGGATTTTATTTTATTTTATTTTATTTTATTTTATTTTATTTTATTTTATTTTATTTTATTTTATTTTATTTTATTTTATTTTATTTTATTTTACTAAGAAGAACTTTGCTATTGAAAAGAGTCCATAAATTGACACCAATACCCAAATTTAATAAGTTGTGTGTAGAAGCGTACTCAGCTTGTCATACATTTCACATGGAATGGTTTCTTTCAGGTGAGATGTAACTTTTGCTAGGAATAAAGAAAACAAAACTCATAGCTATCATGGGAGTTTTCAGTTCCTGGGTCACTGAACCGGTATATCTGCAAGTGCAGATCTTTATTTTTTCTGTGTTAAATAGTGCAAAAAATCTCCCTTTTGTCTGCTGCAAAATGAATCCAGACGGTGAAGGATCAATAGTTTATGCAAAGAAGAATTCCTTCCCTGCTTGGCTCTGATAGTTTGAAGTCCTAGGCTTCCGATATGTGTAGACACGGTACATGTGAATAATTTCCAGCAACAAATCAACAATGTCCTCTTTGTATTTGCCATTTTATTTCAGTTTTTTTTCCATTTATTTTACAAAACATTTGCCTTTATAGGTGTCTTTTATTTCCTCAAAATTGGATGAAGTTCTATATATGAAGTTCTATATGAAGCAAATAAATAAGAGCTTAAAAAATTATTCTTCTGTTATAGAAACTGCATTAAATTAAGACTTTATCAAAACCAACTGAAAGTTACATAGTCAGATTTGATTTTCCCAGATTTACTTCCCTTCTAGACAGGTAGAATATTTCAGCCTTCAGTGCTAAAGATCTGGAAACTTTCCTTATCACTTCAATTCACTTGTTTATACAAAGAGAAAACAGGGAAGTCATCCCTCTATATTTTAGGTCTAGTTGCAGCATTCAATACAATTCCAGTTCCAAGAATGACATGAAGTACTGAATTACACTGCATTTATGTTTCCCTATACCTCCTTTTCTGGTTTATCTTGTCAAAAGTAAGATTTGGTCTTTGGCCATAATTAAATGTGGACAGTGTAGAGAACTGTGTTTCATTTATAGGTCTCACATTTCTGAAATCTGTTTTGCTTCTTAGTGTGAAAGAAATAATGAATTTTTAGTAATTCTTACATAAACCATGATTGATATTTACTTATCTTAATTTGATGATCTGGAGGTGACACTTTGATGGTCTGGGTTGTAGTGGGAAGCAAAAGATCCTGATTAAATGAAGCCTTGCACTATGGATGCCCTCTGTGGATAATTTTACAGGACAGCTCCTGTTCATATTTATCACACTGCTATTAAAAATGACCTTTTCACCAGAAAATACATATTTTCTAGTGCTTATATAAAGTGGAGCATTGGGATGTATCCTGCAGTGTTTTGAATCAAAACTAACAGACAGCTGAGGGCATGATACCATCTTCTGCATCTGGTGTCTCATTTTCCCCAAAACGTTCAAAAGTGTTGAGGAAGCTGATGATGTTGGAAGCTGTTTAAAGAAAACACTTTCACTCTTTTTCCCCAAACTGGGTCACATATAAGAATTCAGCTGCTGCTAATTAATTTTTCTGTTAGTCTGCTGTCACATCTAGCTTATCACATGATGGCCTTTAACTTTCAGTGCATACACACTTTGCTCTCCACTGTGGATCTCAGTAACTTTGTTCCCAAGGTCAGGCATCTTTATTAGCAGCTTCCTTTACTGTATGTACAGCAAGCTGGCTCATCTGCTCTGATGTTATCAGATAAAACCTGATTGCAATGCCTGCCTCAGAGGTGACCTGGCATAAGAAGCAAGGCATCATTCAGCCATTCAAGTGATGATTTTGCTTAAGCTGTTAAAAAAGTCCAACCCACAACGAAAAACTGAACTAGTGGGCTTTGCTAGATATTGTGTGTTGCCCTGGGGTACTTGCTGTAGAAACTGTGCTTTTTACTGTCTGTCTAGGGGTGGAAGGACATACAGACATGTGTCTTCACTGCTAAGAACTTAAATTCCCTTTTCATATAGCTGCTGTGTGCCTCACTACAGATCAAATCTGGCAGCATGACAGGGGAACCAGCATGAAGAAGAGTATTTCTGACCATTTTCAGCTTTCACATAAGAACTAATAGGATCATACACACCCTTCTGAGTTGCTGTTAGAGGCATGCCATATACCACCTCCTGCCCAGGCTGCAAGTCTGGGTTATGATTCTGTCTTTTTTTGAGTATGGACAGCGCAATGGTAATGCTCATTTGTATCATCTGCATCAGATCGTTGCCAGCGTGACACCTAACCATGACCCGGGGAGAGCAAAGAAAGTTCTCCAATTTATGCAAAGGCTGTCTGAGATTTACTTCAGTGTGTTATAACAATTTCACTATACTTCATGGTACAAAATGAAGATGGGATATATTTTACTGTAAATCCTAGAGGAGCTCAGAGAACAGCACGACCTTTGATTTGTTAGTCACTGCCATGCTGGTAAAGTGCTTTTTTTGTAATAGTAATTGCAGTAGAGTAATTGTAGAGCACCTGTAGTGGAGAAATTACTCTTTATTTGTTTAAATAACAAAGACTCTGGGCTATGTATTAGATCACCTATTGGGGGCTTTTTCAGCTTATATTTCTAAGCTCCTATGACTCTACTGGGATGACAAAAGCTAAGGACAAAGATTTCTCTCCTCAGAGCTTGCAGTAATTGCAAAGCAATTGCTGAATATGATCTTACAGATGAATTTTACAGCTTTGGAACAATGGGTTGCTCAATTCAACAACTTTTTTCTTTCACTTGGTGCTATTCTGTACTCTTGATAAAGTGCTCTCTTGGTGGTACCTGTTATCATCTTTCATAAACAACAATTGGAGGAGCATTAAGTACATAATAGAAGAGGCCTGGTCTTGCTTCCAGAGTGCTGTGGGTAAACTTTATGGTTGGCTTATATGGGAGGAGAATTTGGCTCCAGGGACAAGCTGCCTCTTAGCAGAGACCACCAGAGATTTGTTTCATTGTTCAGACTTGCACTGCAGAGTGTTATTCAGCTGCACACAGGGCAGAATGCGTGTGCTGATCCTCTCCGTGGGATGTCAGCCACCCATGCTGCAGGGCATTAAACGGAGGAATCACCAAAGTACCAGTGTAGACCTAATAGTATTGAAATGGTATTTTTCTTGTTATGGGCATGTCCATTTCTTCCTGTGTTCCTCAGAGAGGTCACCAGTTATATGCAGTTCTGTGAGGTGCAGCCCCACACTGCCGTTAACTAATTGCAGAAAGTACCAAGTTGGTTTCTTTAATTTATTAGCCCATATCTGTGCCATATTGGACCATGATCAGGCTTAAGTTTTCTGTGTTTCCACTCTAACTGCAGGACGTTGTCAGAAACATTCTTGACATATTTCCTATGTGTGCGGGCTAAAGGTTATGATCTAGTGGCGATTACAGAGACATGGTGGGACAGTTCACATGACTGGAATGTGGTCATGGATGGCTATGTCCTTTTTAGGAAAGATAGGTCAGCAAAGCGAGGTGGTGGAGTTGCTCTTTACGTGAGAGAGCAACTAGAATGTATTGAGTTCTGTCCGGGGTCGGATGAGGAGCAAGTGGAATGTCTGTGGGTACGAATCAAGGGGCTGACTGGCACGGGTGATACAGTTGTGGGGGTCTATTACAGACCTCCTGATCAGGACGAAGGAGTTGATGAGGCTTTCTACAGGCAACTGGAAGTAGCCTCGCGACTACATGCCTTAGTCGTCGTGGGGGACTTTAATTACCCCGATATTTGCTGGAAGACTCACACAGCCAGTCATTCACAGTCTAGGAGGTTCCTCGAGTGCATTGATGATAATTTCTTAATGCAAATGGTGGACGTACCAACTAGGGGAGCAGCGCTGCTAGATTTAGTACTCGCCAACAAGGAGGGTTTGGTCGAAGTGGTGACGGTCAATGGCAGCCTTGGCTGCAGTGACCATGAGATAGTGGAGTTTAGGATCCTGTGTGGGAGGAATAGAATACCTAGCAAAGCCACAGTTCTGGATTTCCGAAGGGCCAACTTTGGCCTCTTCAGTCAACTGCTAAGGGAAGTCTCATGGGAAAGTGTACTAGGCGGTAAAGGGGCTCAAGATAGTTGGTTAGCATTCAAGGACCGCTTCTTCCAAGCTCAGGATCGGAGCGTCCCAATGAGTAGGAAGTCAAGTAAGGGATCTAGGAGACCGGCGTGGTTAAACAAGGAGCTGCTGGGCAAACTCAAGTGGAAAAGGAGAATCTATGGATTATGGAAGGAGGGGCTGGCCGCTTGGGAGGAATATAGGACAGTTGTTAGAAGATGTAGGGAGGCAATTAGGACAGCTAAGGCCTCCTTGGAACTCAATCTTGCTAGTCGGGTTAAAGACAATAGAAAGGGCTTCTTCAAATACATAGCAAATAAAACTAAAACAAGAGGCAATATAGGCCCACTGCTGAACGAAGTGGGTACCCTGGAGACAGAGGATATAAAGAAGGCAGAGGTGCTGAATGCCTTCTTTGCCTCTGTCTTTACTCCTGCAGACTCTCCCCGAGGGCCCCGGATTTCTATAGCCCCAGAAGGAGTCAGGACAAAGGAGGAGTTTGCTTTGGTAGATGAGGATTGGGTTAGGGATCAGCTATGCAAACTGGACATCTGTAAATCGATGGGTCCGGATGGAATGCACCCGCGGGTGCTGAGGGAGCTGGCGGAGGTCATTGCTAGGCCACTTTCCATCATCTTTGGTAAGTCGTGGGAAACGGGCGAGGTGCCTGAGGATTGGCGGATGGCAAAGGTCACACCAATCTATAAGAAGGGCAAGAAGGAGGACCCGGGTAATTATAGACCGGTCAGCCTTACCTCCATCCCTGGAAAGATGATGGAACAACTTATTCTTGACTCCATCACTAGGCATATCAAGGATGAGGGGGTCATTAAGAACAGCCAACATGGTTTTATGAGGGGGAAGTCATGTATGACCAACCTTATAGCCTTCTATGAGGAAGTGACTAGGTGGAGGGATGATGGTAGAGCGGTAGATGTAGTTTTTCTTGATTTCAGTAAGGCATTTGATACTGTCTCCCACAGCATCCTCATAGATAAGCTAAGGAAGTGTGGGCTTGACGATCAAGTAGTGAGGTGGATCGAGAACTGGTTGAAAGGAAGAAGGCAGAGAGTTGTGGTCAATGGCGCAGAATCTAGCTGGAGGTCTGTGACTAGTGGAGTTCCTCAGGGGTCGGTGCTGGGACCGGTGCTGTTTAATATTTTCATCAATGACCTGGATGAGGGAACTGAGTGCACCCTCAGCAAGTTTGCTGATGACACAAAACTGGGAGGAGTGGCTGACACACCAGAGGACTGTGCTGCCATTCAGCGAGACCTGGACAGGCTGGAGAGTTGGGCAGGGAGAAACTTGATGAAATTTAACAAGGGCAAGTGTAGAGTCTTGCATCTGGGGAAGAACAACCCCATGTACCAGTACAGGTTGGGGGTTGACCTGCTGGAAAGTAGTGAAGGGGAAAGGGACCTGGGGGTCCTGGTGGATAGGAGGATGACCATGAGCCAGCAATGTGCTCTTGTGGCCAAGAAGGCAAATGGCATCTTAGGGTGCATTAGAAAGGGAGTGGTTAGTAGGTCAAGAGAGGTTCTCCTCCCCCTCTACTCAGCCTTGGTGAGGCCGCATCTGGAATATTGCGTCCAGTTCTGGGCCCCTCTGTTCAAGAAGGACAGGGAATTGCTTGAAGGAGTCCAGCGCAGAGCCACAAAGATGATTAAGGGAGTGGAACATCTCCCTTATGAGGAGAGGCTGAGGGAGCTGGGTCTCTTTAGCTTGCAAAAGAGGAGACTGAGGGGTGACCTCATCAATGTTTACAAATATGTAAAGGGTAGGTGTCAGGATGATGGAGCTAGGCTTTTTTCAGTGATATCCAGTGATAGGACAAGGGGCAATGGGTGTAAACTGGAGCATAGGAAGTTCCACGTTAACATCAGGAAGAACTTCTTTACTGTAAGAGTGACAGAGCACTGGAACAGGTTGCCCAGGGGGGTTGTGGAGTCTCCTACACTGGAGATATTCAAGGCCCGCCTGGACAAGTTCCTGTGTGATGTACTGTAGGTTACCCTGTTCTTGCAGGGGGGTTGGACTAGATGATCTTTTTAGGTCCCTTCCAACCCTTGGGATTCTGTGATTCTGTGATTCTGTGAACCTGGATGTACCCCTGTCCCAGAGTAAATACCTGGGAAGTACTGTCCAGAATTAACTATGTATGAATTTCCAAAGATCAATTCCGTTTCAAAATAACTTTGCCACAGATAATGTGGAGACGTTTCTACCTGGCTGGCACTCCCTCCCTTGTGTTGCCATGAAACAGTCCTCCCCTTCCAACTACAAAGCGAACGTAGGTCTTGTTAATTGCCTTATGTTGGGTTTCTCACTTGATTCCTGAAAAACAGGACTGAAAATTGGCCAAAATTTTTCAGGAATTAAGGCTGTCAGGCAGAATCTAAAGTTTAGACTGATTTTGAAACAGCTCTGCTGAAACTAAGTATCTGCGTTTCTTGAGTAGCCAGCATCTAGAAAACCTTTGAAGCTTTCTAGAGGGAAATCCTGTCTGACGTCCTTTGGCACTGGCTGTTTAGGGAGGTGCAATGTCTTGCTGGACATCCTTCAGAAAGATTGGCTTGCAAGGCACCAGAAAGCAATTAATCTTGTATGCATGTATTGCAGGATAGGACAAATTACCCTCTACATCTTTATTTTCATTAAGAGCAGCAGGATCTAAATCTTCAATCTAGACAGGTAGCCTTTAAATTCTCAAATGAGGTCAGAGAAATCCACATTTCCTGAACCCCAGGCTCATCTACTGAAGGAAACTTGAGGCAAACTTTTGCTGGCAGGCAAGTTCACAAGCATCCTGTAGTAAGAAGTAGGTTTAATACTTTCCTTCCTTTTCTATCCACATTTGCAAGGCTTATACAAAATGATGCCTGTCCCTTCTATCTCAACTGCTCCTGTGCAAGTAGGAACAACTTCAGTTACTTGATGTTCTTTCACAGTTTGAGTCTGTATCATATTCCTGATTCAGTGCAAAGAGGTTGGTCAGTCACTGAGCAGTTCAGTGAACTCAACTAGAATTGCAGAAGTCTCCTGTAGGCATTTTTTTCATTTTGTCCCAGCTCATATGAAAACCTATTGCCATTAAATAAAAAGCTGAGTAAGAAGGGGATGGCCACATGTCACAGATCCTTCTGTGTGTAAGACACTTGTTATGGTTTCCTTTGTGCATGTTGTCAGTAACTCCAGGGGTGCTCAGGCAAAGTACTGGCAGTGGGAGGAGCACATCTGTCATCTCTGCTTAGTAATGCTTGGGAAAGTAAAGTACCATGGATCATGAGACCATGGACTAATAAAATAATCTTTTGTGAAATGCTATTAAGAAAAATTGTGAATTAAATCTCTTTTTCTTTCACTGTTTTCTCTCTCTGACACACACACAATCATTTGCATATTGTATGTAAGGTCTACATATATGTTGTGAAGCTTCTTGCAGTGCAATTTGGAAGCTATGTCTTTCCTCTTTATGTTAAACAGTGAAACCAACAACATATACCATAAATTTATTGTCACTTTATCTTCTTTCCCAGTCAAAACTGCTTGTTTTATGCTGAAAAAATCTTGCCCCTCCTTAACAATCAGAAAATTTGTTCTATACAAAAATATTTTGGAACAGGCTGTAATATGTTGTTCTATGTGCACTAGAAATGAAAGTGCTGATCCAGTTCTTTTGCAGGTCTTCTGTGGCTGTGATGCTTCAGGCTGCTCTAACAATAAACGCGCTTCTCTATATCTTCCTTTTGACTTTCACTCCCTGCAAATCTTCAGGGGACCATTACTGCTGAAATAAAAATGTGAGTTGGAACTTCATTGACTTTTATCTTTAAAAATAGCATGTGTGATGAAGTAACACAACTGCATTGTTTTTCAGCCTAATATTTTGTCATAGTCATCAGCTTCTGTACCTGAAAGAAGAGAAGGCAGGTGTGTTAACCAGATGGACAGATGGAACAAAATGTCACTGAATTGTGCAGGCATGGAAATAGACCTAAGACAAATGGCGTTTTGGATGGAAGGTGACCCAGTCAGTCAGTGGTAGGCAAATCATTAAAATTAAAAGAAACTTCTAGAAAACAAGTTTTCAGATGCGGGGAATGTTGCTGAATGTTTGTTACTGTTGTAACAGGACAGGCAGGTCTAAAACTGGAAGCTTAATACACAAGAAACTTATTGGAGGGCTTCCTCAGAGGAATATTATGCTATTTATTTATTCCCTTCAACCACCTTGGCTTAGCTGAGAGATCACTTGTAGTCATTTCAGACCTTTGGGGATGTCCTGGTTTCAACTGTAACAGTTATTTTTTCATTCTTCCTAGCAGCTGGTGTAGTGCACTGTTTTCGATTTAAGTCTGAGGGCAGTGCTGATAACACACTGATGTTTTAGTTGTTGCGCAGTAATGCTTACTCTGAACAAGGACTTTTCAGTCTTTTATGCTCTACCAGTGAGGAGGGGCACAAGAAACTGGGAGGAAGCAGAGATAGGACACCTGACCCAAGCTATCCAAAGGGGTATTCCATACCACAGCATGTCATGCCAGGTATAGAAACTGAGGACAGTTATCCAGAAGGACAGATCGCTGCTCGGGTCAGGATGGGTATTGGTCGGTGGGTGGTGAGAAATCGCATTGTGCACCACTTGTGCTTATTTTTTTTTACCCCTTTCTCCTTCTAGTTTTATATTCTCTGCCATTGTAATTTCCATTATTATTATTATTATTATTATTATTATTATTATTATTATTCTACTTTAGATTTTAGATAGCTCTTATCTCAAAGATCTCCCATGGGGTTTATATTCTTTCGATTCTCCCACCCAGAGCGGGGAAAGGGGAGGGTGAGCTAATGACTGTGTGGTGCTGAATTACCAGCTAAACTTACACTACAACAGGGGAACACCCCTTGTTGCAGAAGAGCTCTCCCTCGGAATATCAAAAATATCTCCATTCTCCTTTAAACCCTAACCTCTTTGGAGACAATTCTTCCACTTTTCTTTTCTTGATTACAATGTCCCATATCCATATGCTGTCGCCCAGCTTCTTATTCTGACCCATGATCTGAATATTTTTCAGTTTGTTTTTTGTTTGTTTGTTTTTAGACAATAACAAATAAACTGCCTGGCTTAAGTCGTACAGGAATTTATAATATGGACTTTTTTATTATTACTACCATGCGAAGGGTGTTATAGTAAGGGCGTTTTCTGTCACTACTGCTGTATAATGATTATAGTGATAGTCTGAAAATAACAACTATGGTGAGATTCTCATCTTGGCTAGACAGCAGCATGGAACATGTCATTCTGGCGCTCAAATTGCTGTTTCTGGGAGGCCATGGAAACCGTACAATTGGTTGTTTTTCACTATAATACTGAAATCTATTTTTTATAGATGCAATCCTTGAAAAATCATATAGACTATAAAATTAACCTCATTTTTTTTAATGCCAAGCACAAAAAATTGATTCTTTTGCCCATAATTAAAAAAAAAAAAAAAAAAAGTAAATATCAGTGACTTGGTATGGGCCCAAAAAAGAATAAAAGAAAATGTGTTGGTTTTGGTCAGCAAAGTGACCTGCGGCCCAGTCTGGCATAATTAAACATATATACACAGAAAGAAGCATACTAAATATCCTCAGTTTTCAATTCCAACACATGCATGCAGTGAGTAAGGAAGAGCAGAAGACACACATAAAACTCACCCGTGACTGGACTGTAATGAACTATGAATATAAAGGAAGGTGTCCTACAAGTTGAAATTCATACCAAAGGTGACAGAAAATACAAGCTAATGACCAGAAATATATGTATATTTCATCTTTATTTAATCTGATTTGTTTGCCATTAAAAAGCAGTTTATATTCATACAACTTGTTGTTGTTGTTTGGAGGCTTTTTTAGGGTTTGTGTTTTTTTTTTTTTTTTTTTTTTTTTTCCGGTACCTGCGTTTCTTGATGTAAATTTATTAGCCAAAGATAAGACTTTTTTATATCTGTGCAGATATTTACACTGAGAAGGTTCATAGCTTAACATAGGAAAGAAACATTGATTAAGGTATGTTCATTATTATTATGAAATAAAAACACGTTTTTCTTCCTCTCTAGGAAGTGTAACAAATGATCATTAGTAGTAACTACTATTGATATTTTTTACTTATTTCTTGCCATTTATTAACCCTTAACTGTTTCAATGCAACTTTCATGTTCAAGGACATTAGGAAAATAGGACCACATAGTTATCTTGCAGGCATTCACCTGTAAAGCAAGTGATGTTTTTGTGACAGTTTTTGGAGGCTGCTACAAAAGGTATTTTAAAACTCTCGGACACCCGTTCATATGTGTTCTTCCTGAAGGCTTACATCCCCACAGTGGTGTTCAATGTCAATATCAAACTTTATGTGTGTCTACTCTAATTATGGGAGATGTGAAGTAGGAAGGCAGAAGCAGCTGTGGTGGCATGGGGAAAATGGTAATTGCTTTTTCGCGTTGAAAGAAAGTCAGTCAATTGCACTTCTAGGGAATGGTTAAAACCCCTATTTTATAATTGTCTGTTTCCAGTCTGGACACAATATTTGTGTGGATCTGCAAGCCAGCCCTGATTACTACCATGACTGTTCACATGCATCTGTTACAGGCTTCCAATCACCAGTTTTACAAAAATATTCAGAATATAGTCTTCCATGTATTTTAAAGGTAGGAAGTCTTCTACATTGTGGTCTTTCAACCCAGGCATTTCCTGGCACAACTTTTTCCTCACTTGGTTCACTTATTAGGTTCAACTAAACATTGTCATATTGTCTGGTCTTCCTCTTGCCACTGTGACAGGAAGTCAGGGATTAGGCGTAAGCTGAGGTTACTTCAGCATATCGTAAAGGACAAAATTTATCTTTGGGTAAAATAACCTCCTATAACACAAACTCTCCTTCAGTCAGTTCCACTGACTGTAAAAATGGCATGGGCCCAATCTTTAAAGCAGTCAGTGTCAGTGACGCTGTAAATACTATCAGGGACTCTTTGTCCACTGAAAAAACTGAGCTCCTCTGGGACAAAGAGGTATCTGAATCTAGAAAGAAGACTTTCATGCTTTAATGTAGACTAGTCCAGGTAAAAAGCTCATTTGGGATCATGCTGTCTGTCTGAGCAAAGATTTCCAACATAATTAACATTATAACTAGAAAAAGAATGTGTATGTAGAGCCCCCTGGGACGAAGAGGTGAAAAATGGCACAGGGATCCAGTAAACATTTTAGGTCCCTTGCTATTTGTATATTTCCTTTTAAATTTTCCCAGACCTTGAAGCACTAATCTGACAGACCCTAATAAATCAATTAACACTGAGACTGATATCATACTCCCCTGAGAGTATCCCGGTAGGTCTAGAGAGCAGAGAACAGGCAGAAGAGGTTGAAGGATATCTTTAGGGCAAGAGAAAACGGTCTCAAGCTGCACCAAGGGAGGTTTAGATTTGATATTAGGGAACATTTCTTCCCAGAAAGGACTGTGAAACATTGGAACAGGCTGCACAGGGAAGTGATAGAGTCACCATCCCTGGGGGTGTTTTGAAAGACTTGTAGACTTGGTGCTTACAGACATGGTTTAATAGTGGACTTGGCAGTGTTAGGTTAATGGTTGGACTTCATGACATCAAAGGTCTTTTCCTATTTGATTCTACGATTCTACGACATTAAGAGTGACAGAAGAACTTTGGTTTGCGGGAGTCTGATGATACGCATCCTTCCCTGTGTAAGAGCTACCCATCCCCCAGTAAGGAAAGTGATGAAAAGAACAGTCAGTTTTGATACAAAGCAGAGGGATAGGAAGGAATAAATGTATCTTGGTCCTGCAGCTCCGGAAGGCATTTGTAAGTTTTGGAAAACTGTTTCAGGGACCCAGGGTGCTCCCTCATTGCATTTATCACACCCAAGAGAGAGATATTTATCCCTAAGAGAAACTGGCACTAGTGAAACCAGAAGAACCTGGCTTCCTTTGGGAAAGTAGGAAGGTGACCTTGCTTAGCCTGTCAAGTGTCACAGCAATGGGATCTCCCTGTCTCAAGGTCAGAAAATACATTGAAACTAATCACCTTAAGAGGGTTCAGAAGGACTTACAAGTGACCTGTGCAAATAAGGTATAGGGAAGCATCCTGCTTTCTTATGTTCATTTACAAGTGGTTAACCCTCATTCCTTCATTCCTCGTATGCTGTTTTCTGTCCTCAATAAATCTCCCACCTCTCTTCAACCTTGCATCCTTATCTGTGGGGAGGGGGGAAATAGTTCCTGAGCCGGAAGTTGTTAGATTTGTGTTCTAGTCTTTGCTCCTTGGAGCTTGTCACTCCCCACCAGGCAGTGCGAATTAGTAGCGAATTTCTTCAAAGGCAGCAGCAGTCTCCATCTGACACAGAGACGAAACATTAAGGGCAAGTACTGAGAAACCCAGATGCAAGGAAAAATATCCCAACTCCTCAACAACAGTGGGGGAGTTCTATACATGCTTGGAGAGAGAAGGGGGAAGATATTTGAATTACAACATGGGGGAGAAGCTGTATTTGCTTCTGATTTGTTTAGGAAAGCATTTGCTCTTACATCTCTACTAGCAAAGTAGCCAGTGCCAGGAGCTGTTGTGGATCCTTGAGGCTAGCTGGCACAATCAGGCTGTGCCGTGCCATTCAATTCCTTTCAATATCCAGTGCTTGGGAAAGGTCCCTGGTCTGAACTGACCCCCAGTAGAGCTGGGGAACCAAACATTTGGGAGGTTGCTGGTTGGTCTGGGCCAAAACCAGCCAAGGGCTTTTTTAATTTTTTAACAACATGGATATTAAATTCTTGCATCTGTGCCCTGGTGCTGTTAAATTTACTGGTACAGAAATAGACGGTGGCAAATGAAGAAAGAAAATCAGACTGCAGGGGGGATCTAATTTTATAATATTCCAGGGTGCAGGAGCAAAACCGCAAATATCTTTATTTTCTCCCAAGCCAGAGAGAGAGGGCATTTAATATCAAGTGTTCAGCACCCCAGTAAAGATCTCTTTCTTCAGTAGTAACAATACTGGAAAGAAAATACAAAGCAAACTTCACAGTCCTCCATGGTTCACTGAGCTAACTAAGCACTGCATCCCAGCTGCTCATTTCTGGGGCCATCTACCCATCATTTCAAGCTGGGAACACAGAATTTGATACACTAGGAAATTGTGCAGGAGTGTCTTGGTGTCCCTTGCAGCTCTCAGGCAGTGAAAAGAGGACACAAAAATTCTCATCTGGATTATATTAAATTAGATGTACGTTACTGGTATTAACAAGCAGGAGAAAATGGTGCTTGTGCTTTCATTGGTATTGCAGTGGTTTTTGATTGATGTCAAATGGATATTTAAGTGCTTAGATTTCTATGATTTCTATTCACACTCTTTTCTCTCCACCCCAAAAAATAAAATAGGTCAAATAAAAGAAATCGTTTAAAATGCCAATGGAGCATACTTCTTAATAATTACTTTCTTTAATGAGAAGACAAGAGGAGAGCAGTTTAGAAAGGCCTTCAACACAGTCTCCAATGTTAAACTTATGGTCAAATGTAGGAGATGAAGCATGTGAAAAACTGTCTGGACCACTGGGCTTGGAGAATGATAGTCACTGGTACAAAGTCCAAATTGCAGCTGGCTTTAGTAGCAACCCTGAAGGTAAATTACTGAGGCTGCTTGATGTCTTCATTAATAATCTGGATGATGAAGCAGTGCACTTTCAGCAAGTTCATGGGCAATATCATATTGGTGAGATGGTTGATATATGGAGAATATGGTTGCTATACCAAGGGACCTAGACAGGTCAGATAAAGGAGTTGACAGAAGGTTTGACCAAAAGATAAAAAGAATCATAGACTCATAGAAAGGTTAGAGTTGGAAAGAACCTTACGATCATGTAGTTCCAATCCCCCTGCCATGGGCAGGGATGCCTCACCCTAAACCATGTCACCCAAAGCTCTGCGCAACCTGGCCTTGAACACTGCAAGGATGAAGCATTTACCACTTCCTTGGACAATCTGTTCCAGTTCTTCTCCACCCTTACAGTAAAGAACTTCTTCCTTATATCTAACTTAAACTTCCCTGTTTAAGATTAAACTCATTACCTGTTGTACTCTTGTTATAGTCCCTGATGAAGAGTCTCTCTCCAGCATCCTTGTAGGCTCTCTTCAGATGCTGGAATGCATCTGAATGTGGTCTCTGAGCAGCCTTCTCTTCTCCAGGCTCAACAGCCCCAACTTTCTCAGCCTGTCTTCATACAAGAGATGCTCTAGTCCCCTGATCCTCCTTGCGGCCCTACTCTAGACTTGTTCCAACAGCTCTATGTTCCACTTATGTTGAGGACACCAGAACTGCACGCAATGCTCCAAGTGAGGTCTCACAAGAGCAGAGTAGAGGGGCAGGATCACCTCTTTCGACCTGCTGGTCACGCTCCTTTTGATGCAGCCCAGGATACGGTTGGCTTTCTGGGCTCTGAGCACACACTGAAGCCGGCTCATGTACATTTTCTCATTGACCCCAAGTCCTTCTCCACAGGGCTGCTCTGAATCACTTCTCTACCCAATCTGTAGCTGTGCCTGGGGTTGCCCCGACCCATGTGTAGGACCTTGAACTTTGCTTTGTTGAACTTCATTGCCTTTATAATTTGGTAGCTGATGGTCTGAGACCAGTGCATGTCACCTTACATTATGTAACAACCACCAAGTATAAAACATCAAATTTGGAGTGAAAATTATGGCTATTCAGACCAATTATGTAAGATAAGAGAGAAAATTCATGGTTCCTAGCATGGAATAGGCATATCCAGCGTTATAGATCTCCTTTTTACCTAAAACATTACTGGTTAGATCGAACCCCTACTGATATTGCGTATTTTTAGAATAGAGTCACTGGGCTTGGAGGGTGATAATATTTTAACGAAGAAAAATGCCATGGTCAGTTTGTTATCCTTCATGGTTGCCTGACATCTCCAAAAAAAAAAAACAACTCCGGTATTTGTGGAGGTACTGATGATTCCTGGAATACTATTTTTTACTTGAACACTTCTATGAAGTTTCCACCCTGATAATTATATTTTTATAATCTTTTTGATCAATATGCAAGACATGTCCAATTTAATGGATATTCTTCACCATCTTCGCTAGGATTTAAATCAGGTTACTGTTTCAAACACTGAATGAACGGATGTAGTTAAGTATGTGATCCTGTGCATATGATGATTGATTGAAATGGATACTTTGCAAAACATACACTTAATAGAATCTATCTGGTGGATGTTTAAAATTCCTAAATACATTAGATGAAAAGTCAGATCTTCCTGTAAATGGTTCATTAATTGGAAAGGTATCTAATGTCAATAATGATCACAGTTAGCCCAGCTGAATTTAGTTTTTCCTTGCATTTTAGCAATTTGCTTCTGCCAAAGAGAGAATATTGAATTAACTGAACACAGACTTATATTGATGAGATCCAGCTCACCTTATTCAGAAATGAGATTCCATCCTTCTGGCTTTGTATGCCTGCAATGTAGATGTCTCCATTTGATACGGTCATCTTGAACCTGTTTATGTACAATGGAAAACATTGGACAATTTTTTCTATTTTAGCTGTCTTTGTTAAGTGAAAGAAAAAGACTCATGACAGTTATCTATTGAGTTCAAAGTGAGCTTCCACTAAGTTTAGAGCCTGGACAGTTCTGGATATTTACTTTGTAAATGTCAGCATGTGGGCAAATGAATGAGAACTGGTATCTGTTAGTCCAAGGTCTCTATATAATCATTAAGAGGAGCAGGCAAAATCAGTAGATCTATTCAATATCATTCCAGATGTGACTGATATTGAATTTGCTTTGAATTACTTGTGAAAGCGGATCACCTCCTCATTCTTCCCATTGACTGGAGGAGATGAGCCTTTTTATGAACACCTCCTTTCCTTCCTTCCTTCAGTCACGGTAATGTATTTAAGGAGTCAATCTACACAATAGTGGATCTGGGCCTATTTGTTACACATAGACCTAAATACATCCAGTATTAGTTAGGATGCAAATTTTTGTTGTTCAGGCTACTTCAGTCTTTTATTCCTTTGTGTCCTCATGTAGTTAATCATGTGTTTTCACTTGCTAAGGGAAGAAAGATGGTTGTGACTCTTCTTTGTGTGGTGTACCTTTTCATGGTAGGCATTTCTCTGGCTCATCTTCTCATGCCTCCATAGAAGTATATGTCTTCTATTGTCTGCTCTAGTGGAGGGAGGATGAATGGTAACTGTGTTCTCATCAGGTGTCTTAATGTCTTCATGGTGTTCTTGAATCTGCTTTGTTCCTGAATCATCCTATTTTCTGTAGAATTAGTAACTGCTGATGCAACATCTGCTAAAGCATGTGCTTGTGGGAAGGTGACCTTTGCAGTTCTTTTCTTAAATTCTGGTGGCAAATGCCCAAAGAGCTGTAGATGTGGATGAATGTCTATAGTCTCTCATAGCTGGAGTAGGGACTGACCTCATCCTCTAAGTCTAAAAAGCTTTTCTCTATCACTTAAGAAAACAGGCCGGTATGACAGCACTGAAAAACTAAATCTTTGTTAAACTCTATATGCAGAGATACTTCAGACCTGAACCGATCCTTTCATGTGTTTGGATTGGGTGGTATGATAATTATCCCCTCTATGGCAAATTTCATTTTTGGTGACATTTCAGTCTCAGAATACAGACTACAAAGTATGAAACACTCTATAACAACAATTATCCAAAAGCAGTTGCATACTCCTGTGGAAAGAACTCCATAATCAACAACAGAAAATAAATTGATGTCTGGCTTAGGAAGCCACTGACTGGTAAATCATAGAAAAAGGGGAAATTTTCGTTGCTTTTTAGATTTTATGTGAGGTAGATCTTTGAATAAAACTGGCTGCTGCAAAAGACAACGTGAAACAGGATGAAAATCAATAATCAGAAAAACATGTCCTATTTTTATTTTTTTCTTTTCAGTGTCGTTCAATTATGTAAATTATCAAGACACATGCAGGTGTTCCTTCTGTTGTGCCCAAACAGGGGATGAGAACTCAGATTGCTAACCAGATGGTTGCCCATTTCTGCAGTAAAAATAAAATGGTTGTCACCCTGTGTCTCATGTTAGTATGCTTGTAAGAGGAAAGAGCTTTTGAGCTTCTCGGAAAGGAAACCCATTATCTACAAAAGAACACAATAAATGTTAGTGCTCAGCCTCCATCAGGGTAATGCATATCTGACCCCAAGGTTACTCATCAATTACCAGGCAAAATAAACAAGGCTCAAAGGATTTGTTTTCTCCATATACATTTGCAAAATTGCTGTGCTTAAGGGGTGTGAACAGGAAGTTGGCAAGCTACTGCTTGCAATAGTTAAATTTAGCGCTGGATTTAATTTGATCAAAGATGTTACTGTTGAAGAAGAAGAAGACATAATGGGTGTAATACAATGGCTTGCGATATTAGGTCTGTATTTTCTCCAGAGCCACCTGGTAGTTAACTCTAAATTGTTTTGGAGGCACATTAGTAAATGGATAAATGAGCTACAAGTTTTAAACCGGAATTGTTTCAGTGCTGTTTTGTTAGTAGTGGAGGGGTAAGGATGATGCTATTACGCTGTAGTGCTATTACATTGTGGTTTATGTTCCCTATGAGATCTAACACAGGATCAGTGAAAATAAGGGTCTCAGCCACTATAATATGCTGAGATATTTTTCTGGTGTCATAAAAAGTAACACTACTGTTTTTTACAAAGAGTAGATTCATGTCTTTAAACTCAAATTATGTTCAAAGCAATATATTGATAACAACATGATTAACCGACAATCGCTGTACACTATATTCAGGTTCAATATCAATTAATTCAACAGATAAACCTCAATAATACAGTTGAGATAATACTAGGGGTGTAAATCCGCTCTTGCACCCTCCTCCCACGGTAGGTGTGGATACTTCAGATGTATATATGCTTGTACTACACATGAGAGGTGGAAATGCCCTGCAAGGTCACACACAGCTCCTGGGTCCCTGGCTGTCCCTTGCTGCACGGGTTCTGTCTCCCCATGGTCTTACAGGGGTGGATATTCATCCCAGTCTGAGCAGGCTGGTGATGACATGAGGTGCTTACTGGCAGTTCCAAACCAGGTTTAGACTGCTGCTCTTCCCACTGCAAGGTCTCTCTTCCCCTATTGCACATTTCCAGGCTTCTCCTACATTTCTTTTAAAGCTGACTCCATCTGTGTTGCCAGAGTATCTTTGCTTTTTGGGGATTATATACAAAGATATGCAACTGGAAAAACAGCCATGTCTGGGAGACTGAAGGATCCCTTGTCCTGTACAGGGCATAGGAGAGGGTGCTCTCCTGGCTGGGCTGCCGTGGAGGGAACAACAGTATGTGACAGGATTGAATGGTTCGTGGTGGCAGTTGCTATGTGAAAGTTTTTCCAACTTTGCAGAGCAACAGGAGGAATGCATACGTTGCATACATACATCAAGACCATCATACCAGTCTGCATTTTTTGACTGCAGACCTTCTCTTTGCTTATTTATGTGAAAAATCAGAATAGGTTGGCATATCCAGAGGCCTCTGGAAGGCTCCCAACAATTGCAAACTAAACAAATATATTAAACTATGACATTTCTTACAAATACTCTT
The DNA here is from genome assembly GCF_037157495.1 of Lathamus discolor. Lineage (NCBI taxonomy): Eukaryota > Metazoa > Chordata > Aves > Psittaciformes > Psittacidae > Lathamus > Lathamus discolor. The sequence continues at coordinate 105,273,803 of NC_088888.1, forward strand.
AAAATGACCTGTTTTCTGAATGCAGTCTTTATCTTGCCTCAGATAGCAGCAAAGTGCATTTGTGCCTAAATGTCTCTTTCTCTGTCAGCTAAACTGCCACCTACTGCTGGCACAAAGGCTAGGTATACTTGAGATTTATAGCAAGTTATCAAAAGGGTTTATAATAAATGGAGGTAATCACATCTGAACAGAGCAATTCATTCCGGTAGTAACTCCACTGAATTACACCTGGGCTAAATATGGACCACTATTTATTGTGTGTTCGCAGCACAACACAGCAACTAAGAGTGTGTCTGGGGATCCAGATGAAAAAGATCCATGTGGCATTTTTTCCCCTGACTGTTTCTTGTATTGTTCACAGATGGATGTTTCTGCTAAAAATTAACAGTGAAGCTGATGACTTTGTTTTTATTGAGCTGAACAAGTCAAACAACTTGTTTTCCCTTCTCAGAAGGTTTATTTGGGCCTGTGGGTGTCAAACGCATGAAAAACAGAAGTTGGTTGGTATTTCCATACTGTCACCATTCTTGGAGGTTTAAAGTAAATGTCAAATACAGCAAGAGTTTTAAGAAGATTGTCAAGGTAAGTGGCACAACCTCAAGAACAAGAGACTCAAAGGCAGCTGTCCCATCTTTTGTCTTGGACAATAATCCAAATGAGCAATGCCCTTCAGGGAATGCCATGTTTTGTAAGGTGAGTTCTTCTCATGTAGTGAGGTTGCAAGTAACATCACAGTTTCTTAGGTCATTGCATTCCCTGGTAGTTGGGATGTTCATTACTGCAAAATCTAGAGATACCATTAAGCACAAGCACAATGACTTCTGTTCTTGTCAGATGAGTACAGCCCTTACCCGTTGCTTCGGAGCTGTTCCTGATTCAGGGGGATTGGTTGCTAAAGCCCAGGTACAAAGAAGTATTTTCCTGAATTTTTTGCAGACTTGCATTAGAGCAATTATCTGGGAAGGTGGCAGCAATTTTCAGCAATCCCAGGTTTCCCTGCTCTAGACAAGCGCTCTTGTCTTGTGTGTTTTGATCACTGCTACCAACTAAACACACCAAGGCATAAGCCCTCTTTTCACGTTATTTCTGTTTTTCTCTTCAGTCCCCACTGAACAGCATTCAGAGGGGTAATCTGCTCAGAGTTTCTTCCTTCCTGGTTATTCCTTTTTTTTTTTTTTTCCTTTTGCTGTGGAAGAACTTAGTCCTTTTTAGCTTTTTTTTTTTTTTTTTTTTCCCCTCATAGGCTAATAATAGGAAAGAATAGTTTCATTTATCAAAGTCATCCTCACATTTCTCTACTTCTTAAAGGAGCTACTGTGCTGTCATCTTTGAACTTGAGCTCAAAAAAAAACCCAGAATCCAAGAAGGAAGGCTCAAAATAGTCCTATCACAGTCTGAATGTACCGATTATCCCATTTTTGAGTGTCTTCCTTTCAGACAGGTTTTCAATGGGGTTATTTAAGTGGAGGCTTTTTTTAAACTTTTGTGTTTCTGCTCTTGTAACAGAATTCTCTGAAAAATGAGAGGAAGGCTGGGAAAGGGCCTGTTTGTGTCTGTGCTGCCTTTTAGGTGCTCATGAGCAACGAGGGGAGAGGAAGAGAGCAAGAGCAACAAAAGACAATGAGATGTGAATGTTTTTTCAAAACAGCAAGACTAAAAGGAGGACACCATTGGCTGTACCTATCCAAGCCTCGAAAGAGCTGTGCATGACGTCCAGCTGATGGGAGAGATGACCACACTGAGGATATTCAGGCAGTGAGTTTAATAATTTCTAAAGTTTTTTTCAATTCAGCTGTTTCTTTGCACATGGCACCGACTCATATCATTGCTTGTGATGGTTTTGGAGTTACACCCTGTCCTAAGATTGCTGCTGAGAGATAGCAGATGACTCAAGAGGATAAGGAGACATTCTAGGACACTAGGGAAAGTGGTAAACACATAAATAACCTTTATCATGTCTCAGGACATGTCTGTGTGCCCTGCCTTGGGCAGCCTGAGATAGGCAGAGAACAGTAAATCATTCTGCCCTTGCTCCTCCCAAAGGAGAAACACCAGAATGTGTCTAGTGATGGGCTTGTCGGGAATATTTTCTTCACCTCGACAACATGAGTGATTCTGCCAGGAGTGTGGGAGCTAACACTTGAAGGGAAATCATTTCCAATATTCCTGAAAGCCGTCAGCATCACTCCTAAGTGCATCCTGTCCCTTTACCTAACCTCACATCCTGCAGCACTACTGCCCAATCTATTTTAAAATGCACTCATCAATGCAGCATGTCTGTGGCTTCCCTTGCAGGCCCTGATTGTGGCATAGCACAGAAGTACCCATCACTCCTTATGGCAGAGGTGGCAATCCTGTGTCACAGGGGATGCTGCCTTGAACACTTTTCTACCAGTATGTGTGAAGCAGTCTGCAAAACATGTGCTGCTCATGTCTGTTGCATGCTTTAATAGCTTATACCTGTGAATATATATATATAACACCTACAAGTGGCACTAATGTTGACTATGGAACACTACAGGAATAGACTTGATTGGTCTGTCTAGTTTAATATCAGTTCACAATGCTTTGGGAAGGACAGTAATAGAAGAAAGGGGACATCTTCACTGCATAACTATGAATATGGTTGTGGAAGATGGCATGGCACTGCTGCTGAAGGTCAGCAATGCACAGTGATATGACAATGTGACTATTTAGTAATAAAGGTGTAGGTAATACTTAGGGCTAGTTTCACTGTTGCATATATATCAATGCTGCATCTCAACATTAATTGCTATATTTTTATACTGCATAATAAGATACACTAAAAGTAGATATTGTTCAGACAAAGGTGATCAAAATGGGCTAAAGAAAGAGCAGGTTTTCTTTTGGGATCAGGCTGCTATGCTACTTTCAGATTGGTTACACCAAAACCATGTTTTAGTAAAAAAAAAAAAAAAAAGGAAAAAGTCACGTACAGAAAGTAACTGGATAAAATGATCTCCCTAATAATCTCCCTAATATATCCAGATGGTCAAACCTGGGACCTTATTAATCTGCTGAAGCATTCATGTGGTCAGTGGTAAATTGCCATTTATAATTGCATAATTCCTTCAAAAAAAATCCAACAACCTTAAACTCAAATCATCCCACCATGCTTATATCATCCTTAGGTGTAATGGTTGCTGTGCAGTCTGCAACTGAATTCCTGATTTATTCACTTCTACAATTGCCTATGATATTTACTCTGCATGTACGCAGGCTAAGGACCGAGGTGCAAGCCTTTGCTATATTTTGCTACAGCTCTTTATTTAACTGTAATCCTTTTCACTTTAGAGAGATGGACAGCACTGTCTTTCTGAAACTAGGCTGACAACACTTTGTTTTCTCTTTGAAACCTCTAATTCTGGCTTGTATAAGTTGCTGATTTATATTACATGATAATACATGTAATACATGTGTGTATAATAAAAGGTGCTGATTTGTATTACATGATAGCCCAGTCTTTCTTGTTCACCATTTATTTTCAGTGTTCTCTGCCTAAAGGTCTTTTTTGGCCTTTTTACTATTATAGCACCCAGAAAGGGAGAAACCTTTCTTAAAAACACTTGAAAACCCTTTCCCTGAAAAAGTTACATGGAAGGCCTTGAGCTTTTCTATGTCCCTCTAAAACATGATTACTCATAGACTACTGACAAATAAAAACAGATCTACTGCAGGCCTGTGTTCATATGAGAACAATAAGATTTTGTGTGCTACAAAGAATATTTTCTCCCCAGCCATCCCCAGTGACATAAAAAAAAATATAACAGTGGGAAAAAGAAAAGACAGAAATTAATGAGCAGAGGCAGGGGAAAAAAGAGGTCTTCTGAGCACAGATGTTTAATGAGATGGAGAGGCAATGCATTGATGAGACACATGCAATATGCTTGAAGGAAAAAGAGATACAGAAAGGGAACATCTCTTTAGAAAACCTGCCTGTTCTGTAACAGCTGGAAAAGTGAGTACTGCATGGAACTAGGCATCAGTAATATTGCTTAAATTGGTTTCTTTGTGATGCTTATGATATACAGGTGATGGAAATCTCCAGTGTTTTCATAGTGTCTCAGGTAACATGACAAACAAATTTGAACAGTAGACCTACAGTTCAATTGCACTTTCTTACAAATAGCCTTTAATTCCACATCCTCAGGATTGTTACATAAAGAACTGCGCTGATATGCTGATGGTGATTCTAAGACAGACAGCAACCTGGTTGGCACAAGCTATTGTGCAAGTTTGAAGGGAACCTCTGTTTCCTGGCTATATTTTAAATATCTAGAGGAAAAATTGACATTATGTGTAGCAGAATTCATTATGGTCAGTAACCAGCCACATGGTTCTCTAGCTATGACATCCTGTCTGTCACCAGAGGAAACCTCTGTGACACAGAGTAGGACTTTGGCTTGTATTTGAGCTTGAGAATTTACATGTGGTGATGAGTGAAAAACCTGCAGTGGCAAACTATGTCTCTGCCCATTACCTGCAACAGATGACAATTTTATCAAATAGGCTTGTCAGTAAAAGTTAATGACCAAAACTGTCAGTGCATATTTAACTTACTAGTCTGGTTTGTGACTTGTGCTGTGATACCTTTGGCTATAAACCCAGGACATTTCTGGGGAAGCTGATTCCATGATTTCTGGGAATATGCTAGTGTAAGGCAGGGTTTTCTTTATATATATATATATGTATATGCACACACACATATGCACTAATTTATTAGCAGCAGCTATTACAAGACTTTTAAGTATGTTCCAGAACTTAAATGTAACTCACAGTATGCTTTACAGTCTTCAGAGGTAAAGATATCCTTGCAAAGCCGTATATATCTCCACCTTCCTGTGTCTTGTTGGAGGGCCTGGTCTGTTATTTAAGCAGAGTGACCAAGCTACAGGGAGCTGTGTTTCCTGGTTGTCAAGCTTAAAAGGACTCCAGTGGGACTAATCAGCGTAAAGGATCAACCATCTGAGCTATAGAGGATGACAAGGAATCTTAATACTATAATAAAGCAATGTAGATCACAGCGTATGATACAGGACTGATTTTTTACACCTATCATGCCTAAATTGACTTTGCCTGTTTATGATCCTGGAGATACGGAGAGTATAAAGTTTTGGAGTTACCCAGACTTTTGGATCATTCAGCTGTAAAACTGAAAAATTTGTGTTGATCCTTGTTCTAGTGCAAAGTGTTTTTATTTTCAGCTTCTGTAACGAAACTCAGATGAAATGCTTTGCATTGCTGAGCAACAAATATGAACCAAAGACAGTTCTGACAGTGCTAATGCTCAACAGCAATGGAATACTCTGCAGAAAAATGTGATGCACATTTTTCAGCATTCAAAACTTTATTCAAAACAATGATTTATAACGGCTGAAGGACATAATAGCAATGCTTCACTGACTTCCCGAAGAAGATGCCCCAGTATTGCAAAACTCTACTGCATCCAGCACCTTCTGCTTTCCAACAGATGGTCACAAAAAGAGGTGACACAGACCTGCATGGGTTGTTAGCAGGACCTTGTGGCAAAAACTTCAAAGCCTAGCATGACCAGAACTGAGTATACGTTTTCTTTGAGTTTGCAAGGAAAAGCAAGTTGGATGAGAGACTCTTTTCCTCTCACAGAAATCCCAAACAACATAAAATTCCTCTTCCCTGCATCTGCACTGTTAATTTCTTTTGGCAGCTTTTATTTTTATTTTTTTTTAACATTCTGCAAAGTTTTTGACTTTTTTCCCCTGAAAAATCACCAGCCTACTGAAAAAAAAATATCAAAGCCATCAGGTGAACTTCCTCCTCAAGGAGAGATAAATACCATGAAATTACCATCATCAAAGAAGACCTTTATTTGCCAGCAAGTTGGAAAGGTCTTTGAATGATGAAAACACTATCACCTTCTTATGCCTTTTCAGAATGATTTATTTCCTTTGTCCTTTAACGTGTAACAGTGATCATGATTCAAATCGAAAAATCATCTATCATCATTCACTTTGTAACTGTGTGTTAAAGGACAAAGTCACTACATATAGTAGAAAAAAAAAGTCAGAGCTGAGTCTTCATTGGCTTTTCAGTTGGTATCATGTTTATTTGATACTTGTTTTAAGTTTTAACAACAACAGGAAAAAGATTATGTATTTCACTGGGACAAGTGGAGCACTCAGAGGCTTAGGAAACTAGGAAAATTAGAAATTAGGAAGCCCGCCCTCCATTTCTCCTCAAGTCAGTGCATGATATTAAAGACTGATTGAATACAGCTAGGATGGGAAACCCTTATTTCCAATCTATCTATCTCAGGAAGAAAACTCTGATTTCATACATACATTTCACATTGGTTTCACATTGGTCAACATACCAGTTTGAAGAAGGGATGAGACTAATTAATAGCCTCTCAAACTCTAGTTCAGAGGTTATGATTTTAAGTTCCTTTCCAACTCTAACTATTCTATGATTCTATGACTTTATTGCAGCCAAACCAGAACAAGGAGTGTCTGTATTTCGGGATAGGTACATGCTCGCAGCAGTGACTCTTTTGAAGGAAAGACTCATAGTTTGGGAGGGTACTGGGTTTTTTCAGCCTCAGAGCTGACTTGGGCTGTCTGCTCCACTGCACTGTGAAGAAGTTCGAAGAAACCTGATCTTTTCCCAAGAACTTTTATCATCTTCACTTACTCAGTTCCCCTTAACTCACATAGCAGTGGCAGCAATATAAATGGAAGGCTTGCACCTAGGAGTTGTACACTTTGTGGACTCATCTCCTTCGTTCTTGCCAGCCATCATAATTAAGGCCCAAAATGTGCCTCTGCCAGTTTGCCCATTTCCAGAAGCTCAAATTATTTTGTACAGAAAGTGTAAAATGTCCCTGCAGAGAATAACTCTACTTTTTAGAAGGCCGTGCATTTGATTTGCTTGCTCTTGCAATCACATGCTTAGACATCCTCTGCTCCAGTCCATCTGGCAGCTACACATGGAAGCAAAGCCCACATCAACTGCTGCTGTTTATACCCTAATTAGAAAGGGAAACCTTTTGATCCATCATATCTGACACAGACTTAAAAATGGGAAACATCCATTGTTTGACAATCTGGCATATAATTTAATGAATTCTCACAGCACAAGAGCATATAGAAATGGAAAGGACAGCTGGAAATTGAAATCTGTTTTGTAATTGCAGGCAAACTGTGTTATGGACAAGTAGTTAAAAAGGTCAATGCCACATAACATGAGTTGTGAACTTTCTGGAGATTGCTAGTAAAACAAAGGCAAAAAGATGAAAAGTTGCATCTATGACTTTTTTTGTGCGTACTCAGTTTAAGAGCAAAAGAGCACAGTTTCATGTGAAGGCTCTGGAAACCTCAGGGTCCCACAGGAAAGGGCATTGCTGAAAATGTAGGTACTGACAATAGCAGTGGATTTATGTTTTGAAAATACCTGTATGATGCATGTATTCTGGTAGAAAGGAAGCAGATTCTGTGAAATTGTTGTGAAATTCTGTGAAATGTCCCTTTTCTGAGTAGATCTCACCTGCAGGGCCAAACTTAATGAAAACAATACTGAGTACTGACCTGCCAGCAGGTAAGACAGCCTTACTGGTATATTTAATTTCATCCATCACCACATTTTCATAATCTACAAATATCCTTTGGGTTTGCTCTGCATGGAATCAAGACTTCCTCATGTCCCATTTCACAAAGCTGTCTTTCCTGAATCTGTATTGAATGTATGCTTCTATCTCTCTTTATTACCTAGATCACTACACTACAGCCTTCACTACTGAGCATGTTTTTGGCTCGAGGAAAAATGATTTATGTGTATTAAACTCCAGCTCAAGGCTTCACTCCTTGTTACTGGTGGTTCATCCAAGCATGTGGTGTGATGTGAGCACTGGTGAAGGACACTGAATGTTGCTGCTGGGAATATTTGTGGAAGGAATGGGAAGGTTAAACCCACCGCAGCAACCTTTTGTTATATATAAAATATATAAAATATAAACAATATTTATATATTTCTATAGATTTATATATAGATTTAGGTATTCTTGCTTGCATATAGCAGCATAAAATGCTAACAGTAGAAACAGTAAAAGAAAATTATTCCATGAAAACAATGATTTAAATTAATTCTGTGAATTCTGTTTTACAAATCTACAGGGTTTTTTTCATCTGTATTTCCTTGCTAATTGAGCTTATCCTTCTGACAACTTAGTCTTATCCTTTGTTATTCCGTTATTACAATTAACTATTAGGTTATTCCTCTTTTCATTGACTCTCATTCAACTTACTTTCCAAATAACTTTAATCTTTTATTTTAGGGTATCCCAACTCAGACCTTTTTGCAGACCCCAGAGTCATTTCATTGGCTATAAAATTGTCTTCAAATACGCAGTTTATCTTTTTTTTCCACTTGATATTTATTTAAAAATACCATATAAACCTTTAAAACAAAAGGTTTTAAAGGGGAAATGGTGCATAAAATTTGATTCTTGCTTTTTTATTTTTTACAAGGAGTAGTTGTATCCTGATGATTATTTTCAAAGGCATTTTCAGAAAGACCTTGGATTTCAATAAGAAAACAGATTGAGCAATAAGGCATTGAGGAAATGAAAGGTGAACTTGTAAGTATCTTTTGGTCGATACTTGGCAGGGCATTAATTAATTATAAATGCTATTATTGTTTCTAAAAGCACCTTCTAAGACTTAGCTGAAATAAAGTTTGTATTTCTAATAATTTATTTCTTTAATATTTTTTCCCCCTGCAGTCATACAGTACCCAGTTGTAGTCATTATTACACCTACCTTGTTTTGTCTAACAGAGGAATTAGTCACTCAGTAGGCCTTTTACATTAATGAAAACAATTCAGTATTAACAACCATTATTTAAAGGGAAAAGCTCCTACACGAAGCACTCCAAGTGAATGACATCAGGAGAGGGGGGGAAAAAAGCATTTGTTGTGTAGCTATATGACCTGGTCTTGAGTAGGAGAGGTGTTGAAGGCATCACCTTTGGGCTTCTAATTTGGAGTCATGTTTCTTCTCCTGAGATTGTCCCTCTGCCTCATCTGCAGAGAGAATGCAGGATCTGGGACATGGTTCAGTATACGAAAATATGTTCAAGCATAAGTGAGAGATTAGTGGACCTCACTGAAATGAAGCACTTGGTGCTGTTCCTGCTCTGAAAATATAGTATGAAAGGGCATGAAAATAGCACTTTCATACCCAGCTCAATTGTGTGAGAGGGTTCATGATCATAGATAGCTTAATAGGTTCTCTTAACAGAGAGGAGCAAGAATAAAGTGTTTCTGCTGTGGGAAGGTGTTAACAAACTTCCCGATCTACTCTGGAAAACATCAGCAGCTTTTGGGGATACTTGGCTATCTGAGTTACTGGCTGTGGGCTGTGTTGGAATGGGACTGTCTCCAGTTTTCAGCTCCGATTTGCTCCAGGTCACTGTAGCCCCGTCTGTCATATCAAAGTTGAAAGCCTTGAATACCAGACTGCTGTTGCGTCTTCTATTACCGCCAGAAAAAAAAATCCATTGCTGATATGAAAAAATCTATGCTGTTCTTCGGGGACATTTTCACCAGTAAACTTCTTTTATAATTTAATCAATATCTTCTTACTAAAGAAGTTCACGAGAAAATTCATAACTATTTCCATTCCTTGATAAATCTAATCTATATGGTTCTCTTGAGGGATTTCAAAGTATCTTTGACGAATCACTGGACAAATATGTGTTACCACTATCACACCTGAAATGTTGATGCAGAGTTGTGGAAGCAGAAGAAGCTTAGCTCTCAAACCATGGTAATACGGAGATGAAACATCTTCAGCGAAAGACTTTGTTAACTTAAAACTGAAAGCATGTTTGCTGTTATTTAGGTCTGTCTTGACTGTGCTTGCAGTTACCACAAGAAAAAGTATCTTATGATGCTATGGCATAGATGGGGGAGGAACATACCATATCAGTAGGTCGCTTAGTTTAGCTGTTTCTGTAGTGATGGACCGTTGCTCTGCTTTCATCCCTCTGAGAACACAAGTGGCTTTACAGGAACCTTTTTGCAAGGCATGCAGGTACCGAGGCAGGATGAAGAAGGATTTGCTGTGTGTGCTACACAGAGTTAGAGAAGCAACCTGACAGTGTAAGAGGATGGAGATGGAAAGTGTTGCTGCAGAGTGTAGTCATCTTCTTTTCAGGTAGAGAAAATACTGAGGTTTATTTTTATTATTTAGCATTCAAGATCCAGCCCCTTTTTTAGAATTTGCTCACAGTGGGGGATGCATTCCTTTCCAAGGAAGTGCTTTCTCTGCCCAGATGGCTGGGGGTTTGCAATATACATTGGGCAGGCGTGGGAGCAGACTATCAATCTCCTGTGCTTATGCCAAAGCCAAAGGCTTCTGTTCTAGCAAGCTCTGCATTGGGAAGAGCATTAGAGAGCTCCCCGCAGCAGCTGCTCACAAATGCCAGGAAGGGAAGTCCGGAAGTAAAAATATCTCTTTCAGAGCTGTAAACTAAATGGATCTTTACTGACTGGAAGATGGTAATGCTGCTGATTGCAAAGGGCAAGAAAAGTCACACATCTTCTGTTGTCAATTGGGAATAAAATATCATCTTAATTCAGCAGAATGGCAGAAACTTCTGTTTGACTTTGGTGGTATCAGGTTGTCACTCAAAGTCTTCAGGCGGTGACTATGTAGGCTGTATTTCAGATAAAAACAGGTTGTGCCACACTGTAGCACAACTGGTCTGTATTACACTGTGCAAATACGTTCGTGTCATGGTGGCAAAGTGATGATGAGTAGGTCTCGAACTGCAAAATTTCCTGGAACTTGTCATCACTGCAGATGGTCAAAAAAACCCTGGCAATTTGATTTCCCAGGAAATTCCCATTTCCTCTCCCCAAATAAAGTTTAAAATAGTCCTGAAAAAAATGTTTCTAGCAGAACATCCTACACTGCACTGTGAGAAAAAGGGTGTGAAAATGGAAAATTGGTGTTTCATGCCTTCTGCACTTCAGTTGTTTGTGGTTCAAACTGGCTAGGTGGTGTTTTATGTTGTATAGTGGGAGAACTTCTGGGCTTCTCCACTTTCATCAGCCCTGATAGCATCATGTGTATGTTTAAAAGGAGGAGATGGATTCCTTTGTGAATCAAATTGGGATCTTTCACTTCCTGTGGGCCTGTTCCATGGAGACATAAAGAATTACTTTTCCTTTGCTATATTTCATAGAATTGCAGTACCATAGAATCATTTAGGTTGGAAAATACCTTGAAGATCGAGTCCAGCTGTCAACCTAACACAGCTAAGTCCACCACTAAACCATGTCCTTAAGTAGTTACCACATCTACATACATACAACAGACAATGTCTTTTACATACCTCCAGGGGTGGCAACTCCACTGCTGCCTTGGGCAGCCTGTTCTAATGCTTGACAACCCTTTTGGTGAAGAAATTTTTCCTTATATCCAATCTAAACCTTCCCTGGTCTAACTTGAGGCCATTTCCTCTTGTCTTATCTGTTGTAGTTCAGAGAAAAGACCAATCCCCACATCTGTACAACCTGCTTTTAGGTAAATCCTAAGCAACCCCAGTTCCCTCAGCCACTCCTCATAAGACTTGTGCTCTGGACCCTTCATCAGCTTTGTTGCCCTTCTTCAGACAAGCACCTCGTCTTTCTTGTGGAAAGTGGCCCAGAACTGAACACAGGATTCAAGGTGCAGCCTTACTAGTGCTAAAAACAGGGGGACAATCACTTCTCTAGTCTAAATTCATCTAACTGCTCCTAATTATTTCTTTAGGGAACATATGCCAGTTCCCCTGATGGTTATGTCACCCTTTCTCTCTATATAGGATGCATTCACAGGTTGAATGGGATGAAGGGAAATCATGGGGGTTTTAGATGTTTTCTGAAATTTGTTCTTCCATTAAATATTTCAGTGAAGTTCTGGGGTATAAAAGGAGTAGTTTAAGTTCAATCAAAATAGGTCACTCTCTATTTTTATTAGTGTATTATACAATGTTTCAAAACTATAAAATGGTAAGGTTTTATTCTAAAAATGGTAAAATTGGACTTTCAAATATCATAACAGCTATCTTCTTCAGCCCTTTGCTCCCCTTGAATCCCCCTCTGATGTGATTTCATGGTGTGCTTGCATGTCTATTGAAAAGGATTTTCTGTTCAGAGACATCTCTGGACATCTTTTTCTACCATGCTGAAGAAACGTAAACAGCAATGCAAACTTCTACAGAGATTTTTTTTCACCCTGCTCAAACTCATCCCATGTCAACTGCTCTGGCCAGTGCTAACTTTCCTAAATAAGGCCACAGCTTAATCAATGCTTGTTTCTTGGTAGCTGGTGACGTGCAGGCGGACTGGCTACAGTTTGTGCATTCAAAAATAATCAAACTTTCATGTGCTTCTTTGGCTTCTTTCCCAGTGACTTAAACTAGGGATGGACTGCACGATTTAGCCATTTGAGTTAGCATGTGGACTTGCTTGGCTTATTAGCTCCACTAACAACAGAATGGCTGAATTTCCTCAAGCCTTTAAATCTCAACAACTACAGCTCGTCCAGCCAAATTAGCAGTAACAGTAGGCAAAAGAGTAGTAATTTTAATGGAGGATGTTGCACTGCCTTTCACCTTTGGGAATGGAGCAGAACATCATGCATTTATATATCTGCAAATGAGCAGAGGCACGTATCCTTCATGAGCAAATGATCCTTGGTGGCAACCAGTGGGCAGCTGGACTGGAATTAGTAAATTATGCTCATACCAATAATTATGCATGGAAAATAACATAGAGAAATGGAAGTGAAAAAGGATTGGTAAAACAGTAGGCTTTTTAATTATTTTATTTTAAATAGGCATTGCATATGTCTTGATTGCTGAGCAAAGTGTGGGTTGTGTGTACCTCCGTACTTTTTCCTTCTTATGCTCTGGTTACTGCTTGGTGTGAAGTGCCTTGAATTACATTACTGTAAACAATAACAACAAAAAAATCATAAGAAAGAATCCCTGAGCACCCCTTTCATGCACTAAGGGTTGAACAAATTATGAACTAATATGCATAAACTTGTTATTTTCTCTAGTGTATTTTAGGAGGTTGTCCTGGGTTCAGCAGTAGCAGTCATTTTTCTCCTTAGTTGCTGGTGCAGTGCTCTGTTTTGACTTATGTCCTGGGAACAGAGCTGGTAACACAAATGTTTTAGTCTGACCAAGGACTTTCTGAGCTTCATGCTCTGCCAGGGAGGAGGGAAAGCCGTGAGGAAGCAGAGACAGGACACCTGACCCAAGCTAGCCAAAGAGGTATTCCATACCACAGCACGTCATGCCCAGGATGTAACGGAATGTTACCCAGAAGGGCTAGGGCACTGCAGGGTTGGACTAGGTATTGATCGGAGCTCGGTTGGGTGGGATGGGGTGAGTTTTGGGTTGGCTGGTGGTGAGGTGTTGTATTCTATTCCCTCATTATTTCCTTTACCATTATTATCATCAGTGGTGGCAGTAGTGATTTGTGTTATACCTTAGTTACTGGGCTGTTCTTATCTCAACCCGTGGGAGCTGCATTCTTTTCGATTCTCCTCTCCGTCCCTCCGGGAGTGGGGTGAGGGCAAAAAGGGGGTGAGTGAGAGAGCGACTGTGTGATTTATGGCTGACTTTGTTTAAACCACAACAGAGGTAAAGAGCAGAAAATTGGGAAAAGAGCCTCACTGCTCATCTGACTTGCTTCACTGTGTAGATGTGAAAATACTCTGGGCAAACAGATATGAAAAAGGTTGTTTTTCCATTCAAAGTCACTAAATAAATAACACAAAGCCAGTCTAAAACTTAAAATATTGTAAAATAAGCAATAAGTCTGTACCCAAACAATCACAGAAAGGCTAGTATAATGAAAGGGAAAACTGGGCTGGGTAAGCACCAATGGTGTGCATTTACCTAACCTGGGCTTTGGGAGATCTACAGCCAAGTGCTTCTGCTGCAGGCTGCTTGTATGTTGCTTGTGTGATTGTGAACTATTTTCTTTGTATCTCCCATGACTTAGACTCATCCTTAATCCTTTTAAACTGCTTTATGTACCTAGCAAGAAGTTTGAAGTGTTCATATTTAGTGTTTGTCTAAAAACCAAAGATAAAGAAGTTAAAGATATCATTGATGGGCTTGGCTGTATCTTCACTAGCTAATTAAATGGTGAGAGAATAGAATCAGGTACTTGAAGCCAACTGGCACAGAATGACCTGCATCTATGCTATTAAACTATCGTAACCTTCAGAACAGGGTTAGTGCATCCAAAGTGCTGATTAGGAATAGTTTATGGCTTGTGTTAGCTTCTGAACCATATCCAGAAGTTGCCTGGGGAAGCTGCATTTGGCTGGGGACCATTCTAACAATTTAGCAGTATATAGACAACTGGGATTTAGCACCAAAGTGTGTTCAGTAGCACAGCTCAATTTTCTGTTGTGAGATTAGCATTGAAGATATTAATAACATTCTTAAAGGCAGCAGCTGATTTCACAAGTGCAAAATATCCCTTTCCACTGGCAAATGAAGATTTGGAGCCTGCACCGTGGGTCTGTAGGCTATTTTTAATCAAATTCTACTCTTTACCTGCACAACCAGTTGAAATAATGACAGCAGCCCAGTTTTTGACCCTTTCCAAAAGTGCTTACTCCCATCTATTTAGAAGGCCCCTCCAATATTACAACATGCCACAACATGAAACTCATGTGTTGTTCCCTAGTTTGTCTTGGAGAACTGTGGAGAGGTTCAGGATTCGCAATAGAGTAGTCTTAACAGCTGCTTGCTTGAAGGAGTCCAGCGCAGAGCCACAAAGATGATTAAGGGAGTGGAACATCTCCCTTATGAGGAGAGGCTGAGGGAGCTGGGTCTCTTTAGCTTGGAGAAGAGGAGACTGAGGGGTGACCTCATCAATGTTTACAAATATGTAAAGGGTGGGTGTCAGGATGATGGAGCTAGGCTTTTTTCAGTGATATCCAGTGATAGGACAAGGGGCAATGGGTGTAAACTGGAACATAGGAAGTTCCACGTTAACATCAGGAAGAACTTCTTTACTGTAAGAGTGACAGAGCACTGGAACAGGTTGCCCAGGGGGGTTGTGGAGTCTCCTACACTGGAGATATTCAAGGCCCGCCTGGACAAGTTCCTGTGTGATGTACTGTAGGTTACCCTGCTCTTGCAGGGGGGTTGGACTAGATGATCTTTTTAGGTCCCTTCCAACCCTTGGGATTCTGTGATTCTGTGATTCTGTGACTCTTGACTTCTGTCTCTCTACAGTGAAGAACACTCAAGTATTCATTATCTGTCGCAAATATGTGAGGGTAATTGCATGTAGAAATAGATGTGCCTGCAAATACTCAGCTGAGGAGAACTGGAGAAATATGTTAGAATCAAAATTGTAATTTGGAAAGATGGAGACAATATTTCCTGTAAATAATGAAACGCAAAGAAGCTCTGAGGACTGCTCTGAAAGGAAGGCACTGGTTCTTTTTTATAAAAAGTAAATTTTTTGGTAATAATGATTTTTAACAATTTCAAAAGAAATGTGACAAATACATAGCATCTAAAAAAGCAAACTTGAAAGAATTTGTGCCACTAAGGTAGTCAGCAGTCTCCTTCACACAAGTGATGTGTGGAATTCCACCCCATTCTTTACTTACCTTTTTGGGAAAATATTTTGAGATATCTCTTATTATATTGTGATGCAAGGGAAAAGTATAAAGACCTGTCATTGTGTAGAGTAAGATTTTCTTTATTAACTAAAGGTATTTTTCAGATCTGATGCTAGAATGACAATGATACATTAACATCATTCACTCTTCAGACACAAAGGTCTATGAAACTTCCATGGCAGGAGGAGAGTCTTCTCTTGATCCATACCATTGCTTTGCTTCTAGGCTTACTGGTGGCTGTGAGGATGAGTCTATCATCACAGGATACATTAGCTGAAGCTGGTTTGTTCAGCCTGACAAAACGTCTAGAAGGACATAGATCACTGGAAAACCAGGTAAGAAGCAAGCAGTGGGGGTGTGACCACCAAGGAAGTTAAGACTAAGAGCTAATAAGCAGCATAAACATAACAAATAGCTGTAAACTGGCCATTTAGCCTGGAAAGAGGAAGGTAGCTGAAAACTTCTATAGTGGTGCAATGTGCAGCACACTTTCTTAAGAGGAAGAAGAAGTGAAGGCGAAAACCACAGTACGTCTAGTGTTAGACACCACACCAGGTGTACCCCTAAAATCTTTGAGGCCAGCTTCCATGAAGCAGTAACATATCATACTGTCAGGTATGTCTGACTGCCACAACAAGGTGACAAATGCAATGGTCTTTGGCCTGTGCAGCCTCTGACCTGTGCTTCCAAAGGGACTAGTGTCTGAGATGAAAGATTGGTGAGGAGCTAGTCTAACAAGTCAACAGTATAGGAGATTGATTTCCAGTGTCTGGGCCTGGCATTACATAATTTGCTAATGTAAACACAGCCTCAGCGTCTCCTTCATTATGCTCCCTTTGAGTTTTGAGAACTGTGCCTGACTCAAGGACATTCAATAAACAAAACTATAACCTCCTATTTCACATACTGTTCCTGCTCACAGGGCAGTAATTAAAAAGCAATGGAAAACAGCAACAGCTCTTCATGCTGCAGGAGTTACATCTGTTATTTGACTAATAAGTGATACACAATGGCCTGTATGAGCCGTGGCAGGACAAGAGCTGCTTTAATTCTGGACACTTTCCATGAAAACATCCCATTCTCACATTAGCACTTGTGACTGCAGAGCGCTGTGTGTAGAAGTCAGTGTGGGGAAGCAATGCATCAGAGTAATGACACACTTTGAGGAAGACGGGGAACAAAATTGCTCAAAATAGACATGCTGATATGTCTTGCCTAGTTTTACTTACAGCCAGAAGAGGAAGATTAATCTCTTCTTCCTTCATGTGACCCATGAACAATCTTATTTTAGTCCAATGGACTGGGCAGGTGCTCAGGGGAGAATGCAAAGTGCAGAGGAGGTGAGAGGGTTCCATTACTGTGACACCAGAACTGGATAAACTAAGGATCTCTGATCTTTTTATCCTTGTTTTTTTCAGTAGAGCTTTGCTTTTAGATAAAATGTATTTACCCAGGACATTTCATTTAGATAGTGATTGATCTTATTTGGTACTAAGGAAGAAAAACCATGATCACAGCAGATCTGGCAGTTGTGAGTTAATATTTTCTCTTACATGTATCGATTACAATGTCAAAGATTCAAAATCAATTCACTTAAATATCCCTCCAGAAAAAGATAATTAATCTGTCAGTGTAAAATAATAATGCCACACTAGAGGAGAAAAAGTTCTAAACCCCACTGACCCCTTAATGCTTGGATGCAATATATGATGCTAATAAGAGAACACTGCCTTGGTATCCACAAGAAAAATAAGTAGGATGAAAAACAAATAAGCAACGTGTCCTATTTTGGCAATATATTTATTAAAGCATACAGAGAATTCAGAAATCCTCATTGCAAAACCTGACTTCTTTCACAACTTCCCTAACTTTTCTGTTGTATCCTCTTTTCCCTGTTGCAGGTCTATAAGGTTCTGTCATTCTGTTATCCTAAAAATATCTTCCACATTTCCTTCCTTCCTTCCATGGGATTTAGACTAACCAGCACCTCTGAGAGTATTTAGTGACAATACCTTCTTCCCCACTGCTCCAGCAAGTACTAAACCAACACTTGCCATTACTGAAGTTGCAGGTGTGTTCTGGACCCTGCCTTGAACAGTACCTTAGAGCCTGCATGGATGTCCATGCATTTTTTTTTCTTTTCTGTCCTTGCAAGCAGTAATTGAATAGGAAAATCTATCAATGTACTAAAGCCAGAGCAGGGCAATTTGCTTTTCTCTTAAGTTAGAGGAATCAGTAACATTTTGCTCTTTGGCTGCTCACGCAATGAATTACTGATGTCCTGGATGACCAAAGGTCTGTTCTGTTCACATGGAATCAAGAAATGCTCCATGTACCTGTTCCAGACGTTGTTTGCATGCCTTTAATCATCAGAGATAGATGGTTCTGAGGCAAAAGACAGAAGGAGCATTGCTTACCAAGTAGGTTTCAACTTTGGATTTCTTTTAGTTTTTATGTGATGTGTTTTTTAGGCTGGTTCTTGTTTTCAGTCACCTCATCTCATTCACCTCCCGCTGACCCATGAATATGAATTAATCTGTGGGCTTCTTCCAGAATAGCTATATCTTCTGCATTTTATCTCATGAAGCGTAAACCACAATCACTTGCCCTGAAGCATACAGTGTTCTGAAATTAAAATTCCCAACCCAGGAGTGAAGAAGTTTAGACTCTCACGGAGCGAGTCGATCTTGCTCTATTGCCTGGTGTAGTTTTCCCAGGTGCTCCTTGCCCTTTATCTTTTTATTCTGCCATCTCAGGGCCGGTCATGATTGTTTGTCCACAGAATTTAGCCCAGTCAGAGAGTCAACAGAGAGGGAGTTTCCTGGAGGTCACTATGAATGGCTTGTATCCTTGCAAAGGATTAAAGCCATGATACAAGTACTTGAATAACATGGGCCACATGAAGCTGCTACACTGGGGTCCAAAGATGTGAATGACTGTAGCTTGGAGAAGCCATTGACTTTGGCTGCTGTATTGAACATTGCATCCATTTACTTTGCTGTAAATGGAGATGCAATATTATACAGTAGCTGCAGGATTAGTATCAAATCTTTAGAACTATGTAAATCAGTGACCACTAAGGCAAACCTGCACAAAACCCTCTGTGATATTTATCCTCAAAGCTGTGCTGTCTAGGATTTTCTATGAAAGACAAAATTCTTAATTTCAGAGAAAAGTCTGACCTGGATACCAACAGAACAAACTTTTTAAATGTGCCATTAGTATAAAAGGCTAACAGGAAAAAGGCAGTCCAAGTGAAAGAATTATGTTTTGGAAAAAAAAACAACCAAAAACCTAAACCAAAATTTCAAAGTGACATGTTTTGGGTTAGAGAAAGCATTATGTTCAAGTCAAAGTAACTGCACTTCTAAGCATATTTAAGTGTTAAAATTAAACTTCAGAACTAGAGCTATTTTATTTCTTTTTTATCATTGAAATATTTCACTGAGAAAATGGGGGTATGAGATAGTTAGCCTGTGTTTCTGTCAGAAAAGCAACATAATACAACCAAGACAAACTTGCCAGCCCTCATTTCCATATCTGGTTGGAAAATGGCTTCATTAAGACTTGTTGCCTGACTCCCATCTGGACAAAGCTTCATTGTAGATGATAGAAGGGTGGGTTTTTATTCTCAAAGGGCTTCATGGTGTTGGACATTGATGGGTGGTGAGAAGGAAACAGTCGCTGGAGTTGCGGTCTCTCTCGGTCCAGCCCCATACCCTTGCCACATAGAGAATATACAAACCATGCCGGTGGAACATGGATCCATTCGGCTGGAGACCAGCGAGTGCTTTGCTGCTCTCCACCACGTCACATTACCTTCAGGGCACTTCTAGCAGCCCTGAAGAAGTCTCTGCTAGGTGAAATGCTTATTGCTGCCTAGTTTGGATTTCAAAAATCTGTGGACAAAAACATAGACACAAATGGGCTGAAACAGGCTGAAACAGACTCTTATAATGGCAGAGGGATGTTTGCGGCTTGCTGCCTAGAGTCCTTCTCTGGTGCCTTTGGTGCTGGCATTTAGAAAGGCTTTTCTGACTTAAGAAAGACCTGTTAAAGCAAGTCCAGGGGAGACCATGGGGATGCTCAGAGGACTAGAGCACCTTTGCTATGAAGACAGGCTGAGAGAGTTGGGTTTGTTCAGCCTGGAGAAGAGAAGGCTCCAGGGAGACCTTAGAGCAGCTTCCACCGCCTAAAACGGATGACAAGAAATCTGGAGAGGGGCTTTTTACAAATCTGGAAGGTGTGTAGTGACAGGGCAAGGGGAAATGGATTTAAATTGAAAGAGGAAAGATTTAGATAAGGCATAAGGAAGAAATTCTCTACTGCGAGGGTGGTGAGGCTGTGGCACAGGTTGCCCGGAGAAGCTGCGGCTGTCCCATCCCCGGCAGTGTTCAAGGCCAGGCTGGATGGGGCTTTGAGCAATCTGTTCTAGTGGAAGGTGTCCCTGACCATGGTGTGGGGGTTGTAACTAGATGATCTTTAAGGTCCCTTCCAATCCAAACTATTCTGTGATTCTGCAATTCTATGACTTCCATGAAGGCAGCTGCAGGAAGACATCCTCCACTGTTACATCTGGGCTCCTTTAACTTTTAAACAGTGCAAAGGAGTTCTGATAACGATATGTTCATCCTCCAGGGAATTCCCCAACCAGCTGAAGCTGGGCCAAGAAAGTGAGTCAGAACTGCAGCAGGCAAGGCTGCTCCTAACTCTGGCCTGTGTTTGGCACTGCAAGCAGCATGCCAGCCAGCGAAGAGAAACTTAATAGATGTGGCAAAGGATTATGGATGTTACACACTCCTTTACTGCAGGGGAAGTGACAGGTATGGAAACAAGCTGCTTTAGCAGTGGGCCAGAGAATCCTGATTTGACAGGCAAATTCTGTGTAAGTTTATTGAATTTGCTAGAAAATGGATTGCAGGAATATGAAGTTTTTTTGTGAAAATGTGTAAAGTAGATTTACCAACAAATGAGAGAAAGGGCTAAAATATTAAAAATCTTGCTCTGACCTAAATGAAAAAATGGATTTTTTTTTTTTTGAAGTGGAATATCATGTCAAAATTGTCTAGGTTGAAAAAAAATCAAAGGACATTAATAATTTAAAATAAAATGAAACATGTTTTAGTCTGATGCAAAAGCTATTATTCTGGGGGGGGGATATGTGTCTTGTGGATTTCTTTGATTAAAAATAATAATTGTCTTTGGGCTAAACCAAATCTCCCTTTCTTTTTACTCTCCTCCCAATTACTACTGTGGATTAAGCACTGAAATGTCTTCAGATACTGGGAGGCTGCCATGAGGTCTCCATGCAGCCTTCTGTTCTCCAGGCTGAACAGCCCCAACTTTCTCAGCCTGTCCACGATAGATGGGTGTTAACTACACCATTTTACCAGTAAAGATCAGCTATTGACTCTGTGTTCAAATCCTGTGCAGAGCTTCCCAATAGAGATAGTGTCCCACTGGAGAAAACTGCATGTTGCTTGTGAGTCAAAAATATTTTTGATTGACTGACAGCTGTCTGTAATGACAGGAGGCCATAAAGTTTTAGAAATGAGCAAAAAATTGTGACCATGTAAGCAATTTATTCTAAGCAATGCCTAAACATCTTGGGTCAGTAATTAAAGATAGCAATTGCATTTTTCTTCATTGCTATCTAAACTACCAACAGGAGGGAAATGGTAGGCTACTTGATGACAAAAGAGCTATCAAGCTAATTATACTTTGATGAATTCCTTTCAAATCTGTAGAGCATTTAATGCATCCTTAAATAAAGCCATCCGTAAGTAAAAGCCTTCTAAAACGAACACAGGCATTGGAGTCCAAGAGAAGCTGATTAATTGTTAATTAGGTTCCTCCATTTGGCATATTGGAAGAGAGGAAGAAGCAAAGAAAGAGACAGAAGCTGGCATCGCTGTGCAAATTCGGTGAAACTTTGCTAGTTGCCAGATCAAACTTCTGTTGCATGACTTCTTTCCAAGATCTGTGACAGAGCCAGTTTTGGCCATTATGGAGGCAAGTTCTGCTTTTCCCATAATTCCACTAACAGATGAAAATTGTTAATGAAATTGCTCCAACATGACTGATGCTTCAGGAAATTGTATAATAAGGTTTTTGTTATCACAGAATCATAGAATAGTTAGGGTTGGAAAGGAACTTAAGATCACCCAGTTCCAACCCCCCTGCCATGGGCAGGGACACCTCAACTAAACTGTGTCACCCAAGGCTCTGTCTAACCTGGCCTTCAACACTGCCAGGGATGGAGCATTCACAGCTTCCCTGGGCAACCCATTCCAGTGCCTCACCACCCTTACAGGTTCCCCTGTTTAAGTTTGAACCTATTACCCCTTGTCCTATTACTACAGTCCCTGATGAAGAGTCCCTCCCCAGCATCCCTATAGGCCCCCTTCAGATACTGGAAGGCTGCTATTAGGTCTCCACGCAGCCTTCTCTTCTCCAGGCTGTACAGCCCCAACTTTCTCAGCCTGTCTTCATATGGGAGGTGCTCCAGCCCCCTGATCTTCCTTGTGGCCCTCCTCTGGACTTGTTCCAGCAGTTCCATGTCCTTTTTTATGTTGAGGACACCAGAACTGCACACAATACTGCAGGTGAGGTCTCACAAGAGCAGAGTAGAGGGGCAGGATCACCTCCTTCGACCTGCTGGTCACACTCCTTTTGATGCAGCCCAGGATATGGTTGGCTTTCTGGGCTGCAAGCGCACACTGAAGCCAGATCATGCTGTTTCTCATAGACCAATACCCCCAAGTCCTTCTCTGCAGGGCTTCTCTGAATCTCTTCTTTGCCCAACCTGTAGCTGTGCCTGGGATTGCTCCGATCCAGGTGTAGGACCTTGCGCTTGTCATGGTTAAACTTCATAAGGTTGGCATCAGCCCACCTCACAAGTGTGTCAAGGTCCCTCTGGATGGCATCCCTTCCTTCCAGCGTATCAACTGAACTACGCAGCTTGGTGTCATCAGCAAACTTGCTGAGGGTGCACTCAATCCCACTGTTCATGTCAGCGACAAAGATGTTGAACAAGACCGTCCCAGCACCGATCCCTGAGGGACACCACTCATTACTGGTTTCCAGCCGGACATTGAGCCATTGACCACAAGTTTTTGCGTGCGGCCGGCCAGCCAGCCAGCTCTTTATCCACCGAGTGGTCCATCCATCAAATTGATATCTCTCCAATTTAGAGACAAGGATGTCGTGTGGGACAGTGTCGAACACTTTGCACAAGTCCAGGTAGATGACATCAGCTGCTCTACCCTTGTCCATCAGTTCCGTAGCCCCATCATAGAAGGCCACCAAATTGGTCAGGCAGGATTTCCCCTTAGTGAAGCCATGCTGGCTGTCACCCAGCACCTTGTTGTTTTTCATGTGCCTTAGCATGCCTTCCAGGAGAATGTGCTCCAAGATTTTGCCAGGCACAGAGGTGAGACTGACTGGTCTGTAATTCCCTGGGTCTTCCATTTTCCCCTTCTTGAAAATGGGGGTTATATTTC